>NC_069075.1:68000383-68314350 GCF_025698485.1 Gossypium arboreum
AACATAAAGACTCCCATTAATAAAGCCAATAACAACTAGGTACCTTTTAGAAATAACCACCAAATTTTCATTTTACGCGATTAAGTTCTTTTATTAAATCGGACGCTCAAACGATAAAATTAAATCACGAAAATTTCATAGGTATAATTCACACAAAATAAACACAGAAAATAATTTTAAACTATTTTTTGACTTGGATTCATGGTCCTGAAACCACCATTCTGATTAGGGTCTAAATCGGGCTGTTACAATCTCCCCCCTTAGGTATTTTCGTCTCCGAAAATCTTACCGGTGAATAGATTCGGATAGCGTTCTCTCATTGCATCTTCTGACTCCCACGTTGCTTCCTCAACCCCGTGTTTAAACCATAGTACTTTAACTAACGAAATCTTCTTTTTCGTAACTCTTTAATCTCGTGAGCTAGAGTACGTATCAATTCTTCTTCGTATGTCATATCGGGCTTAATCTCGATCTCAGACGGATTAATCACATGTGAAGGATCAGACCGATATCTATGAAGCATCGAAACATGGAATACATTGCGGATCTTTTCTAACTCAGGTGGCAACAATAGTCTGTAAGCAACTGGCCCAATTTGCTCTATAATCTCATATGGCCAACGAATCTCGAACTCAATTTGCCTTTACGACTGAATCTGAGTATTTTCTTCCACGGTGAGACTTTCAAAAAAACTTTATCTCCGATCTGAAACTCTATATCTTTATGTTTCAAATTTACATATGATTTCTAACGATCTGACGTTGCTTTCAGACTTTCACGGATCACTTTCACTTTCTGTTCAGTTTCTCTAATCAAATCGACCCCTTGTATCTTATTTTCACTGAGCTCAGTCTAGTACAATGGTGTACGGCATTCATGACCGTATAAAGCCTCATAAGGTGCCATTTTGATACTCGATTGATAACTGTTATTATACACAAATTCAATCAGAGATAGGTATCATTCCCACGTACCTTCGAACTTGAGAATGCAACATCTCAACATATCCTCAAGTATCTAAATGATTTACTCAGACTGGCCATCTATTTGTAGATGGAAAACAGTACTGAAATGCAATATCGTACCTAGTGTATCTTGCAGTTTCTTCCAAAACCGCGATGTAAACCTCGGATCTTTATCTGAAACAATAGATATAGGTACACCATGCAATCTCTATCTGGGTCGTGCATCAGATAGTTCTTTTCATGTGGCTTTAACTGTCTCGAGGCATAAGCTATAACTTGACCTTCTTGCACCAAAACATAGCCCGACCCATTTAAAGATGCATCACTATTGATAACAAATTCTTTACCCGATTCTGGTTGAACTAGCAATGGGGTTTCGGTCAAAAGGGCATCAACTGATCAAAACTTTTCTAGCACTTCTCTGACCACTCGAACTTAACATCTTTATGTAATAGCTTCTTCATGGGAGATACAATCATAGAGAAACCTTTCATGAACCGTTTATAATAACCAGCAAGTCGCAGAAAGCTTTAGACTTCAGAAACATTTTTAGGAGGTTTCTAATCAAGTATAGCTAAATTTTTGCTCGGATCAACCCGAATACCCGATGCTAATACCACATGACCCAGAAAACTGGCTTCACATAACCAGAACTCACATTTACTGAACTTCGCATACAACTGCTTATCTCGCAAAGTCTGTATTACAAGTTTCAAATGTTTAGCATGTTCAGTTTCATCATGAGAGTAGATCAAAATGTCATCTATAAACATGACCATAAACCGATCCAGATACGGTCTGAAGATCCAATTTATCAAATCCATGAAAACAACAGGTGCATTAGTAAGTTTGAATGGCATAACCAGAAACTCATAGTGTCCATACCTCACTCGAAAAGCAATCTTTGGCACGTCTGAGTCTTTAACTCGCAACTGATAGTGGCCTGATCTCAAATCTATCTTCGAAAACACTGTAGCCCCTTTCAGTTGATCAAACAGATCATCAATCCGTGGAAACGGATAATTATTCTTTATAGTCACCTTATGAGCTATCTATAATCAATGCACATTCTCATAGTTCCATCTTTCTTTTTCACAAAAAATTCTGGTACACCCCAAGGAGAGAAACTCGGTCGCGCGAAATAGTTATCTATCAACTCTTGCAACTGAGCTTTCAATTCTTTTAATTTTGTAGGTGCCATTCTATACAGAGCTATGGATATCAGAGTCGTCCCAGGGATTAACTCAACACTAAACTCTACCTCCCGAATAGGTGGCAAAAACACATCTGGATACTCATATACAACTGGTACTAATACAATGTTTCTTTCAATCACTTTACTATCAAGCACGTAGGCAAAAGAAGCTTCACAACCTTTTCTCACATATTTCAGAGCTAGCATAGAAAAAATCACTGCTAGTAAACCATTCAATTCACTAGATTCAATCTAAATAACCTCATCATTCTGGCTCCGTAGATCAATGGTCTTTCTCTTGCAGTTCACAACAGCATCATGTAAAGTTAACCAATCCATACACAGAATTATGTCGAACTCATCAAATGGCAGCAACATTAAATCAGCCAGAAAACATGAATCTCGAGCCATCAAGGGACAATTCTTACACATTCTATCAACCATAACACACCAGCCCAAGGGGTTTGACACTTTAATCACAAACTCAGTAGACTCAATAGGTAGAGTCTTGCCGAATACTAATGTCTCTCACACATAAGAATGATTAGAACCAGGATCAATTAATGTAATTACATTAGTATCATAGAGAGTAAATGTACCAGTAATGGCATGTAGGGATGAAGCCTCCTCGCGTGTGCATATAGCATAGGCTCTGGCAGGTGCACGAGCCTCAGATCTGGCTACTATATCTTTAGTCTCTCTCTAACTGCCACTCATATTACCCACATTTCTGGGTGGTCTACCTCGAGCTACAGTATTACCTGATCTCATGTTCTGCTTTGGATTTTCTTCAGCTAACCTTGGGCTATCTCGAATGTAATGATCCATCGATCCAGATTTAAAATAGGCCCGATCATGCAATTCGCAACTACCGAGATGTTGTTTACCATAATGTGTACACTCAAGTTGATTAGATCTGACATTACCTACGCTGGCTACTGAGGTAGCTCCCTAGCTCACAGGTGGTCTATTTTGATCTCGTCGAGAGTAACCCGAAGTGGCTTTTGAACGACTAAATTCATCTCATAACTTATTTGGTGCCAACTAGATTGACTTACTGAATTGTAGCACCCCAAACCCGGCCTAGACGTTATGACTGGATCCGACGTGCCACATCAAAAACGTTAAAAACACTTTTCCGTTCTAAGTTCAGAAAATCATACTTGATGTTCAAAGGATTAATTCATTAAGGGTTAAAGTGAATGGAAGCTGTGCATCAGGTAGGAAACCGGAAAAGAGGAGGTGAGTCCATCGGACTGCTTAAGTACCAAGCTCATTCAGATCCAATCCTAGACATGCTCACTGCCCTTGCCACACTCCAACATCGTGTATTTCTTTTAAGTTACCATTGTAATTATGTTCATTTTAAAATAAAGCATATTTAATTTTGGGAAAAGGTTATCACAGTAGAAGCCTTGTTCGAGATCGTGTTACTTTGAAATCAGTTTATGTTTTTGGAAAACGAACCCTAGATCTAGCCCATTTTGATAGATAATATAATTTAAGATCATCATGATAAGTTATAAATCAAAACCCCAAAAAAAAAATTATAAGCGGCCTTATTACATAACAAAACCCAAATCATCAAAGTAAAGAAAATTGAAGTCCAAATCACCAAAAGAAATCCATATTGCAGAACGAGTGGCCACTCCGAATCCCTCGCAGCTCCAAGCCCACTATGGTTGGGGATTACCTGCATGGATGAAAATAGGGGATGAGTTTGGGGAAACTCACTGTGTAAAATTAACCAAACCATAGCCCATATCGGTTCAAACCACAGAAACAGAATAAATTGGCCTTAGCCCAGAACAGGATACAGAATTAAGCCCATAGGCCCATAATGAGATCGATCGATCTTTCATGTATATGCGAACCCAACCCATAACCAACCACATACACCCCTTACCAACCTTTCACCATGTGGGAGACTACTCGACCCACCCAACCGCTACACGCCATTAATTATGCAGCATGGCGCGAGCGAATAATGTGACAGAGTCACAGATCTGAATAATCGTGGCAGAACCACCAGAACAGATACATGTGGCAGAGCCACCAGATCAAATAATTGTGGCATACCCACCAGGACGCTTCCTTCATAATATAACCCATGTCCCCATGCAACAAATATTCTTTCATGGCATACATCATACAGATTTAAATCAACACGCTTTTTAGACAAAATTAACCCTAGGGGCATATTGGTCATTTACACCTAGGGGTATCATGGTAATTTTCCATACATAAGGGTATTGTAGTAATTTAGCTCATTTTAGGGTTTTCATGCATATCCTATCCATTTACGTACTATCAGAATACTTATCGCGCATACTTACCAAATTGAGCCCGTTGGCCCATGAACCCGATTTTTTTCCCATTAAGCCCAAGTTATCAAAATGCACAAAATCGCACGTCATCGCAGCTTTATTACCTTGAGAATACCAAACATACAAACCCAACTATCTTACGAGCATTCACTTTTCGCAAATTCCCAAAATACCAACTTTTTGGCATTTACGCTTTTGGCTTTTGCCGATCTAGTCTATGAGAGGTGTCGATTACACACATTTTTATGACGATTCACGACGAGATCCCCGCATCTAACCGCCTACAATTATAATACTACCATGTTAATCTTATTACCGCAACGAACTACATATTAACTTCTTACCATATTCGGCCAACAACACCTTAGGCCTTAGCGTTCCTACCTTTGCTGAAAATAGTGTCTCGATCCAGATCCGTTCGCTCCACTTGTCCAAGCCCTTGATCAACAGCCTTTTAATCACACTATTACCAAAATAATACTATTATCACAACCCCTTAGGGCTACAAGTCCAAAAAAACGACAACCTCCCTAACCTTTTAGGGATTCTGGCTTTTCTTAAAATATGCAAGATAGACTAAGTTGGAAAGACTTACCACCGATTCTTCCAGTCAACGTTCCCCCTTAGATCCTACTTGATTCTGATGCAGTTCTAAGCCCTCAAACGATAACAAAAGTCAAGCCCTTAGTGATCTCAATATTTGGCTATGTCTCTAGGATAGTGTGGGAGTTTCTGCTTTTTGCAAAAGTGTAGAGAAAGATAAAATATGAGGGTTTTTACTTGTGGTATTGTCGACAGAAACCTGGGGTTTAGAGGTTGAGAGAATCGACCAAAGATGATGAGAAAAATAAGAGATTTGGCTAGGGAAAAATCGGTACAAAAGGAGTCAAGTTTTCGGGATTTCAGGATTTGAGGCAATCGGCTATAGTCTTGAAAATAACGGAAGGAAGGTGGTATAGAGTAGGGTGGCTGAAGGATTCAGCTATGGGGAAAAGAAGAAGAAAAGAATAAGTGGATGGAGACAAGAGAAAAAGAAAAGAAGAAGTGAATGGTCAGGAAATGGCACCACTTACCACTAATGCCGAATTTATACTAGCACTAACCCTAGCCGAAATTCCCATGCTAAAGTCCCTTGGCCGGCCACCTCTTGTTCCTTGATTAGCTCCTAAATCCTATCCCTTATCAACTCCTAAATCCTATCCCTTATCATCTCCTAAATCCTCTCCTGACAGACTTTCACTTGGGCCCATCGCTTACCTTTTTCGAACATAAAAATAATAATTCACTTAATATGTTGTCATTGTGACTTGAACCTCAGCTCTCCCTTGCATCCACACGTCACTTTTATAGCCTTGCTAGTGGCGTCACATGCCACTTTGCCCCTTGCTTCCTTATGTCTTATTTTACCCAAATAATATTTAAGACCCCTGTTAACCAGAACCCCCATTTTCCTCTTATGGATTAAAATCACCTAAA
This sequence comes from Gossypium arboreum, assembly GCF_025698485.1. Classification (NCBI taxonomy): domain Eukaryota; kingdom Viridiplantae; phylum Streptophyta; class Magnoliopsida; order Malvales; family Malvaceae; genus Gossypium; species Gossypium arboreum. The sequence continues at coordinate 68,006,347 of NC_069075.1, forward strand.
ATTACCGGGTTTTAGCTTAAGCTTGGGCCTTCTAGAGGCCACTAACATAATTAAACCTACGCCAAACAGTCAAAACACAAAAATTCTAAAATTCACCAAAATTAACAGAAGTCCCGAAAATTGGGGCGTTACAACTCTACCCTCCTTAAAGAAATTTCGTCCTCGAAATTTACCTGGTCTAAACAAATGAGGGTATTGCTGTTGCATCGCCTCCTCTGGCTCCCAAGTGGCTTCCTCTCTGCCATGATTACACTAAAGCACCTTCACCAATGGGACAGATTTCCTTCTGAGGACCTTAACATCCCAAGCCAGTATCTGCACAGGCTCTTCCTCGAAGGTCAAATCAGTTTGAACGTCGATTTCTGCGACTGGCACGACATGAGCAGGATCAGAACGATAACGCCTTAACATGGAGACGTGAAAAACTCGTGAATCCTGTCTAGTTCTGGAGGCAATTCCAATTGATAAGCCACTGGCCCTACTCGCTTCAAAACCCGATAAGGCCCAATGAACCGCGGACTCAACTTGCCTTTCTTACCAAACCTCAATATCTTCTTCCAAGGAGAAACCTTTAAAAAGACCATATACCCTAATGAGTACTCAATCTCCTTACGCTTCAAATCTGCATACGATTTTTGCCTATCAGATGCTTCTTTCAAATGGTCTCTAATTATTCTGACCTTAGCCTTAGTATCAGCCACCAATTCTAGTCCAAGAACTTGTCGCTCCCCTAGCTCAGTCCAACAACTAGGTGTACGACACCTTCTACCATACAGTGCTTCATATGGTGCCATTCGAATACTCGCCTGATAACTGTTATTGTACGCAAATTCTGCCAACGGTAAGTAGTCCTCCCAACTACCTCGAAAATCAATCACGCATCCCCTTAACATGTCCTCCAGAATCTGAATGACCCTTTCTGATTGACCATCAGTTTGGGGATGGAAAGCCGTATTGAAGTTCAACCGCGTCCCCAATGCCTCATGCAACTTTTGCCAAAGCCGAGATGTGAATCTGGGATCCCGGTCAGAGATAATCGAAATTGGGACTCCATGAAGTCGCACAATCTCCGCCACATACAGTTTGGCTAACTTTTGAAGCGAAAAGTCGGTACGTACTGGTATGAAATGGGCCGATTTGGTCAACCTATCCACAATCACCCATACCGAGTCTTTCTTCGATGGTGTTAACGGCAACCCACTCACAAAGTCCATGGCTACCCTCTCCCACTTCCAAAGTGGTATCTTCACCGGCTGTAACAGTCCAAAAGGTAATTGATGCTCAACTTTCACTTGTTGGCATGTCAGACATTTTCCTACAAACTCCGTTACTTCTCGCTTAAGTCCAGGCCACCAGTACAATTCGCGCAAGTCGTGATACAACTTATTCCCTTCAGGATGCATGGCACATAGTCCCCCATGAGCTTCCTTCAATATTATGCTTTAGATCAAAGTCCTTGAACACAAATTCTTCCTCGAAACACGTAACTCCATCACCATTTAAACCGAACTCCAAAGTTTCCCTTCCTTAACTTGTTGAAAACGAGCGACCAAAGACTCATCTTCCAACCTGCTTTTCCTTAATCTGGTCCACCCAGTTGGCCTTACTTGCAATTCACCAACAAATTGCCATCATCATCTGAGACTCAAACGAGCAAACATTGCTCTCAGATCGATCTGATTCTCGACTCAAAGCATCGGCTACCACATTAGCCTTCTTTGGGTGATACTCGATTGAACAGTCATAATCCTTAAGCAACTCAATCCATCTCCTTTGCCTAAGGTTCAGCTCCTTCTGAGTCAACAAATACTTAAGACTCTTATGGTGTGTGTATATAATACACCTTTTTCCGTACAATTAATGTCTCCAAATCTTAAGTGCAAAGACCACTGCTGCTAATTCCAAATCATGAGTAGGATAGTTCCTCTCGTGAGGCTTAAGCTACCGTGACGCATATACAACCACCTTACCCTCCTGCATTAACACGCAGCCCAAACCTACATGTGAGCGTCACTGTACATAGTAAAATCCTTCCCAGACTCCGGCTGAATTAACACAGTTGCTTCAGTCAAAACTTTCTTCAACTTTTCAAAAGCTTCCTGCTGGGTCTCAGTCCATACAAACGGTACCCCTTTCCTTATGAGTTTAGTCAGAGGTGCAGCCAACACCGAAAAACCTTCCACAAACCTTCTGTAGTATCCTGCCAATCCTAGGAAACTTCGTATCTCCGATACTGACCTAGGCAGCTTCCACTCCAAAACTGCTTCAATTTTTCAAGGATCCACCTTAATCCCCTTAGCAGAGACCACATGTCCGAAGAAAGTTACCTCCCTCAACCAGAATCCACACTTGCTGAACTTTGCATAAAATTCCTTCTCCCTTAACACTTTTAGCACTATACGGAGATGCTCATCATGCTTTGCTTCCGTTTCAGAATATACCAGAATATCGTTAATAAAGACAACTACGAATTGATCCAAAAATGGTTGAAACACCTGATTCATCAGATCCATAAATGCCACAGGAGCGTTCTTCAGCCCAAATGGCATAACCAGAAACTCGTAATGACCATACCGAGTCCTGAATGCCGTCTTATGGATATCTATCTCCTTGACCCTTAACTGATGATATCCAGATCGAAGGTCGATCTTAGAAAATACAGAAGCCCCCCTAAGCTGGTCAAACAGATCGTCAATCCTTGGCAGTGGATACTTATTCTTAATTGTCAGTTTGTTCAACTGGCGATAATCAATGCACATCCGCATTGTACCATCCTTCTTCTTCACGAATAACACTGGTGCTCCCCATGAAGACACGCTTGGCCTAATAAAGCCCCTATATAACAACTCTTGAATTTGTGCCTTTAGCTCTACCAACTCCTTCGGTGCCATCCTATACGGTGCGATAGACACTGGCGCCGTTCTAGGCAACAAGTCGATTCCAAACTCCACTTCTCGATTAGGAGGTAATCCCAGAAGCTCCTCCGGAAAAACATCCTGAAACTCCTTTATGGTCCTTACCTTATCCACTGTTAATCCGCTTACAAATGCCAAATAAGCCTCACAACCTTTTCGAATCCACTTTTCGGCCCTCAATGCCGACACCACATTAGACAATAATCCCTTCCCTCACCTATCATCATAACCTCCTCACCCTCCGTGGTCCTTAACACCATTCGTTTTGCAGCACAATCCAAAGTCGCCCTATGCTTAACACGCTAGTCCATTCCCAGAATGAGGTCAAACTCTCCGAACAGTAACTCCATCAGATCTCCAGGAAAAACCTTGCCTTGAGTTTCTAAGGGTACATTCTTATACAGTTTGTCTACCCTAACCGAGTGACCTAAAGGACTTAACACAGATACCCCACTCACAATCTTCTCAGAGTGCACACCCAACGACCCAGATATGGCACATGCAACATAGGAATGAGTAGATCCAATATCCACTAAAGCAGTGTATGGCATGCCAGAAACCAAGAACGTACCAGTTATGACGTCAGGTGCGTCGCCCTCCTCTTGACGACGAGCTACATATACCAAAGCTGGCTGTTGAGCTTCAGCATTTTCGATACCTCTGCCAGGTGCCCCTCGACCTCGACCATTTCTGTTTCCATTGTTACCTTGTCCTCGTCCTCTTAGTGGTTATGGTCCACCTCTCATGGGTTGAACAACCCTCTGTATAGCAACCTGAGCCTGATCAGCTTTTTGTGGGCAGTCCTTAACTCTATGCTCCATAGATCCGCATCGGAAACAAGCACCGGAACATTTCCTACACTCACCCAAATGTACCTTACCACAGTCTCCACAGATTGGTGGTCTAACCACATTCATCGGTACTGCTCGCACTGGTTCCTCTACTCTTGCTATCTTAATATTCTTATTGGCACCACCCGAGGGTCCTGAATCCCTCTGAAAATGGTTTCGATCCTTCTCCCGATTCTGCTTTTCAGCCCGCTTAACCTCCTCTGCTATCTTTGCCTTCTCCACCAAGACCGCAAAATCTCATTCCCTCTGTAGAGCAATCAACACCCTCAGGTCATCCCTAAGACCATCCTCGAAGCGCACACTTCGCTCATATTCCGTAACAACTATGCCCACGGCATACCGGCTCAACCTTAGAAACTCACCTACGACTCTAAGAATCGTCTTACCTCATTGCACCAGATTCAAAAATTCCTTCCTGCGAGCGTCCACATAACTTGCCCCAACATACTTGCCGTTAAAGGCCGTCTTAAATAGTTCCCAAGTTACCCTTTCAGCTGGGGTTCCTTCTCTCACGGTGAGCCACCACTGGTAAGCCTCGTCCCGTAGCAACGATACGGCTCCCTTCAGTTTCTGCTCCACAGAGTAATCCAAGTCATCCATAATTCGTTCTGTGGCCTTCAACCAATATTCTGCCACATTCGGAGGGATACCAGACACACCCCTAAAAATCTCCGCTCCATTCACCCGGAGTCGTTCCGAAATGGACCCCCAAACTCCGTTGCCCGTACTTGCCCCGGCAACCCTTTCCAGAACACGAAGCATTTCCTGCGATAGGGCGTCATTCCCGGTACCACGATCATGTGACTTTACTTCCGTTGCCGATGGTATCGGTGCATCTGCCGCCGGCATATGTCCCAAAGATGAAGATACCGCTTGAGCCCTTCCTCAGCCACGTCCACGGCCTCTTCCACGAGTGGCTCTTGTACTCATATCGTATTATCTATTTACGAATTTTATGCATTAACTCGGTATTCCAGTGATTATTACAGATGTTTTATGAATCAGACACTATTTCAGAGATTGTTCTCGCAGAATCGAAGTCTAACTACAATTTCAGTCTCTTATCAATTTTCCTAGGGTTTTAGTATCATCCTATCTAGAGCATCCTAGCAGAGTTTCAGTATAGATAAATAATCCAGAAAAATATTCAGAGAAATTCAAAATGATACTTACAGGCTTGGGCCGGAGATTCGGAATGCCACCTTCAGAAGTCCTGATTTTAAAAACCAATGTTTTTTTTGACAATCTTCGTTTTTGTAAACCCATTCCACAGCTGAGTTGTTGCAACTTAGCTCTGATACCACTAAATATAGCACCCCAAACCCGGCCTAGACGTTATGACCGGATCTGACGTGCCACATCAAAAACGTTAAAAACATTTTTCCGTTCTAAGTTCAGAAAATCGTACTTGAGGTTCAAAGGATTAATTCATTAAGGGTTAAAGTGAATGGAAGCTGTGCACCAGGTAGAAAACCGGAAAAGAGGACGTGAGTCCATCGGACTGCTTAAGTACCAAGCTCTTTCGGATCCAATCCTAGACATGCTCACCGCCCTTGCCACACTCCAACATCGTGTATTTCTTTTAATTTACCATTGTAATTATGTTCATTTTAAAATAAAGCATATTTAATTTTGGGAAAAGGTTATCACAGTAGAAGCCTTGTTCGAGATCGTGTTACTTTGAAATCAGTTTATGTTTTTGGAAAACGAACCCTAGATCTAGACCATTTTGATAGTTAATATAATTTAAGATCATCATGATAAGTTATAAATCAAAACCTCCAAAAAAAATTATAAGCGGCCTTATTACATAACAAAACCCAAATCATCAAAGTAAAGAAAATTGAAGTCCAAATCACCAAAAGAAATCCATATTGCAGAACGAGTGGCCACTCCGAATCCCTTGCAGCTCCAAGCCCACTACGGTTGGGATTACCTGCATGGATGAAAATAGGGGATGAGTTTGGGGAAACTCAGTGTGTAAAATTAACCCAACCATAGCCCATATCGGTTGAAACCACAGAAACAGAATAAATTAGCCTTAGCCCAGAACAGAATACAGAATTAAGCCCATAGGCCCATAACAGATCAGATTAGATATTTTATGTATATGCAGAACCCAACCCATAACCAACCACATACACCCCCTTACCAACCTTTCACCATGTGGGGAGACTACTCGACCCACCCAACCGCTACACGCTACAGAATTATGCAGCATGGCTGCCAGAACAGATAATGTGACAAAGTCACGGATCTGTATAATCGTGGCGTAACCACGAGCAGATATATGTGGCAGAGCCACCAGAACAGATAATTGTGGCATAGCCACCAGGACGCTTCCTTCATAATATAACCCATGTCCCCATGCAACAAATATTCTTTCATGGCATACATCATACAGATTTAAATCAACATGCTTTTCAGACAAAATTAACCCTAGGGGCATATTGGTCATTTACATCTAGGGGTATCATGGTAATTTTCCATACATAAGGGTATTGTAGTAATTTAGCTACTTTTAGGGTTTTCATGCATATCCTATCCATTTACGTACTATCAGAATACTTACCGCGCATACTTACCAAATTGAGCCCGTTGGCCCATGAACCCGATTTTTTTCCCATTAAGCCCAAGTTATCAAAATGCATGAAATCGCACGTACTGCAGTTTATTACCTTCAGAATACCAAACATACAAACCCAACTATCTTACGAGCATTCGTACACTCGCAAATTCTGAAAATACCAACTTTTATGCATTTTGGCTTTTCGGCTTTTGCCGATCTAGTCTATGAGAGGGTGTCTGTAACACCCCGAACCCGAGACCATCGCCGATGTCGGACACGAGGGGTTAGCAAGCCAAGTTCACTTGTTTTGCCCATCCATTGGACATTTCCAGTCAGGCTGGAAAAACTGCGTCACTGTCGCCTTAAAAATCATATCTCGAGTTTCAAAACTCGGAAACTGGTTTCGTAAATTTTCCCTGAATTTAGACTCATATATCCATCCATGGATTTATTTCTAGAATTTTTGGTCGGGCCAATTGGTACAGTTTATTAGTTAAAGTCACCCATGTTACAGGGATCGACTGCTCTGACCTTCGCGCGGTATAACTTGAATATCTCTCTGTACAGGGCTTTAATGCTGGTTCCGTTTGTTTCTAATGAAACTAGACTCAAAATGGAATCTGTACATATAAGGTATGTCTCCTAATTCTTTCTGGATAATTTATAGTAAATTTTTAAAGTTGCGACAGGGAACCCAGAAACCGTTCTGGCCCTGTCTCACAATAGCTTTAATATCTCTTAACATGTAACTCCTATGACCATTTCGTTTCTTCCATATGAAAATAGACTCATCAATGTTCATTTACATAGCTGATTCACTATTTAATACCATTCCTACAAATTTTGGTGATTTTCACATTCACGTTACTGCAGCTGGCAGCATCTGTTTTAAGGTAGGTCTTACCTATTTTGTAGTCTCCATGAACCAACTAGTCTTGCCTTACATAGGTCCACATATGATCATTTTAACCATGCCAATGGCTGATCATGTGACCAACATTCCCATTTCCGATTCATAGTCACATCATGACACCATATATATATATACAAACCGCAAATAGTTTAAGTTGATACTTCACTATTACGAGCCATTTTCGCATGGCCGTACACATATACATCATAACATATTTAAACCAACAAGGGGTAGTCCTATACATGCCATTTCAAGTTCAACCAAGAATTTATACCAAAATGGGGGCTTGATAGTGTGGATGACTGCGACTTCAACGATCCCGAATCCGATTGCTATCGGCGAAATCTAGAAAAGCGAGAGCCAAAGCGGCGGAGTAAGCATTTTATGCTTAGTAAGTCTCAAGGAATATAATCAACTCTAATTACAGCAATACATTCACATAGTTAAATGCATCATTTCATTAATGCACATTCACATAATCATACTTACTTCACCATCCCAACTCTTATGTTCATACACAAATAACGGCTTCATTAAGGCCGATAACTCGTTCCATCATAGGAGCGGATATTCACACGCTCTTACTCCTAGCGCAAAGCACACACCGCACTTACCTTGTCATTGGGAAATTTCACAAGTGCATTAGCTGAAATTTTCCAGCAAGCTTATAATTTTCAAATCACATACCTTCGGAGTTTAACCGGATGTCGCTACTCGATCAATCGCCTTGGGACATAGCCCGGTTATGGTAACTGCACCAAGGCCTCACGGGACTTAACCCGGATATCACGATTTGCACAAATGCCTTGGTCTTAGCCCGGATAGAATGACTTCGCACGAATGCCTTCGGTCTTAGCCGGATGTAGCCACTAGCACAATTGCCTTCGGTCTTAACCGGTTATAATTTCCAGCATAATTGTCTTGGGGCTTAGCCGGATATCATTCAATTTCTCATGCACACATACATCAATAATCATTGGACATACATATTTATTTTCGTTACTAAGGCTCAAACACAATTATAATCACTAACATAATCGCCTTGGGACTTAGCAGGGTATCATTCGAATACTCATACACACATAAATCAATAATCAATACATCCATATTTCATTCCACATAATTCAAGTAAGGTCACTTCTTGAGGACTTACCTCGGATGTTGTCGAACGGCTTTTACGGCTATTCGATTACTTTTTTCCTTCCCTTGTCCAATTGTGGCCCTCTTAGCTCTTGAGCTAATTCAAACAAATTCAATTTATCAAAACCTCATTGTGCTAGCTTATGGCGAATATGACAAGGAATTTAAATGGTCATATGGCCACCCTTTAGCTTGAATACACAATGGTCATGCACATTTTATACTACATCAAGCAATTCAATACAATTTATTCGAGCATCAAGGAAAAGCTAAGGCCTTCAATAGGCTACCCAAGGCGAATATACTTGTCCATGTTGAGGCCAATTATGCACTTAATACCACACAAAAACAGCATGCATTTTACTAGTTAATGCTTTGCATATTGTAGCTCAAAACTTACAATATAGCATCAAGCACTCATATGTGTGCTAGGCGAATGTGCTTACAATTTCACAATTATTCTTCAACATCTTCTTCTTTAAACAAACTTATTCATCACTTCCTTCATAACCAAAACATCATGTGCAAACATATATATACATATATGAGCATGGCGAATTTCAAGGTGTCCATAGCCATCCAAAACACAAATTTTAACTAACATGCAAGAAGCATGAACCATGCTCATGAATGCATCATGGCGAATATGACAATCATGCTCCTTTTCAACTTCAATCATGATAAAACAAAAGAAAGCTCAAAATCTTACTCAAGAGTAGACAATCCATCATTGCATGCATCATCATCAAGCTTCACACTTAGCATGCAATGGCTTTATCACCATAACTTTGGCCAAATACCATTTCCATGGCTTAACAAAGATTTGAGCCATGGCTAACATGCACATCAAGTTAGCAACCAAAACATGCATGAAACTCCTAACACAACCTCATACATACCTTAATCTTGATGCAAACTTAGCCAAATCTCCTTCTAGATCTCTTCCAAACCAAGCATGAAGCAAAAATCCTCCTTCTTCCTTAGTTTTGGCTCAAAGAAAGGATGAACAAAATTTTTTCTTTCCTTCTCTACAACTCACGGCAATGGGGGGTTACCACACTCGGACACATTTTTTTTTCATTTTTTATCACCCATACACCTTTGTTTATTATTTCACCCTAATGCACCAACAAAACATGTTTCATGACATGTTTAGCCCATCCTCCTTGTCATGGCCGGCCACCACCTATAAAAGGGGGAATTTGACATGCAAGTCCATTATTTTGCATGCATGCTTTAATTAGTCATCACACATTTCCCTATCATACTTTCAAAGTTCATTACTAAGTCCTTTCTTGTGGAATTCACCCTTATAACACTAAATCAATCATCATAAAATGTCATACATGAGCACACACATATTATAGGCATCAAAATAAATTTTTAATTATTTTTATGCCTCGGTTTTGTGGTCCCGAGACCACCTTCCGACTAGGGTCAATTTTGGGCTGTCACAGTGTCAGTTACACACCTGTTTTATGACGATTCGCTGAAGAGATCCCCGCATGAACTGCCTTCAATTATAATACTACCACGTTAATCTTACTACCGCAATGAACTACATATTAACTTCTTACCATATTCGGCCAACAACACCTTAGGCCTTAGCGTTCCTACCTTTGCCGAAAATAGTGTCTCGATCCAGATCCGTTCGCTACACTTGTCCAAGCCCTTGATCAACAGCCTCTTAATCACACTATTACCAAAATAATACTATTATCACAACCCCTTAGGGCTACAAGTCCAAAAAAATGACAACCTCCCTAACCTTTTAGGGATTCTGGCTTTTCTTAAAATATGCAAGATAGACTAAGTTGGAAAGACTTACCACCGATTCTTCCAGTCAACGTTCCCCCTTAGATCCTACTTGATTCTGATGCAGTTCTAAGCCCTCAAACGATAACAAAAGTCGAGCCCTCAGTGATATCAGTATTCGGCTATGTCTCTAGGATAGTGTGGGAGTTTCGGCTTTTTGCAAAAGTGTAGAGAAAGATAAAATATTAGGGTTTTTACTTGTGGTATTGTCGACAGAAACCTGGGGTTTAGAGGTTAAGAGAATCGGCCAAAGATGATGAGAAAAATAAGAGATTTGGCTAGGGAAAAATCGGTACAAAAGGAGTCAAGTATTCGGGATTTTGAGGCAATCGGCTATAGTCTTAAAAATAATAGAAAGAAGGTGGTATAGAGTAGGGTGGCTGAAGGATTCGACTATGGGGAAAAGAAGAAGAAAAGAATAAGTGGATGGAGAGAAGAGAAAAAGAAAAGAAGAAGAGAATGGTCAGGAAACGACACCACTTACTACTAATGCCGAATTTATACTGGCACTAACCCTAGCCGAAATTCCCATGCTAAAGTCCCTTGGCCGGCCACCTCTTATTCCTTGATCAACTCCTAGATTTCCTCCCTTATCTGCTCCTAAATCCTATCCCTTATCAACTCCTAAATCCTATCCCTTATCAACTCCTAAATCCTCTCCTGACAGACTTTCACTTCAATTCCACTGCTTACCTTTTCTGAACATAAAAATAATAATTCCCTTAATATGTTGTCATTGTGACTTGAACCTCAGCTCTCCCTAGCATCCACACGCCACTTTTATAGCCTTGCCAGTGGTGTCACATGCCACTTTGCCCCTTGCTTCCTTATGTCTTATTTTACCTAAATAATATTTAAGACCCCTGTTAACCAGAACCCCCCTTTTCCTCTTATGGATTAAAATCACCTAAAATTACCGGGTTTTAGCTTAAGATTGGGCCTTCTAGAGGCCACTAACATAATTAAACCTACGCCAAACAGTCAAAACACAAAAATTCCAAAATTCACCAAAATTAACAAAAGTCCCGAAAATTGGGGCGTTACATGAATGATCTCTTACGCGAGTCTCTAGCTTCAAAATCAGCTTCTCTTTTCTCTTTCCTGAGCTCTTTAGCTTTGTAGACTCGCACAACCAGTACTATGAACTCTTTTATCTCAAGTATGCCACCTAACAGTTTAATGTCTTCATTCAGCTCATCTTTGAATCTTTTACACATTATGGCTTCGATAGAAACACACTCTCGGGCATACCGACTAAGTCTTACAAATTTTCGCTCATACTCTGTCACGGTCATCTGACCCTGTTTTAGCTCTAGAAATTTTTTTCGCTTCTGATCAATAAATCTCTCTCTGATATACTTCTTACGGAACTCAGTCTGGAAGAATTCCCAGGTCACTCGCTCTCTCGGAACCACTGAAACTAGGGTATTCCACCAGTGATATGCTATGTCTCGAAGCAAAGATATGGCACACTTCAAACATTCATCCGGGGTACATGACAGCTCATCAAACACACAGATAGTATTATCAAGCCAGAACTCAGCCTGCTCAGCATCATCATCATCATCATCAGTTGCTTTAAACTCTTTAGCCCCATGTTTTTTTTTATTTTATCGACAGGTGGCTTATGCAATCTCAACGAATCACTTACTACAAGTACAGTAGGCATCGAAGATGGATTAGTTGGGGGTAGAGGTTGTTGTGCAGCTGGTTTAGTCCGGATATACTGAGTAAACGAGTCATTCATCATTTGGTAAAAGGCTTGTCTAGCCTCTCCTTCCTGGTTACGCAAAATTAGTCGAGAATCAACAGACATTGTCCCTTACGAGGGAGCAGGCGCTACACTCTCGACATCATCAACTACAGCTTTGTCGGGATCCATTTACTATATAAAAAGCACATTTTCAAATGTTAGAAGTCATCACACTATCGTAGTATATAATATGGCATGTATAGCTAGACTGACACATGCTACGTTAGTCCTAGAACAGATTAAACTGTAGCTCTGATACCAATAAAATGTAACACCTTTAACCCGTACCTGTTGCCGGACTGGGGTTATGAGGTATTCCCAGTCAAGTTACTGATTCAAATAATCACAAGATTATACTTAAACAAATTTCTAAGTAATTTATTATTGGTAAGAATAGTCAACTTATTCATTAACATCACATAACCGAATGTAACATGGATTCAACTTATAGATTATACAAAATATACAATCAGCATTATACCTCTATTACAATCTGAAAATTTATTCATAAGTAGAACTCATAAAATCAAGTACACCAAAACATTCCAATTTCACCTTGTCATATTCGGCTCATTACAGTAGTACATATTTCGTCAACTTACTATAAATTCTTACGCTATAAATAACATGCATGTAATTTATTAGTACATAACTTGTTATAACACAATATCGTTCCCTATCAATGCATAATCAAGCATATAATATATCATCATCATATTTATATATATATCTTAAGATAAAATATATATTAGATCAATTTCTCATATGCATAAATATTTATAAAAGCATTTTTCGAATCATAAGTTAGGCATAACCAACTCACATACTTTTATATTATGAACTAATTTATAATACATTACTATATAATTTCTAGACCAACTCATATTACTAATTATACATTACAAGAATAAGACATTAACCATAATTAGGCATACAATTAAACCTTGAGTATATCATGCCATGTAATAACCATATTTTAACAAGCTTATATTATGTCCAAACTTGGCTAACAATCTATATTACCGAATTACACGTTATACATTATTTAAATAATACTACATATTCACATTTATTTTTCTATGTATACCTTAACAAAAATAGCCATGTATTCATCCAAATCATTAACCATTTTCAAATCATAAAACCACCTATCACAAACATCATTCCATTATAACACTCAACATCATAACCAAAATAAATTTAAGCCATAACCAAGCCTAACCGAACTCATCATAAAATATTAGCCATTTTCGCATGGCTTAGATTATACAAACCAAAATTTTAATTTTCAAATCACATTCCAGCCTATACATGCAATAATTTAAGTTTAACTTATAAAGATACCAAAATAACTGATAGTGTAATGAACTTTGCTGACAGTCCCCGAGCTCGTAGCTTGACTCCAAATCTATAAAACAGAGTAAACATAAATACACAGAGTAAGCTATGTTAGCTTAGTAAGCCATAAGCAAATAAATAGCACAAAAATATATTCAACCCGTTTTAAGCTAAACCGAATTATATTGTCATCACTAATGAGATACAATAATACATTTTCATGTACCATTTTTTTTTTACCTTGGCCGAATACTCACCTAAACTAATTAACCAAATGTCATTCAACTTTCAGGTCAAAATATCACCATATAATCACGCATATTTATACCATTTAAATAAGTTCAAGAATCATAATATGACATTTTACACATATATTTCTTATTTGGCCGAATACTCATATAGCCACTTTAACATATTAATAATCAACTTACAAAGCCAAATAGACATATTAAAACTTAGTACATATTCACTCAAGTACATAACTCAAGTATCGAAATAATATTTCATATACATATATTAATTATATAACCGAATATACCTCATCATATATTGTAACAGCCCTAATTTGACCCTAATCAGAATGTGGTTTCGGGACCACAAAACCGAGTCATAAAATTTAGTTAAAATTTTATTTGCATACCTTATATGTGTGGTAGTACTTGTATAAAAATTTTATGTTTTAATTTTTATCTTAGGAATGTGAATCTTGCTTGAAAGGATTTAGTTGAGAGACTTAGAAAATTTGATAGGTAAATAAGTAAGGACCAAATAGTATTGAAATATGAAAATTTGGGTTTGCATGTCAAATGCCCCAAATTATGTTGAGTGGCCGGCCAAGCATGGCTTCATACTTCCAAGGTTATGTTGTTTATTATTTAATATTGGTGAGTAATTAAAATAGAGAAGAAATAAAGATTAATAATAAGAAAATGAACAAAAAAAAAAAAAGAAGTGTGTGTTCATCCTTACTATCCTTTAGCCGAAAAAACCAAGTAAAAGAAGGAGAGAAAAGCTTTGGAGAAATTCGGCCATAATTGCATCTAGGTTGAGGTATGTTGAAGTTATTCCTTTAAATTCATGTATATTTTTGGTTGTTAGTTTGAATTCCATCTATCCCATGGTTGGATTTGGGGTTGTTGGAGAGTTGGGATTTGACAAAGAAGCTTAAAAATTTTAGTTGATACCTTGATGCTATTAACGTGTTAGTTATATGGATGTGTTAAGTTGCTTGTTATGTTAGCATGGAAGTTGAAGTTGTTAAGTCATGGTGTTGGAGGTGCCGAATGTAGGACTAAGAAGATGATGAGGATTCGGCTAACATAGTTGAAAGGGGATGTTGCCGATTTTTAGATTTAGATTATGGGAGTGGCTATAATGGGCATTAAGATGTTAAACTTAAGAAATGTAGTCACATGGGGATTTATATGATATTACAAATAGAGGTGAAGCTATGCTAGATTGGAAAAAAAAATCGATCAAGTGTGCATGAGAAGAATTTAGGTGTTTAGATGATGTTATAGATGACATTGTACATGTATATATATATTCGGCTATCAAAGTGAGTATGTAGGTGATGTTGAATCAAATTTTTGGTGCACATTCGGTTATGTATATATATATATATATATATATATACATAAGTATGCCCATTCGTGATGTTAACTTTAACTATGTGTATAATCGACTAAATGGGTAATTAGTAAGAGTGGTTGCCGAATATACAAACGTACATCTGCATGTGTAGTTGAGTTATAAATGTTTAGCAAGATGACTAAGCTAGTTAATTTATTTATTAAGCCCAGAAGTTAAAGAAGAGGAATCAAGCAAGGGCAAAGCCAATGACATCGAGTAGCTGGGTTGAACCGTTATACCCAACACAAGGTAAGTCCTTAAGCACTTTTGCTAGAACTCCTTGGATAGATATTTTCAGAATGATTCCCTACTTAATAATATGACCATATGTACAATTTGAGCTAAGTAAATTGCTTTACCATGATGAAACAACATAGGGCACTATGTGTGCAAAATTATGTGGCACTATGTGTGCCGATTGGGAGGTTGAAGCATGAGGAATCTCAAATGCACTATGTGTGCGATTTATTATGGCACTATGTGTGCGATTTACTATGGCACTATGTGTGCGAACATAATAAGCACTATGTGTGCAACATTCGGTTGTTGATATAAATTGTGCATGAACGAGGTAAGTGATTGAGCTACTAACTAAATATCGAAATTGAGATTGTGCGGTGTATGCATAAATTTATCTAGTGCATCGTTGTTCCAAACTTGAGGAAATGGATCTAAATCGATTGGGCTAACTTGGCATTTGTTTTGATTGAAGGACTTGGCATGAGATTGAACCAAAAATTTAAGAAATTGTAGCATAGTTTGTTATGGTTGGAAAAATTAATTTGGTATTATTTGTTTTTCACTTATGATTGTTATTGTTGGATGGTAGAGTAGTGCTTATGACTTACTGAGTTAGGTACTCATTTGGTGTGCTTATTTGTTGCTTATTTAGGTTCTTGATCCATTTTGTGTGCTCGGGACCGTCGTCGAAGTCATCACACCGGCTAGCAACTTTTGGTATCTTCTTTTTAGTTGGTCTAGGAGAACATTTCGGTATGTATAGGCTATTATATTTTTTGTTGAAATTTGGTATGTAAACTTTAGCCATGCGAAAATGGCATAATGTTCGGTTGGATTTGGTTCTATGATGTTTGGACACAAGTCTTGGTAATTCGGTTTTGGTTGAGTATTGGTCGAGGCCTACTCGATTATTATGCCATATGTCATGGCTGATTATTTTCGGTGGTAAATTCATGATTTGGTAATAGTGTAGTAGGGAGATGCTCGGTGATGATTAACCCTTGGCATGGCTAGTCATGATCATAATTTGTAATATGTATGATGGATTATTAGTTAGATCAAGGAAAAATCATGAAATAGGCATAGTTGCTTTAGTAACGAGATCTTGACAGCAGCGATGATGTGAGATTGAAAATCACTAAAAATAGTAGAAATGGAATTAAATAATGAATCAATTATGTAATCGAAGCTTGATGAGTCTATTTCCATATGGAAGAAACGAAACTACCATATGAGCTGTATGTTAGGAGATAATTAAATTCTTGTGAAACAGGGCCAGAGCGATTTCTGGATCCCCTGTTTCGACTTAGAAAATTCACCATAAATTTTATCGAGATAATTAGAGGTCGTGCCTTATATTTACAGATTCTTTATCAAGTCTAGTTTCATTAGAGACAAACGTCATAGGTATTGAAGCCCTTTATAGGGAGATATTTAAATTGTAAGATACAGAGGGCAGTGTAGTCGAACCTTGAAACAGGGGAGATTTTAATGAATAAACTGTACTAATTGGCCTGACTAAAAATTCTACAAAAATTCCCCTATATAGATATATGAGTGTAGTTTTGGATAAAATTTACGGAATTGGATTTTGAGTTCCAGAACTCAAGATATGATTTTTAAGACAACTACGATCGATTAGCCGACTTGCTCGGAACAAATAAAATTAAATAATAAATAGGGAAATAAATGAAGTAAGCTCGGTAACACCTCGTATTCGATTTCCGGTAATGGCCACAGGATTGGGGTGTTACATTTGATTGGTATCAGAGCTATGGTTTAGTCGGTTCTAGGACTACCATAGCACGTATGAGTCTAGCTATACATGCCTTAATGTTAATGTTTAAATGTGTGATGACTTGACGGTTAAAATTTTTGTTTTGATTAGTAAATGGATCCTGTGTAGAGAACCTTGGCGGATGACGTTGAAAGTGTAGCGGCTGCTCCTGCACAAGGGACGCCGCTGTTGAACCTCGGTCATCTGCGAATAATCAAGGTGAGGGGCTAAACAAGCCTTCTTTACCATGATGAATGAGTGGGTCGCATAATATGCCGAACCAATCCATTGTCCAACAATTTCGAATTTGAATAATCCACCCCAAGAGCCCGTAATGCCGTCGATTCGATCTGTGAGGTTGAGTAAGCCACTGTAGACTTGATTAGGAAGCGGGCTGAGGAGTTCAGGCCATAGTTCTTGATGATGCCGAAAGGGCCGAAGTTACGCTTGATAACACCATTCGGTGTTTGATGAACTATCATGCACACCGATGAATGTCTAAAGTGTGCTATATCCTTGTTGTGGGACTCACCTACTATTGGTGGAGGACCTTGATTTCCATAGTCCCAAACGAACGAGTTACTTGGGATTTCTTTCAAACGGAATTTCGAAAGAAGTATATTAGTCAACGGTTCATCGATAAAAAACGTAAGGAATTCTTGGAACTCAAGCAAGGTCGCACGACAAGATGTCGAATCTGAACATGAGTTCGTAAGACTCGATCAGTATGCCCGGGAGTGTGTGGCCGATGAAGTTGCTATGTGCAAAAGATTTGAAGAAGGATTGAATGAAGATTTAAAGCTACTAGTGGGTATTTTGGAGATAAAAGAATTCGTAACACTAGTTGAACGAGCCTGCAAGGCGGAAGAACTTGGAAAGGAGAAGAAGAAGGCTGAATTTGAAGCTAAAGACTATCGTAAGAGATCGACGGGTAAAGCTCCGTTCTCGGCTGTAAAGAAGTTCAGGAAGGACACTAATAAATCGAGGACGATCGGGAATTTCCATTAGAGCACGACCATCGACGGACTCCCGAGCTACTTCGGTAGCTAGTGTGGGCAATAACCGTCAAGAGAAACCTGAATGCCCCCAATGTGGAAGAAGACACATAGGTGAATGTTGGGGTAAGTCTACTAACAGGGCCTGTTACGGATGCGGTTCGAAGGATCACTTCATTAGAGATTGCACGGAGCTTGATGAGAAGAATAAGATGCAAGGTGCAAGACCTAGTGGAATGACAGCTAGAGGTAGGCCACCGAGAATTTCAGGAGGTAGGGTGGTAATCGAGAGGGGCTTCGATACTACTGTTCGATCCGAGACCGTACTCTGCTAGAGCATATGCCATTCACAAGACGAGATGAGGCATCCTCCCCGATGTTATCACCGGTACTTTCACTCTCTTTGATACTAGTGTGATTGCGTTGATTGACCCTGGCTCTACTCATTCATATGTATGTGAAACCTTAGCATCCAGTAAGACTCTACCTGTTGAGTCTACTGAGTTCGTAATTCGAGTGTCAAACCCTTTGGGTCAATACGCACTTGTTGATAAAGTGTGTAAGAGATGCCCTTTAATAATCCGAGAATCTGTTTCCGGTGATTTGATGCTTTTACCGCTTGACGAATTCGATGTTATTCTTGGTATGGATTGGTTGACCGTACATGATCTTTGTGGTGAGTAAAAGGAAAACCATTGATTTGAGAAGTGCAAATAATGAGGTAGTCCGAGTTGAGTCTACTGATTTAAAAGGGGTACCAGCGATAATATCTTCAATGACCACTCAAAGATATGTGAAAAAGGGGTGTGAAACATACCTTGCGTATGTGTTTGATAGCAAAGAGGCAAAAAGGAAACTTGAATCAGTACCAGTGGTTTGTGAGTATTCAGATGTTTTTCCTGAGGAGTTACCGGGGTTGCCACCGGTTCGAGAGGTGGAATTCGGCATCGAGATTGTACTTGGTACCACGCCAATCTCAATAGCCCCGTATCGTATGGCATTAACAGAATTAAAGGAACTGAAAGTTCAATTGTAAGAATTGATGGATAGAGGTTTTGCTCGACCGAGTTCTTCTCCATGGGGCGCACCCGTATTGTTTGTGAAAAAGAAGGATGGAACCATGAGATTGTGCATCGACTATCATCAGTTGAATAAAGTGACCATAAAGAATAAATACCCGTTACCACGTATTGATGATTTATTTGATCAATTAAAGGGAGCCTCAGTATTTTCCAAGATAGATTTGAGATCTGGTTATTATTAGTTGAGGGTTCGAGACTCGGACATACCCAAAACCGCTTTTAGAACAAGGTAGGTCACTACAAATTCTTAGTGATGCCGTTTGGGCTCACTAATGCCCTACGAGATTTATGGATTTAATGAATCGAGTATTCAGCCATACTTGGATCGATTTGTGGTTGTGTTTATTGATGATATTTTAGTTTATTCACAAGGTGAAGTGAACACGCCGAGCATTTGAGGTTAGTATTACTGATTTTTTGAGACAAGAAGTTATACGCAAAATTCAATAAATGTGAATTTTGGTTGAAAGAGGTTAGCTTTTTGGGGCACGTGGTGTCGTGATCGGTGTTAGAGTGGATCCGAACAAAATTTCGGTCATACTCGATTGGAAACCTCCGAGGAATGTTACTGAAGTTAGGAGCTTTTTAGGACTTGTCGGGTACTACCGACGGTTTGTAAGGGGTTTCTCGATGATAGCTGCACCGTTGACGAAACTACTCCAAAAAGATGTTGAGTTTAAATGGACAGAAAACTGTCAGAAGAGTTTTGATCGACTAAAGACCTGTTTAACCGAAGCTCCAGTGTTAGTACAATCGGAGTCCGGCAAAGAGTTTGTCATTTATAGTGATGCATCCTTACTTGGGCTAGGTTGTGTGTTGATGCAAGAAGGTCGAGTTGTGGCTTACGCGTCGAGACAATTAAAGCCGCATGAGAGAAACTATCCGACCCATAATCTTGAATTGGCGGCCATAGTGTTCGCCCTGAAAATATGGCGGCATTACTTGTTTGGGGAAAGGTGTCATATTTATTCGGACCACAAAAGTCTTAAATATTTGATGACACAAAGAGATCTAAATCTGCGACAAAGACGTTGGCTTGAGTTGTTGAAAGACTATGAACTTGTCATTGATTATCACCCGGGGAAGGCTAACGTGGTGGCCGATGCTTTGAGTCGTAAAGCACCTGTTTGCTTTGAGAGCGATGGATGCTCACCTATCCGTTCGCCGATGAGGTGCTAGTAGTTGAATTAAAGGCCAAACCATTATTGATTCATCAAATACTTGAATCCCGTAAAGTCGACATTGAATTGGTCGCTAAACGAATGAATGTGCCTCGAATGAGGAATCGGAGTTTCAGATTGGCAACAATGATTGCTTGACGTTCAAGGGTCGATTATGTGTTCCAAGAAATTGAACTTATTTCGATGATTTTGAATGAGGCTCATAGTGGCGAATTTCTATCCACCGGTAGTACTAAAATGTACAACGATCCAAACGTCAATTTTGGTGGCCGGGTATGAAACGAGACATTTCTGAATTTGTTTCAAGGTGTTTGATATGTCAACAAGTAAAAGCGAAGCATCAAGTGCCATCGGGATTACTCCAGCCAATCATGATACCCAAATGGAAATGGGATCGAGTGACAATGAACTTTGTATCTGGGTTACCTTTGACTCAGAGTAAGAAAGACTCGGTCTGGGTTATTATTGATAGATTGACCAAGTCTGCTCATTTTATCCTCGTCTGCATGATTTTTCGCTCGATAAATTGGCGAATTATACATCTCCCAAATTGTTCGATTGCATGGGGTACCTATTTCTATCGTGTCGGATAGAGACCCAAGATTTACATCGCGATTTTGGAGGAAGTTACAAGAAGCGTTGGGTACTAAGATGCATTTTAGCACCGCATTTCATCCCCAGACTGATGGCCAATCTGAACGAATAATTCAGATACTCGAGGATATGTTGAGATGTTCCATCTTAGAGTTTTGTGGTTCATGGGAAAGATATTTGCCTTTGATTGAATTCGCTTACAACAATAGTTTTCAATCAAGCCTTAAGATGGCACCTTACGAGGCCTTATACGGTCGTAAATGCCGTACCCCATTATTTTGGACTGAACTTAGTGAAAGTAAAATTTTTGGGGTTGATTTGATTAACGATGCTAAGCAAAAAGTTCGAGTAATTCGTGAAAGTTTGAAAGCCGCTTCGGATCGTCAAAAGTCATATGCGGATTCGAAAAGAAAAGACGTTGAATATCAGGTTGGAGACAAAGTATTTCTCAAAGTTTCACCCTGGAAGAAGGTGCTTAGATTTGGTCGTAAGGGCAAACTAAATCCGAGGTTCATCGGTCCGTATGAAGTATCCGAACGAGTTGGGCCAGTCGCATACCGGTTAATTTTACCCCCTGAGCTTGAAAAGATTCACAACATTTTCCATGTCTCGATGCTTCGACGATATAGGTACGACCCATCGCACGTAATCACTCCATCTGAGATCGAGATTCAGCCTAACTTGAGTTATGAAGAAGAACCGATTCGCATTTTGATGCGTGAAGTAAAAGAGTTGCGAAATAAGAAAATCCCATTAGTGAAGGTGTTGTGGCATAAACACGGAATCGAAGAAGCCACTTGGGAACTTGAGGACTTTATGAAGGATCGTTATCCGAACTTATTCACCGGTAAGATTTCTGGGGACGAAAATTTGTTATGTGGGGGAGAGTTGTAACAGCCCTAATTTGACCCTAGTCGGAATGTGGTTTCGGGACCACAAAACCGAGTCATAAAATTTAGTTAAAATTTTATTTGCATACCTTATATGTGTGGTAGTACTTGTATAAAAATTTGATGTTTTAATTTTTATCTTAGGAATGTGAATCTTGCTTGGAAGGATTTAGTTGAGAGACTTAGAAAATTTGATAGGTAAATAAGTAAGGACCAAATAGTATTGAAATATGAAAATTTGGGTTTGCATGTCAAATGCCCCAAATTATGTTGAGTGGCCGCCAAGCATGGCTTCATACTTCCAAGGTTATGTTGTTTATTATTTAATATTGGTGAGTAATTAAAATAGAGAAGAAATAAAGATTAATAATAAGAAAATGAACAAAAAAAAAAAAAGTGTGTGTTCATCCTTACTATCCTTTAGCAAAAAAACCAAGTAAAAGAAGGAGAGAAAAGCTTTGGAGAAATTCGCCATAATTGCACCTAGGTTGAGGTATGTTGAAGTTATTCCTTTAAATTCATGTATATTTTTGGTTGTTAGTTTGAATTCCATCTATCCCATGGTTGGATTTGGGGTTGTTGGAGAGTTGGGATTTGACAAAGAAGCTTAAAATTTTAGTTGATACCTTGATGCTATTAACGTGTTAGTTATATGGATGTGTTAAGTTGCTTGTTATGTTAGCATGGAAGTTGAAGTTGTTAAGTCATGGTGTTGGAGGTGCCGAATGTAGGACTAAGAAGAGGATGAGGATTCGCTAACATAGTTGAAAGGGATGTTGCTGATTTTAGATTTAGATTATGGGAGTGGCTATAATGGGCATTAAGATGTTAAACTTAAGAAATGTAGTCACATGGGGATTTATATGATATTACAAATAGAGGTGAAGCTATGCTAGATTGGAAAAAAAAATCGATCAAGTGTGCATGAGAAGAATTTAGGTGTTTAGATGATGTTATAGATGACATTGTACATGTATATATATATTCGGCCATCAAAGTGAGTATGTAGGTGATGTTGAATCAAATTTTTGGTGCACATTCGGTTATGTATTTATATATATATATACATAAGTATGCCCATTCGTGATGTTACCTTTAACTATGTGTATAATCGACCAAATGGGTAATTAGTAAGAGTGGTTGCCGAATATACAAACATACATATGCATGTGTAGTTGAGTTATAAATGTTTAGCAAGATGACTAAACTAGTTAATTTATTTATTAAGCCCGAGAAGTTAAAGAAGGGGAATCAAGCAAGGGCAAAGCCAAGGACATCGAGTAGCTGGGTCGGAACCGTTATACCCAACACAAGGTAAGTCCTTAAGCACTTTTTGCTAGAACTCCTTGGATAGATATTTTTCAGAATGATTCCCCTACTTAATAATATGACCATATGTACAATTTGAGCTAAGTAAATTGCTTTACCATGATGAAACAAAATAGGGCACTATGTGTGCAAAATTATGTGGCACTATGTGTGCCGATTGGGAGGTTGAAGCATGAGGGAATCTCAAATGCACTATGTGTGCGATTTATTATGGCACTATGTGTGCGATTTACTATGGCACTATGTGTGCGAACATAATAAGCACTATGTGTGCAACATTCGGTTGTTGATATAAATTGTGCATGAACGAGGTAAGTAATTGAGCTACTAACTAAATATCGAAATTGAGATTGTGCAGTGTATGCATAAATTTATCTAGTGCATCGTTGTTCCAAACTTGAGGAAATGGATCTAAATCGATTGGGCTGACTTGGCATTTGATTTGATTGAAGGACTTGGCATGAGATCGAACCAAAAATTTAAGAAATTGTAGCATAGTTTGTTATGGTTGGAAAAATTGATTTGGTATTATTTGTTTTTCACTTATGATTGTTATTGTTGGACGGTTGAGTAGTGCTTATGACTTACTGAGTTATGTACTCATTTGGTGTGCTTATTTGTTGCTTATTTAGGTTCTTGATCCATTTTGTGTGCTCGGGACCGTCATCGAAGTCATCACACCGGCTAGCAACTTTTGGTATCTTCTTTTTAGTTGGTCTAGGAGAACATTTCGGCATGTATAGGCTATTATATTTTTTGTTGAAATTGGGTATGTAAACTTTAGCCATGCGAAAATGGCATAATGTTCGGTTGGATTTGGTTCTATGATGTTTGGACACAAGTCTTGGTAATTCGGTTTTGGTTGAGTATTGGTCGAGGCCTACTCGATTATTATGCCATATGTCATGGCTGATTATTTTCGGTGGTAAATTCATGATTTGGTAATAGTGTAGTAGGGAGATGCTCGGTAATGATTAACCCTTGGTATGGCTAGTCATGATCATAATTTGTAATATGTATGATGGATTATTAGTTAGATCAAGGAAAAATCATGAAATAGGCATAGTTGCTTTAGTAACAGATGCTGACAGCAGCAGTGATGTGAGATTGAAAAATCACTAAAAATAGTAGAAATGGAATTAAATAATGAATCAATTATGTAATCGAAGCTTGATGAGTCTATTTCCATATGGAAGAAACGAAACTACCATATGAGCTGTATGTTAGGAGATAATTAAATTCTTGTGAAACAGGGCCAGAGCGATTTCTGGATCCCCTGTTTCGACTTAGAAAATTCACCGTAAATTTTATCGAGATAATTAGAGGTTGTGCCTTATATTTACAGATTCTTTATCGAGTCTAGTTTCATTAGAGACAAACGTCATAGGCATTGAAGCCCTTTACAGGGAGATATTTAAATCGTAAGATACAGAGGTCAGTGTAGTCGAACCTTGAAACAGGGGAGACTTTAATGAATAAACTGTACTAATTGGCCCGACCAAAAATTCTACAAAAATTCCCCTATATAGATATATGAGTTTAGTTTCGGAGAAAATTTACGGAATTGGATTTCGAGTTCCAGAACTCAAGATATGATTTTTAAGGCGACTACGATACAGTTAGCCAGCTTGCCTGGAACAAATAAAAATTAAATAATAAATAGGGGGAAATAAATGAAGTAAGCTCGGTAACACCTCGTATTCGATTTCCGGTAATGGCCACAGGATTGGGGTGTTACATATATACACATATATAAGGGTTATTCATGACATAAAAATTACTCATTCAATAAGCGAAATACACATATCACATACACGTATTTTCTTTATTTGCATCTTACAAGATTTGTAACAAGTAGCCAAGGTGTATTCTTAATTTACCTCAAGTAAGTAACAAGTTAGTTCATACCTGGCATATAGCTCGTTTTACACATTCGAACTCAATTTACCTTTGCCCAATGAACCATTCAGAATTGGGTAGGACACTTGGATAATCACACATATATCGTACATCGCCAACGTCCCAGACGTGGTCTTACATGTAATCACATATCGATGCCTCTGTCCCAGACAGGGTCTTACTCGTACAAATATATCAGAATCACAAATCGGTGCCATGGACTTACTCGCACACATAAATCGAAATCCTATGTTATCTAACTATTGTAAGGTTCATACGGGGCTTTCGGACATCGTAACTCGGTCTAAACGAATTCAAAAATGTAATAGTCAAGCCTTTTCATATTCGACCATAACAAATATAAATTGATACACTTCATAACAACATATATATATATATATAGATATATGTATATATATAGCATATGACTACAACTAAAAACGTCTATTTGCTTATAAACTTACCTTGGAGGTTATAAAATGGAACAAGGCAACTAGTCGATGACTTCGTTTTTCCCCGATCCAAATTCGATTTCTTTGGTTCTTGATCAAAACATATTCAAATTAAGTTCATTCAAACATATTTTCATTTAGTTTAGTCCAAAAACACATAAATCGACCAATTACCATTTTACCCTGACATTTATAATTTTTACAATTTAGTCCCTATTGCACAAAACACAAAATACACCAAATTTCTCCATACCCAAGCTAGGCCGGATATTACCCATGTCTATAAAATCCCATATAATTCATTTATTTAATATTTTAGTCCCTCAAATTATTATTTTTGCAATTTAGTCCTAATTACTCAAAATCATCAAAAACTGCAATACAAAACATGTTAATCTAAAACATATATTTCATATTTCATCATCAAAAAACAAAAATCACAAGCTTTCAACAATGGCACAACTCAAAATATTCATCAAAATCAAAAATTCAAGAATGGGTTTTGTAGTACTCGAAGCAACGATCTCAAAAACGTAAAAACTATCAAAAACCGAGCTAGACCCCTACGTTGATTAAGCTTAAAAATGGCCGAACCCTAGGTTTCTCTTTTTCTTTTCTTTTGTTTCTAATTTCTGTCAAAGAGAATGAATAAAAACATGGCTTATTTTATGATATAATAACTTATATTAACATTTTTTTATCTAATTACATTTTTAACCTTAATAAAATTATAGCAAAATCATATATTATAAGCCCATTACTGTCCACCCTATTAAATGGACTAATTTCAACATAAAGACTCCCATTGATAAAGCCAATAACAACTAGGTACCTTTTAGAAATAACCACCAAATTTTCATTTTAAGCGATTAAGTCTTTTTATTAAATCGGACACTCAAACGATAAAATTAAATCACGAAAATTTCACAGATATAAATTCACACAAAATAAACATAGAAAATAAATTTAAAATATTTTTGACTCGGATTCATGGTCTTGAAATCACCATTCCGATTAGGGTCTAAATCAGGCTGTTACAGTTGTTATAGATCAAGAAAACCAAGATTCGGGCCTAGAACAAGAAAAAAATTGGTATTGAAGGGTTAGGTTTTTTTCACCATTTTTGGTACGAGGTAAGTTCATGTGTAAATGATGCGACATTATATTATTATGTTTTTAATGCTTTAATATTGCATGAATTGTGTAATTGTCTTTGTGGATTTAATTAATGATGACTCGATGATGATTCGACGAAGTTTGATATCTCAAAACCCTGGTTGAACCTTAGGAATAGCTAGGATACAAATGTCATGACATTAGGGTTATATGAGATCCCATGTAAGACCATGTCTGAGACATGGCATTGGCATCGATATGAGATTCCATGTAATACAATATTTGGGATATGGCATTGACATCGATATGTGATTTCGTATAAAACCATGTCTGGGACATGGCATCGATATGAGACATCGTGTAAGACCATAGCTGGGCTATCAGCATCAATATGTGTGACCCCATGTAAGACCATATCTGGGATATGGCATTGGCATCTTACTATGTGTACGAGTTTCCCTGAGTATCCTTTAGTATTCCAAATGGTTCAACGAGTAATTCAAGGATTATGTCAAAGATGTGAAAAGGTATGATCATGTTGCAAGGGTACAAGTATGTGTGAAAAATTCATGAGTAATGAACTCAATGTATATTGGACATTTGGTAAGAATGTAAATGAGTAAGTCATACCTATGAGAATGATTTTGTACGACCTTGTGATTATAAGTCTATACTTATGATGTATAAATGTGTGGTAAATTTGATTTATGATCATGTGTAAAGCTTTTACGCCAAATTAAATTGAGACATGATATGTTTATCCCTTTACCTTGTGGCCTAATGAATATGAAAGGAGAAATGGATTGGCATAAATGCCTATTTAAAAATGATTATGAAAGAGTAAAATTAACATTAAAACAGTTTTGGATAGCAACAGTAGTATAGTTTTGAAAAATCACCAAAAATTGTGAAAATTGAATTAGAGGTTGAATAAAATATGAAATTAAATTTTATTGAGTTTAGTTTTTCACATAAGTAATGATGTAAGCAATGAAATTATAAATTATGAGATATAGTAAATTTTGTGTGACAAGGTCAGAATGATTTCGGTTTCCCCTGTTCTGACTGTGGAAAACCATTAAAAATTGTATAAAAATACTTGAGGGTTTAAATTTATATTTTTAAATTCTTAATGAGTATATTTTCAAGAGAAACAAACAGGAACATCATCCAAATCCTGTACTAAGAGATAATTAATTTTTAGTGAAGAAAGGTCGAAACTATCAAACAATAGAATATGGATGAATTTGAAGAATTAACTGTACTTATTGGATAATCCATAAATTCTGGAAATTTTATGGTAGAAATATATTTGAGTCTAGTTTTGGAAAAATCAAGCGAATCTTAATTTAGAATTCTATAGCTCAAGATATAAATAATTTAGTGACTATGACTCAAGTGGACAATTTTATTATGAATAGTAAATATCACAATTATCCGTAATTGTTTTGAAATCTCTATGATATTTGATGATATTGTATGATTAACGTTGCTTATTATTTACATGCCAACTTACTAAGCTTTGTAGCTTACTCCCCTTCCTTTCCCATATTTTATAAGGGTGTATGCTAGCTCGAGTTGGAGATCGCCGAAGATACTGTCACACTATCAAGCTATCATGTTGGGTATAAGTGAATGAAAACCCCTTTGAGTTTATGGCATGTATAGGGACTTGGTTATTTGGTGTATGAGTCATTATGATTTGGCTAAATGTATTAGCTTGTGATGGCTAAAGATTGGATGTAATTTGTACCCATGCAAATTGGCTTATATTGGTTAATTGGTTGTAAGCCCATATAATTATGCATGTGCATATGTCAATGTTTTGTGATGTGGTTTATATTTTCTTGATATATAATGGATATGAATTTATTCATATGTTAATGTCTTTTGAATATGAATTTAGCATGAAGTGATTTGGTAAGGCATGATGTTATAATGCATGCTAGATGATGGTGTGAAAATGATATGTTATTGCTTGATGGTAGTTGTTTTGATGGCATTTATATGCCATGAATTCTGTCATGTGATGTTATGTGAATGTGTGCAAGTGAGGGTGGCAAAATGTCTAGGAAAATAGCCTTGTATTTTTCCACATGAGTAGACACACAGGCGTGTGTCTAGGCCATGTGTGACACATGGTCTGCCCACATAGGTGTGTGCCTTGGCTGTGTAACCTTATTTTTCCCATGACGTCATACAAAGAGAGTTACATGGACTAAGGGCATTGACGTGTCCCAAGTATGAAAATTTTTCTAAGTGTCGTAAAAGTTTCAAAAGTTCTCGGTTTAGTTTTGAACCACCCCTAATGTATGTTTTGGGCCTCATAGACTCGTAAAAGGGACAATATGTATATGCATGAATGGTTTTAAATTGGATGATTATGACCCAATTTTGTATGAATGTTTATGTTTAAGTCTGGTAATGCCTTGTACCCTATCTCAGTTTCAGACACGGGTAAAGAGTGTTACATGACGGATACGGGTTCAGGGGTGTTTTATTTAGTCGTATCAGAGCTACGATTTAGTTAGTTCTCGGACTAAACGTAGCATATGTGGAGTATAGAAATACATGCTATTATATAACCTGTGATAGTATGATATCTCCTGACTTTGATGAAAATTATTTTACAAATATACAGAGATGCTTTCCAACTGAGCTAAATCTAATATTGCTAAAAGTGATACTCACGTACCTGAGTAAAAATGTTACTTATGATGAAACAAAATTTGAAAAGGTACGGATAAATGTTTTATAATACATGAGAATGATAAATGTTATGATAAATGAGTATATACATGAAAGTTAAATTGTGAGGCTTTACGATCTCCACCCCCTCACTAATACAGGTTTATACAATGGAATTCACAAGATTTATAATGATTTAGTTCAGAGATGTGGAACTGAAGAGTTCATTGGCTGAACAATAAATAAAATAGTTAAAACTTAGAATGGGTTAGTAAATAAAAATGGGTTCTAAAGAGAGATACCATATTTTTTCTAAAAACTATTTGGGATACGCAATATTACTATTAAAGAAAGAAGTTATTTATGAGAAATAGATTTATTCAGATATGGTATCTACAAAATGGGTTAATTGAAAATTTCTTCCAAATAAGCTTCGTGAGTGAATTGAATGATATGAGATTGTTGATGACTATATAGGTTAGTGGATTGGTGATGAAATTGCAAAAAAAAATTTGAATACAACTGTTATAATCGGGTATATTACAACAATCTCTTCTGGGTATTTTATTTGGGTAATTTATATGTACTGTTATTCTCAGAGATATATATAACTGTTCATGTTCAGATTCTATAATCTTTATATGGAAAGGTTGGCTAAACATGGTAATAGACGGAAATTATTGCAAGTCTGATTGATTCATGAGTGGTATTGCTTTATTTTTCTTCGGTTTTCCAAGCCATTATCGGTGATAGAAGACTTGATGATAAAATTTGTATGATATTATTTTCTACTTCTGTTGGCTGAAGTTCTAAATGGCAAATGTGTAAATTACACTGCCTCTATTATGACTGTTTATAGTGTGAATGTGCAATATTACTCTTCTGGACTTTCTCTGAGATGTCATCAATCTTTTTATTGTTTAAAATGGATTATCTTCTTGGAAATTCAGTATAGCTTTGCAATTTGGATTTTGTTATCTCGGTTTTCTTGTTATTTTATGGTTTGACTGAAAGAGATATTCATTGGTCAGTGGTAATTATACTTACTACTGTTATGAATTCTGACTTGATCATGGGAAATTGGTAATATGGATCACAGATTATAGAAACTATATTATTGCATTGGTTGATATTGGAGCCACTCTTGGGTTTCCTCTTCTATTTGAAAAATATTATTGAAGTTGAGGTATTGTTCCATTTATATTGTTGAAACGTCAGATCTATTATAGTATTATGGTTTTAACCTATCTGATGATTGTGGCCTCGGAATAATTTAAAGCTTCGATATCCTTTTTAATTTTTGTGAAAGTGTTTTTTATGATAGCTACATCAATGATATGGATATTATAGGAAGATGTAAGATTTGAATAGACTGAATAATGTTAGTAAAGTTTTGATCAATTGGAAGCCATGAGGACCGAAGCATCAGTTCTGGTTCAGTTTGAATCGAGTAAGGAATTTATTATTACAGTGATACATTATTGAATGGATTAGACTGTATTTTGATGAAGAAAGGCAAAGTAATGGTCTATACTTCTAGCTAGATAAAGCTATAGGAAAAGGATTACCTGATATATGATTCTGAATTGACAATTATTGTGTTTGCATGGAGAACTTGATAACATAATCTGTATGGTGAAAGTATCATATATGTACTGATAATAAAACTTTAAAACACCTGGTGGTATAGAAAGAATTGAATCTGAAACAGAGTAGATGATTTGAATTATTGAAAGAACCTGATTTTGTAATTGATTATCATTCAGGAAAAGTAAATATAGTTGCTGATATTTTGAGTAGAAAATCTTTGTTTGCTTTATGAGTAATAAATACTCGATTGCTATTGTCTGATGAAAGATTAATTTTAGCTGAGCTTAAAGTTAAGTTGATGTTTCTACAACAGACCGGTGAAGCTCAAAAAAATGATAATGAGTTATAAGTTAAACGGGTATAGAGTGAAAGAATTATTGATTCAAGATATCAGATTTGAATCTGATGATTGTCTGTTATTCCGAGATAGAGCCTGTGTATTGAAGAAATTAAAGCTTGTACAAAAAATTTTATACGAAACTGACAATTGTAATATATCTGTCATCCGAAAAGTATGATAAATTGAAAAAGATGTATTGGTAAACCAGAATGAAATGTGATGTCTTTGAAATTATGTTTAAATGTTTAAAATGTCAGCAGATTAAAGGTGAATATCAGGTACTGATACTTTTAAAATTGTTACAGCTAGTGATGATACTGGAACGGAAATGGGATAAAGTTATTATGAATTTTATACAGGGATTACTACTGTCTCAGAAAAAGAAAGATGTTATTTGGATAATCACCCATTGTTTGACAAAGTTCAACATTTTATCTCAGTATGAATGGATTATGCACTTGCTAGATTGAATGAGATATAATTTTCTGAAATTGTCAAGCTATATGGAGTGTCAGTCTTCAATATGTTTGATAGAGATCCACAATTTATGGTTCACTTCCTAATTTTAGAATAAATTAAAATAAACTTTGGGTAAGCAGTTACAAATTTTTGATACTGCATTTCGCTTTTAAACTGATAGTCTGTCTGAGTGTTATTATGATTCTTGAAGATATGTTTTGATACTGTATTTTAGAAATTATACGGAAACGAAAAGGAAATAATTTTTGTTAGTCAAAATTACATATTATTGGGCTAAGCTTGGTAAGAAAAGATACATGGAGTGATATGATTCGTGAAACAGAAGCAAATGTGGAAGAGATTCTAGATAGGTTTAAAGTAGATTTTGATTGTCAGAGATTCTATGTGAATTTTAAATGAAAAGAAATATAGTTTCAAGCTGGCGACAAAGTGCTTCTGAAAATTTCCCATGGAAGAAAGTTTTCCGATTTGACTGTAAAGGCAAAACAAGTCCTTAATTTATTGAATTACATGAAATTTACAGAAAGAGGTGGAATTCTTTCTTATCGGATGGTATTAATTAGATACATTATCAGTTATTCGTCCGATGGATATTGAAATTGTGACAGCCTTAAAACGACCCTAGTCGGAATGTGGTTTCGGGACCACAAAACCGAGGCATAAAAATAATTTAAAATTTATTTTGATGCCTATAATATGTGTTAACTCATGTGTGACATTTTTGAGGTTTTGATTTAGAGTTATAAATGTGAATTTCATTAGAAAGGACCTAGTAGTAGACTTTGAAAGTATGATGGGGAAATGTGTGATGACTAGTTGATCATGCATGCAAAAATGAGGGGTTTGCATGCCAAATTTCCCATATATCATAAGTAGTGGCCGGCCATGATGGGCTTATATGCACATAATATGTATTAATTATTAGTTAGTAGCTTATATTTTATAACATAAGTAAATAAAATAAGGAAAAGAGAAAAGGAACAAAGGAGTCTTTCTCATGTTTTCTTCTTGGCCGATTCTAAGAGAGGAAGAGGAGGAGCCATTAGGCCATGGTAGGCCTTCATTAAGGTAAGAAACTCAAGCTAGTCCTTTAAAATCTTAGCATGGTTTTAAGCTAGATTCTAAGTCCCTTACTTAACCATGCCAAAATCTTTGAAATGGATGGTGATATGAACATTCGGCCATGGTAGAGGTTAAAGAAAAATGGTGGTAATGTTATATAATTTGATAAGTATGTTAAATGGTTTGAGATTTGAACTAGTCATCAAATCCTCTAGGTAGCCCATGCTAAGAATTTTGATTTTGGGATGACTAGAACTTTCGGCCATGGTAGCTATTGAGGATTTAGGTTTGTGTTTCATGTTAAATTGGATGAATCTTGGTGTAAGGGTGTTTGAACTAAACTAATGATCAAATAGGTGCATAGATACAAAATGGAAAGAATCGGCCTAAGAGTTTTAGTCATTGACATATATATATATGTTGCCGAATTTGTGCTTAAGGAATTGGTTAAGTACATTGTTGTTAAATGCTTGTTGCTAAGGAATTTTGAATGGGTTATAAATTGAGTTTAATGTTCGAGGAACATTGGTTTGGACACCTAGTGCGAATGTGTTCAAACGCATAACTTACCAAGCGCATAAATATGATAATGCTATGATGGTAGACTTAATTGGAATTCGGCATTGTAAGTGATGCCTTGGGCTCTTATGATGGTTAGGGACAAAATGTGTGTTGTGAGGAACGAAATGATGTCTATGAATTCAAAAATGCAAGGTATTAAGCTAGTCCTATTATTCGGTGGTGCATGAGTAGAGCACATGTATAATGCTTGAATAACTAGTCAATAAAGCTATTCGCGCCTAATTGTATAATATAAATGTATTTAATCGGATTGTTAAATTGATATATTATTAAATAAGCTCTATTTGTTTGAATTAAGCTCAAGAGCTTAGAGGACCAAAGTTGGATAAGGGAAGGAAAAGTGAGCGAATAGTCAGTCGAAATTGTTCGACAACATCCGAGGTAAGTCTTGAGTAATGACCCTACTTGATTTATATTGAAATGATTTGTCATATTATGGCGATAGCCGAATGTGCATAGAGCCTATGTTATAAAGCCAATTGAAATCATGCTCTTTGTGTGTGGCTATTAAGTTAAATTGGAAAGGTTTGATAAATGATTTGTGTTTGAGCCTTAGTAACGGAAATGAAATATGGATGTGTCATGAATATTGATATATGTGTGCATGAGCATTTGAATGATATCCGGGCTAAGACCAAGGCATTTGTGCGAGTTGTTATATCCAGGGCTAAGACACGAAGGCATTTGGGCGAGTTGTTATATCCGGCTAAGACCAAGGCATTTGTGCGAAGTTGCTATGTCCGGGTTAAGAACCAAGGCAATTGGCGTGTGGTTATATCCGCTAAATCTGAAGAAACTTGAGTTTGAAGGTGAGCGATTTGTGCTATAATAATTTTAATTAATACGCTCGAAAAACCCAAACGATAAGGTATGTTTGCATGTGCATCGGAAAAGTTGATTCGTTTTAAATAGTATTCGTTCAATCGACTAACGAACTTTCGGCTCTTTGATAGGTTGATACCTTGTGTGTGTATATGTTGATGAAGTGTGAAGTAAGTATGATTATGAGAATGTGTATCAATAAAATGATTCATTTAGCTATGTGAATGTAATACTTTAGTCAAAGCTGATTTCATTACTTGAGACTTACTAAGCATTAAAGTGCTTACCCCGTTGCTTTGGCTCTTTGTTTTCTAGATTTTGTTCGTTAGCCATCGGATTCGGGATCATCAAAGTCGAAGTCATCCACACTATCAAAGCCCTTTTGGTACTCTTTTAGTTGAACTTTGGATATGGCATGTATAGGACTACCCTTTTTCTGGTTGGTCATGTACCCATGGATTTTGTGTAAATTTGGATAGCCATGCAAAAATGGCTTATATACGTTTTTAGCATAGTACTATAATCGTTTTGGATGTTGATCACTAAGAGGTATGGAAATGTTTGGAAACGATTAGCCATTGGAATGGTTAATCATGATTATACTTTGTGCTATGTATGCAAAAAGGGCTAATTGAATCATGGAAACTATGAAATAGGTAAAGTCTACCTTAAAGGCAGATGCTGACAGCAGCAGTGATGTGGATGTGAAAAATCACTAAAAATAGTAGGAATGGAATTAAATAGTGAATAAATTATGTAAATGAACCTTGATGAATATAATTTCATATGGAAGAAACGAAACGGTCATATGAGTTGTATGTTAAGAGATATTTAGGTTTTCGTGAAGCAGGGCCAGAACGGTTTCTGGATTCCCTATTCCGACTTTGGAAATTCATTATAATTTAAACAGAGATAATTAGGAGTCATGCCATATATTTATAGATTCCTCTTTGAGTCTAGTTTCTATAGAAACAAACGGCATCAGTATATAAGCCCTGTACAGGGAGATACCCAAGTCGTAATGCATGAAGGTCAGTGTAGTTGAACCCTGGAACAGGGGAGAATTTAACTAATAAATTGTACTAATTGGCTCGACCAAAAATTCTAGAAAAAAATATGTAGATGGAAATATGAGTCTAGTTTCATGGAAAAATTACGAAACTGATTTTCGAGTTTTGAAACTCAAGATATGATTTTTAAGGCGATAGTGACTCAGTAACCAGCTTGTTTAGAAATTTTTAAATGGACTGTGAAAATAATTAAGTTAAGTCTGTGCACCTTGTGTTCGACTCGATGTGGACTCTGTGCGGGTGTTACAATTTTATTGGTATCAGAGCTACGGTTTAGTCAATTCTAGGACTACCGTAATACGTGTGGGTCTAGCTATACATGCCATTTTGTGATTATTTGATAGTGTGGTGATTTCTGACATTTGCAAATGTGTTTATTTATAGTAATGGATCCCGATCCGTCCGAAGCGGTAGGTGATGATCTTGAGAGTGTAGCTTTGCTCCCGACAAGGGACAATGGCCGTGAACTCTCAACCTAATGCTAGTAACCCGAATGATGAAGCTAGACAAGCTTTCTATAGCGTGATGAATGATTGGTTCAACCAATACATTCGAACTAATACGGCTGTTCCACAGCCTCCATTCCCGACAAATACCACCCCCGCACCTACAATGCCTCCGGTAATTGACCAAACAAGGTCAAATAAGCCCCCAGTTGATAGAATCTGAAAACACGAGGCTACTGAATTTAAGGCTACGGATAGTGATGATGCCGACCAAGCTAAATTTTGGTTGGACAACACTATTCGGGTACTCGATGAACTATCTTGCACACCCGATGAGTGCCTAAAGTGTACTATCTCCTTGCTACGTGATTACGCCTACTATTGGTGGAATACGTTGACTTCACATTGTGCCTAGAGAGCAAGTAACTTGGGAGTTTTTCCAAACCGAAGTTTGAAAGAAGTATATCGATCGAGATTCATTGACCAAAACGGAAGGAATTTCTTGAACTCAAACAAGGTTCCATGTCGGTTCACGACTATGAACGAAAATTTGTGAGGCTTAGCCAGACGCATACGAGAATGAATTTCTTGAAGTCGTGATGTGTAAGCGTTTGAGGATGGACTAAATGATGATATAAAGTCGTATGTTGGCATCTTGGAAATCCGAGAATTTGTGGTACTTGTTGAGCGAGCTTATAAAGCCGAGGAGCTAAGTATGGAGAAAAGAAAAGCTGATATGGGAGCAAAGGAGTTTCGTAAGAGGTCTTCGGGGAAGCCCTTCCCACAGTCATCGAAGAAATTTAGAGATGACTTAGGCCGGTCTAGGGACACTTCGGGTTTCTCTAGACGAGATCGCGATCGACCCCCTGTGAGCACACGAGTCACTTCGGTTGCTAGTGTTGGAAATGATCGTCGGGACAGAACGGAATGTCGATATTGCGGTAAATGGCACTCGGGGAGTTGTAGATTCCATGACCGCTCCTGTTACAAGTGCAGGTCAGCCGACCACTTTATCAAAGATTGCCTGAGACTGTCTGAATAGAACAAAAATCAGAGTGGGAAACCTGGTGTTACCACTGCTCGGGGTAGACCATCTAGGAATACGGGCAATGCTAGTGGCAGTCAGAGAGGATCTAGAGATGCTACGACCAGATCCGAGGCTCGCGCTCCTGCTAGGGCTTATGCCATACGCGCACGCGAGGATGCTTCCTCGCCAGATGTTATTACCGGTACTTTCACCCTCTTTGATACTAATGTGATTGCTTTGATTGACCCTGGTTCTACTCATTCTTATATATGCGAAACCTTAGCATCTAGTAAGACTCTACCTATTGAGTCTACTGAGTTCGTAATTCGGGTGTCAAATCCCTTGGGTCGTTACGTGCTTGTTGACAAAGTGTGTAAGAAATGCCCCCTAGTAATTCGAGGTTCCTGTTTTCCGGCGGACTTGATGCTTTTGTCGTTCGATGAATTTGATGTTATTCTTGGTTTGGATTGGTTGACCATGCACGATGCGATTGTGAATTGCAAAAGCAAGACTATTGATTTGAGGTGCGCGAATAACGAGATAATCCGAGTTGAGTCTACGGACGTAAAGGGGTTGCCAGCTGTAATATCAGCAATGTTGGCCCAGAAATATGTAAGGAAGGGGTGCGAAGCATACCTTGCGTATGTACTAGATGACAAAGAATTGGAAAAGAAACCCGAATCTGTGCCAGTGGTTTGTGAATACCCGGATGTTTTTCAGAAGAATTAGGGTTTACCACTGTTCGGGAAGTAGTGTTTGGTATTGAGCTTGTACAGGACTATACCAATTTCGATAGCTCCGTATCGTATGGCACCAACTGAGTTAAAGGAATTGAAAGCTCAGTTGCAAGAGTTGACGGATAGAGGTTTCACTCGACCAAGTTTCTCACCTTGGGGTGCACCAAGTATTGTTTGTGAAAAGAAGGACGGAACCATGAGGTTGTGCATTGACTATCATCAATGAATAAAGTGACGATAAAGAATAAATATCCGCTATCTGCGTATTGATGACTTGTTTGATCAACTAAAGGGAGCCTCGGTGTTTTCAAAGATAGATTTGAGATCGGGTATTACCGGTTGTGAATTCGAGATTCGGATATACCCAAACCGCTTTCGAGAGATATCGGCCACTACGAGTTCTTAGTGATGCCGTTTGGGCTCACTAATGCCTCTGCGGTATTTATGGATTTGATGAATCGGATCTTGAGACGATGATTTGGACCGGTTCATAGTTGTGTTCATTGACGACATCTTGGTCTATTCAAGAGATGAGTCCGAACATCTTGAGCACCGAGATTAGTGTTGCAAATTTTACGGGATTAGCGTTATATGCTAAGTTCAGCAAGTGTGAGTTCGGTTAAGAGAGGTTAGCTTCTTGGGTCATGTGGTATCGCATCGGTATTCGAGTCGACCGAGCAAAATTTCAATCATACTTAATTGGAAGCATCCAGAAATATTCTTGAGGTTCGAGCTTTTTGGGACTTGCGGTTACTACCGACGGTTTGTAAAAGGATTCTCGATGATAGCCACACCCATAACGAAACCGCTTCGAAAGATGTCAAGTTTGAATGGGATGAAAAGTGTCGAAAAGTTTCGATCAATTGAAAACTCATTTGACGGAAGCTCCGAGATTAGTGCAGCCGAATCTCGCAAAGAGTTTGTCATTTATAGTGATGCCTCCCTACTTGGGTTAGGTTGCGTATTGATGCAAGAAGGTCGAGTTGTGGCCTATGCGTCGAGACAATTAAAGCCACATGAGAAAAATTATCCGACCCATGATCTCGAATTAGCTGCCATCATATTCGCCTTGAAAATATGGCGACATTACTTATTTGGTGAGAAGTGCCATGTATTTTCGGATCATAAAAGTCTCAAATATTTGATGACTCAAAGAGACTTAAATCTGCGACAAGGACGTTGGCTCGAGTTGTTGAAAGATTATGAGCTTCTCATTGACTATCACTAGGGAAAGGCTAATGTGGTTGCGGATGCCTTAAGTCGTAAATCACTGTTTGCTTTACGAGCAATGAATGTACACTTGTCTGTTCTACCCGACAATGTGTTAGTGGCCGAATTAAAGGCCAAACTATTATTGATTCATCAAATTCGTGAAGCTTAGAAAGCCGACGATGAGTTGGTTACAAAACGGGCTGAATGTGTTCGGAATGTGGAATCGGAGTTTCAAATTGATGATGACGATTGTTTGAGGTACAGAAATCGGTTGTGTGTTCCAAGAAATTCAGAACTCATTTCGATGATTCTGAACGAAGCTTATTGTAGCCGAATGTCAATTCACCCGGGGAGTACGAAAATGTACAACGATCTGAGACGCCAGTTTTGGTGGCGTGGCATGAAACGAGACATTTCCGATTTTGTATCGAAGTGTTTAATATGTCAACAAGTGAAGGCGGAACATCAAGTGCCTACGGGTTTACTTCAGCCGATCATGATACCTGAATAGAAATGGGAACGAGTCACGATGGATTTTGTATTTGGGTTACCAATGTCGGCAAGTAAGAAAGATGCGATTTGGGTCATTGTCGATAGACTGACTAAGTCGGCTCACTTTATCCTCGTACGCACGAATTTTTCATTGGATAAACTAGTTGAATTGTATGTTTCTCAGATTGTGAGATTACACGTGGTACCGATTTCTATTGTGTCGGATAGAGATCCGAGATTCACCTCGCGATTTTGGAAGAAATTGCATGAAGCTTTGGGTACCAAGCTGCATTTTAGCACCGCTTTCCATCCACAAACCGATGGTCAATCCGAGCGGATAATTCAGATACTTGAGGATATGTTGAGATGTTGCATCCTCGAGTTTAGTGGTTCATGGGAACGGTATTTACCTTTGATTGAATTTGCCTATAATAATAGTTTTCAATCAAGTATTAAGATGGCACCTTACGAGGCTTTGTGCGGCGTAAATGTCATACACCATTGTTTTGGACCGAGCTCGGTGAAAGTAAAATTTTCGGAGTGGATTTGATTAAAGATGCTGAGCAGAAAGTAAAAGTAATCCATGAAAGTCGAAGATAGCCTCCGATCGATCGTCGAAGTCGCAGCGGATCTGAAACGAAAAGACATTGAGTATCAGGTGGGAGATAAAGTGTTTCTTAAAGTTTCGCCTTGGAAAAAGATACTCAGATTTGGCCGTAAAGGCAAATTGAGTCCGAGGTTCATCGGGCCATATGAAGTATCCAAACGAGTCGGTCTAGTCGCGTATTGTTTGATTTTGCCCCCTGAACTCGAAAAGATTCACGACGTCTTTCATGTTTCGATGCTTCGACGTTATAGATCTGATCCGTCGCACGTAATTAGTCCATCAGAGGTTGAAATTCAAGCCAATATGAGTTATGAAAAAGAACCGATTCGTATCCTAGCACGTGAAGTGAAAGAGTTGCGAAACAAAAGGGTTCCGCTAGTGAAAGTGTTATGGCTCAAACACGGGATAGAAGAAGCTACTTGGGAACCCGAAAACTCTATGAAAGAGCGATACACAAACCTATTTACCAGTAAGATTTTCGGGGACGAAAATTTCTAAAGTGGGGGAGAGTTGTGACAGCCTTAAAACGACCCTAGTCGGAATGTGGTTTCGGGACCACAAAACTGAGGCATAAAAATAATTTAAAATTTATTTTGATGCCTATAATATGTGTTAACTCATGTGTGACATTTTTGATGTTTTGATTTAGAGTTATAAATGTGAATTTCACTAGAAAGGACCTAGTAGTAAACTTTGAAAGTATGATGGGGAAATGTGTGATGACTAGTTGATCATGCATGCAAAATGAGGGTTTGCATGTCAAATTTCCCATATATCATAAGTAGTGGCCGGCCATGATGGGCTTATATGCACATAATATGTATTAATTATTAGTTAGTAGCTTATATTTTATAACATAAGTAAATAAAATAAGGAAAAGAGAAAAGAAACAAAGGAGTCTTTCTCATGTTTACTTCTTGGCCGATTCTAAGAGAGGAAGAGGAGGAGCCATTCGGCCATGGTAGGCCTTCATTAAGGTAAGAAACTCAAGCTAGTCCTTTAAAATCTTACCATGGTTTTAAGCTAGATTCTAAGTCCCTTACTTAACCATGCCGAAATCTTTGAAATGGATGGTGATATGAACATTCGGTCATGGTAGAGGTTAAAGAAAAATGGTGGTAATGTTATATATTTTGATAAGTATGTTAAATGGTTTGAGATTTGAACTAGTCATCAAATCCTCTAGGTAGCCCATGCTAAGAATTTTGATTTTGGGATGACTAGAACTTTCGGCCATGGTAGCTATTGAGGATTTAGGTTTGTGTTTCATGTTAAATTGGATGAATCTTGGTGTAAGGGTGTTTGAACTAAATTAATGATCAAATAGGTGCATAGATACAAAATGGAAAGAATCGGCCTAAGTGTTTTAGTCATTGACATATATATATATGTTGCCGAATGTGTGCTTAAGGAATTGGTTAAGTACATTGTTGTTAAATTCTTGTTGCTAAGGAATTTTGAATGGGTTATAAATTGAGTTTAATGTTCGAGGAACATTGGTTTGGACACTAGTGCCGAATGTGTTCAAACGCAACTTACCAAGTGCATAAATATGATAATGCTATGATGGTAGACTTAATTGGAATTCGGCATTGTAAGTGATGCCTTGGGCTCTTATGATGGTTAGGGACAAAATGTGTGTTGTGAGGAACGAAATGATGTCTATGAATTCGAAAATGCAAGGTATTAAGCTAGTCCTATTATTCGGTGGTGCATGAGTAGAGCACATGTATAATGCTTGAATAACTAGTCAATAAAGCTATTCGCGCCTAATTGTATAATATAAATGTATTTAATCGGATTGTTAAATTGATAAATTATTAAATAAGCTCTATTTGTTTGAATTAAGCTCAAGAGCTTAGAGGACCAAAGTTGGATAAGGGGAAGGAAAAAGTGAGCGAATAGCCGACAAAATCGTTCGACAACATCCGAGGTAAGTCTTCGAGTAATGACCCTACTTGATTTATATTGAAATGATTTGTCATATTATGGCGGATAGCCGAATGTGCATAGAGCCTATGTTATAAAGCCAATTGAAATCATGCTCTTTGTGTGTGGCTATTGAGCCGAAATTGGAAAGGTTTGATAAATGATTTGTGTTTGAGCCTTAGTAACGGAAATGAAATATGGATGTGTCATGAATATTGATATATGTGTGCATGAGCATTTGAATGATATCCGGGCTAAGACCCGAAGGCATTTGTGCGAGTTGTTATATCCGGGCTAAGACCCGAAGGCATTTGTGCGAGTTGCTATGTCCGGGATAAGACCCGAAGGCAATTGGGCGTGTGGTTATATCCGCTAAACTCAAGAAACTTGGGTTTGAAGGTGAGCGATTTGTGCTATAATAATTTTAATTAATACACTCGAAAAACCCAAACGATAAGGTATGTTTGCATGTGCATCGGAAAAGTTGATTCGTTTTAAATAGTATTCGTTCAATTGACTAACGAACTTTCGGCTCTTAGATAGGTTGATACCTTGTGTGTGTATATGTTGATGAA
This sequence comes from Gossypium arboreum, assembly GCF_025698485.1. Lineage (NCBI taxonomy): Eukaryota > Viridiplantae > Streptophyta > Magnoliopsida > Malvales > Malvaceae > Gossypium > Gossypium arboreum. The sequence goes on from NC_069075.1 coordinate 68,048,487, forward strand.
GTGTGAAGTAAGTATGATTATGAGAATGTGTATCAATAAAGTGATTCATTTAGCTATGTGAATGTAATACTTTAGTCAAAGCTGATTTCATTACTTGAGACTTACTAAGCATTAAAATGCTTACCCCGTTGCTTTGGCTCTTTGTTTTCTAGATTTTGTTCGTTAGCCATCGGATTCGGGATCATCAAAGTCGAAGTCATCCACACTATCAAAGCCCTTTTGGTACTCTTTTAGTTGAACTCTGGATATGGCATGTATAGGACTACCCTTTTTGTTGTTGGTCATGTACCCATGGATTTTGTGTAAATTTGGATAGCCATGCGAAAATGGCTTATATCGTTTTAGCATAGTACTATAATCATTTTGTATGTTGATCACTAAGAGGTATGGAAATGTTTGGAAACGATTAGCCATTGGAATGGTTAATCATGATTATACTTTGTGCTATGTATGCAAAAGGGCTAATTGAATCATGGAAACTATGAAATAGGTAAAGTCTACCTTAAAGGCAGATGCTGACAGCAGCAGCGATGTGGATGTGAAAAATCACTAAAAATAGTAGGAATGGAATTAAATAGTGAATAAATTATGTAAATGAACCTTGATGAATCTAATTTTATATGGAAGAAACGAAACGGTCATATAAGTTGTATGTTAAGAGATATTTAGGTTTTCGTGAAGCAGGGACAGAACGGTTTCTGGATTCCCTGTTCCGACTTTGGAAATTCATTATAAATTAACCAGAGATAATTAGGAGTCATGCCATATATGTATAGATTCCTCTTTGAGCATAGTTTCTATAGAAACAAATGGCATCAGTATTGAAGCCCTGTACAGGGAGATACCCAAGTCGTAATGCATGAAGGTCAGTGTAGTCAAACCCTGGAGCAGGGGAGACTTTAACTAATAAACTGTACTAATTGGCTCGACCAAAAATTCTAGAAAAAACTCTGTTGATGGACGTATAAGTCTAGTTTCATGGAAAAATTACGAAACTGATTTTCGAGTTTTGAAACTCAAGATATGATTTTTAAGGCGACAGTGATGCAGTAACCAGCTTGTCTGGAAATTTTTAAATGGACTGTGAAAATAATTAAGTTAAGTCTGTGTGCACCTTGTGTTCGACTCTAGTAACGGACTCGGGTACGGGGTGTTACAGAAATTCACCTTGACATGAGTTATAGTGAAGAATTGATCAGAATTCTGGCACGTGAAGTGAGAAAATTGAGAAATAAAAGGTAGCTTCGGTAAAAATTTTCTAATAGCAATATGATATATAGAAAGCAACCTAAGAAAAACTGGAAGAGTTGTAACAGCCCACTTTTACTGTTATATAGAAAGCAATATCCGAATCTCTTTACTGTTATAAATTTTTGAGGACAAAAATTTTTAGGGGGAAGAGTTGTAATAGCCCACTTTTAGAGAAATCGGAACAGTGGTTTCGGGACCACAAATCCGATTCCAAAAATAAAATTTATTTTAATATTATTTTATGGTCTATAATATGATAATAATGTTGTGTGAAAATTTCGTAAAGAAATTTTATGGATTATGTGCTTAATTGTAAAAAAGACCAAATCACATAAAATGCAAAAGTTGAATTCTAGTAGCTTTAACGATAAAATAGATATGGAATTCAAAACTTGAGGCCCTTATATGGTAATTAGACCATTAATGAAAAGTTAGTAGATATTTTTGGATGATTCATCCATAGAAAATTAGAAAAAGGCTAAGGATTAAATTGGAAAGTGATAAAATTAAAAGATGATAAATAATTAAATAGAAATAAAAATCATTTTATATCATCTTCTTCTCCAAATATTTCATGGAAACCCTAGGAAAGAGAAAGCAAGCTTTCTTGGCCAAATTAGGTAAGTATTCAAGCCCCGTTTTAAGTAATTTTTTTATATTTGAAATCAGGATAGCTTAATCTATCTATTTGGGGGATCAATTTGAAAAGTTATCAAAGTATAGAAATTATGTCATGGATGAATATGCAGAAAATTTGAAATTTATGGTAGAATATGAAAGGTTGTTGATAGATAAACAACTTTTACAAAGTGATTTTTGATGAAAACATGATTTAGGGACTAAATTGTAAAGTTGTGAAAATTGAAGAAAAATTTTGAAGTTTATAGACTACATGTGCTATAAATTTTATATTGAATTTTTGGTTAGGCTTGGAATAAGGAGTAAATTGCATAAATTTCATTTTCCGAGCCTAGGGACGAAATCGTCATTAATTAAAAAATTAGGGGCAAAATGGTAATTTTGCCTAAGATGTGAGTTGGACTGAATTCAATTTAAATTGTATTTAACTGATGCTAAATTCACTCGTATGGATCCAGATAGGCATATTTGGTGTTAGAACGAGGAAAAGAGAAAAATGTCGAATTAGTAGATTTTACGTATACGAACATTTATCGAGGTAAGTTCATGTAACTAAGTTGTGTATATTTATATGCTTGAATTTAATGTTGTGTTTTTAAAATGTATAAATATCATATATATATGACATTGAAAACATATCTGACAAAGCTAATCAATGATAGTTTCCGATAAATGATAAATGAGTTTCCGATAAATGATAAATGATAAAAATGTTACTTTTGTGCTTGAAATGAATGTGAAATGTGTTTATTTGAATTATATGAATGTTACAGATGTATGAAATAATTAGAAGCCTGTTAATGCCTAAAAAATATTAAACCCCGTTTGAATAAATTAAAATCGATGGATAAGTGTGATTTCCCTTATTGAATGAGGTACTGCATTTGTTGCTGAGGGGATTTAGCTCAGACGAGTAATCCTATTGACGTCATTATGGAAAGGATTTAGCCTGAACTGGTAATCCTGATATAAGTCCTCTTGAGCATATGTTATGGATTGGATTTAGCCCAGGCGGGTAATCCTGATCAAGCCCTTTAAAGCTTATGTCATAAAAAGGATTTAGCCTGGACTGGTAATGTAACACCCCGAACCCGGCCCAGACAGTATGGCCGAATCTGGTGTGTCACCTCGAAGTGTCATTACGGAAACTTTAGAGAGTTAGGTTCTTTGCTGTTACCAAATCATCTTGCCAAAAAATTTTACCAGTTTTATTGCCGTTGATATGCTAAAATTTTCAAGCCTTACGGAAGCTTTTAAAACCTTGGAGTTAAAACACGTGTTTTTGAAAAAACAGTTATTATTTTGAAAACACATCTTCTTTAAACTAGCAGTTTTTAAGTGAATATATAAAAGCCCAATTAAAAATTATAACCAATAAATGGCCTTATTACAAAACAAAAACCCAAAACAAAACCTTAAGTAAAAATAAAACCAAATGTAAATTAATTGCAGTCATGTGGCCACCTCCGAGACCCTCGCAGCACCAAATCACCTAAACCTGGGGATTACTTGCACAGTCGAAGAGAAAGAGTGAGTTTATGAAGATTCAGTGTGCAATACCCTATCAATCAGTCAATATACAATATACGGTAACAGTCTGGGCTTGAGCCCTATTTAGAAATAGTATAGAATGGGTCGTAGCCCAATATAGTAACAAAACAGTATAGTAATGCAACCCATCCCAATCCAGCTAACACACCAATAACGTAGCAAAGCTACCAGTAATATTATTATAGCAAAGCTGCCAGAAACAGTAATGCAACAAAGCTGCTAGTATCAGAATATGTAGCAGAGCCACCAGTAATAGTACACTTCCTCCTTAACAGAATCCCAACCCCATGCAGAATGTTATGTCATAAATCATACCTGTATGCAGAATGTCATGCTCAGAAAGAACAGTTATATCATAGCACAAATCAGTCATAGTCATTCTGCTCTATAGGGGTATTTTGGTCATTTTACCTACCTTGGGGTCTAGGTACTCTTTTCGACCCATCAGAAGGTCTAAAGTCGCCTCTAGCAACTCATGTTACCTTTACAGTCCTAACAGTGTAAATGGGCCCAAGGCCCATTATGCAGCCCAAGTAGGCCCACAAGCCCGTGTAGCCTATCGAGCCCAAAACTAACCATAGCCATGCAAACTACACAGCCCAGTCTAGTAATTACCATATATTGTGGAGCTTATCTATGTGAAGCCCACAAGCCCGTTAGGCCCACACGGCCCATTTTGGCCTATCGTAGTCCGAAGCAGCCCAAACCTATGTAGATGCCCATGGTGGCCTCTACAGTCTTATGCCCATGATTCGTGGGCTTGATTTACCACACGAGCGATCAAACACTTGTGTGGCCTCAAACGCTGTACCTTCGGCTTTTCAGTTTTCAGCTTTTTGGTTTTTCTGCTTTTCCCCTTTTACAGAAAAACGGGGTGTGATTACACACCTTTTTGGGAGAAGAACGCCAATCTCCACGCGTCTCAACCTAGATCCAAATATGATCCATTGTTAGTCCTTAAATCAATAGGATTAACACCCTTTTATCAACACACAAAACCCCAATCACACCATACACTTACCTTGATTAAACGAGCAGCGTTCCCACCTTCCTTAAGCTAGCGATCAACACTCCTTGTCAAGGACCTGCGCTACCAAAGCCGTCCATCAATGAAGGTTTTGTATACACACATGATTTGAATCAAAAATAGCCTTATAGGGAATACTAAATCATATGCAGGGAAATAAGACGTTCGGCCGACCCTTCTACTACCAAGCATACACGAAGTGCACTACGATATTCAAGGGTTAAGTTACCTATAGCTGAATGATAAACACAAGATTTTGAACGCTACGGCAATCCCTTGAGAATCCCTTCACTCCTCAAGTAGCACTGAAATGCAGGAATACTATGAATGAGGGCAACCAGGAAGGAACTGAGGATGAAGGAACACAATAGAACTTACCAGGCACCAATTAGCCAATCACCAAACGCAAAAGAAGGGTGAAGAGAGAAAATAAATAGAGGGGAAGAAGAGGCAAGATATTAGGCTAAAAAAGAAAAAGGTTGAGAGAGAAAGTGACGATAGGAGAAATCGGTCAAGAAGGAGAACCCCAAAGAAAAGAAAAAAGCCGCCGGTTGCAAGATAAACCAAATGGTCATGGAAAGCACCAACAATTGTAATACAAAAAAAAAGATACCCAAAAGACAAGCAGTATTCGGCCTCTTCCCGAAAACGCAAGAAACAAAAAGAAACCCTATGGCAAAAACTGAAAAGAAACGCAACCACTACCCCAAATTTGGCACTTACTTGCCTATGACTAAATTTGTCACTAGAAGAGTCCCTCTTTCGGCAACAAGCACCCCACACCTCAACTTTCATATTCTTCTCCTAAAATCTCTCCCCTTATCTCTCCCAAAATCCTTCAAACACCTATTCAAACTCTAATCAAACTCTCATGACCAATTCAACCCCAGAGTCTTAGTCCAACTCCACTACCTACCCAGCTCAACAGTAAAATAATTACTCCATTGCACAGCCCAGGACTCGAACTCAAGTCCCCTAGCAGAAGCAACATGCCACATTGCCACTAGATGACACGTACTCTTTGTGTAATAAAACAAGCGCTAATATTAATAAGGCCTATATGACAGCGTCCAGATTCATTTAAGAGTAATACTAAAAATTTTGTAAAAGCCAAGACTTGAACCCAGGCTTCTCAAACACTCCCAAACCAATTCAAATCACCAAGCCAATAAAGCAAACATGTCATTTGTGTTAAACATTACAAAATTAAAATCTAAATTTTTGGGGCGTTACAACTCTACCCCCTTAAAGAAATTTCGACCTTGAAATTTACCTGATCAGAATAGATGAGGGTATTGTTGTTGCATAGCCTTCTCCAGCTCCCACTTGGCTTTCTCGGAGCTGTGATTACGCCAAAGCACTTTAAACCAGTGGAATAGATTTCCTCCTCAGCACCTTAACCTTACGATCCAAAATCTGCACTGGCTCCTACTCGAACGTCAGGTTTGGCCTAACCTCGATTTCCTCAATGGAACTATATGTGTGGGATAAGAGCGATAACACCTTAGCATCAAGACATATAATACATCATGAATCTGGTCCAACTCTGGAGGCAACTCATGTTGATAGGTGACTGGTCCCACATGCTTTAGTATACGATAAGGCCCAATGGACCTAAGGCTTAGCTTACCCTTCCGCCCGAACTTCGGAATCTTTATCCATGGTGAGACTTTAAGAAAGACATAATCCCCCATAGAGTACTCAATCTCTTTACATTTCAAGTCTACATAGGACTTCTATCTGTCTAACGTTGTCTTTAAACGGTCTCGAATCAGCCTTACCTTATCTTCAGTATCATAAACTATTTGAGGCCCCAGAGCTCGTCGCTCATCCAACTCAGTCGAACACGTAGGAGTACGACACCTACGACCATATAATGCTTCATATGGTGCCATCTGAATGCTGGACTTGTAGCTATTATTATATACGAACTCTGCTAACGGTAAGTAGTCTTTCCAACTACCTCGAAAATCAATCATATAACTTCTTAGCATGTCCTCCAGTATTTGAATCACCCTTTTTGACTGACCATCTGTCTGAGGATAAAATGCAGTACTAAAGTCCAACCTTGTACCCAGTGCCTCGTGTAATTTCTTCCAAAACCGATATGTGAATCGAGGATCCCTGTCAGGTATAATGGAAACCGATACCCCATGTAGTCTCACAATCTCAGCCACATATAACTTTGCCAACTTCTGCAGTGAATAATCAGTACAGATCGATATAAAATGGGTAGATTTAGTCAATCGGTCTACGATAACCCATACCAAATCCTTCTTAGTAGGCGTTAAGGGCAGTCCACTCACAAAATCCATGGTTACCCCCTCCCACTTCCAGAGTGGAATCTTAACTGGCTGCAGTAAGCTTGAAGGTAGTTGATGTTCAGCCTTAGCTTGCTGGATGTCAGACACTTACTTACAAAATCGGTAACTTCGCGCTTAAGTCCTGGCCGCCAGTACAGCTCACAAAGATCTCGGTATAACTTGTTTCCGCCAGGATGCATAGCATAAGGACTACCATGCCTCTTGTAGTATAGACTGCCTCAAATCCGAATCCCTCGGTACATAGACTCTCCCATGAAAACACAGTACCCCATCACTATTCAGTCTGAAATCTAAAATCTCCCCATCTCAGCTTGTCGAAAACGAGGAACTAGTGACCCATCCGCTAACTGCTTACCCCTAATCTACTCAGTCCATGTCAGTTTAACTTGTAGCTCAGCCAATAAGCTACCATCATCAAGCAAGCTGAGACGAGCAAAAATCGCTCTTAAATCAGCTACAGCCCTACGGCTCAGTGCATCAGCTACAACGTTAGCCTTACCAAGATGGTATTCAATTGAGCAGTCATAATCCTTGAGCAGCTCTATCCACCTTTGCTGCCTAAGATTCAGCTCTTTCTCAGTGAGGAGGTACTTAAGGCTTTTATGATCAGTGTAAATGATACACTTCTCACCGTACAAGTAATGCCTCTAGATTTTTAGAGCAAAAACCACCACGGCTAACTCTAAGTCATCCGTAGGGTAATTCGCTTCTTGGGTTTTAAGCTGACGAGATGCGTAAGCAACCACCTTACCCTCTTGCGTCAACACACAACCTAAACCAATGTGTGATGCATCGCTAAAAATAGTGAATTCCTTCCCAGATTCTGGCTGTAACCTTCTTTAGTTTCTTGAAACTTTCTTGCTGCCTATCAATCCAATCAAACGGTACTCCTTTACGCAATAACTTAGTCAAAGGTGCAGTAATTAGTGAAAACCTCTCCACAAAACATCTGTCATATCCAGCTAGACCCAAAAAACTTCAAATCTCAGATATGATCTTAGGTGGTTTCCAATCCAGAATAGCTTCAATTTTTCGAGGATCAACCCTAAACCCCTCGGCAGAAACCAGGTGACCCAAAAATGTCACCTTGCCCAACCAGAACTCACATTTGCTAAACTTAGCGTATAACTGCTTCTCCCTCAAAACTTGCAGAACAACACGAAGATGCGCATCATGTTCTTCCTTAGTTCTTGAAAACACCAAGATATCATCTATAAAAACTATCACGAACTGATCCAGATAGGGCTGGAACAGTCGGTTCATCAGATCCATAAAGGCAGCTGGTGTATTCATTAGCCCAAACAACATCATAGGAACTCATAATGACTATAACGAGTCCTAAACGCTGTCTTGTACACATCAGTCTCTTTAACTCTCAGCTGATGATACCCAGAACGAAGATCTATTTTGGAGAAAACCAAAGCTTCCTGCAGCTAATCAAATAAATCATCTATCCTCGATAAAGGATACTTATTCTTAATAGTGAGTTTGTTCAACTACTAATAGTCAATGAACATACACATAGACCCATCCTTCTTCTTCACGAACAACACTAGTGCTCCCCACGGAGACACATTGGGTCGAATGAACCCTTGGTCTAACAGTTCTTGAATTTGAGATTTTAACTCCACCAGTTCCTTCGGTGCCATCCTATAAGGGGCGATGGACACTAGGGCTGTTTCCTGCAGGAGCTCAATACTAAACTCGACCTCACGGCACGGAGGCAACCCAGGGAGTTCATCAAGAAATACATCAGGAAAATCCTTAACAGGTCTAATACCTTTGACTGAAGAACCCTCAGAATTAGATACACCAATGTAGGCTAGAAATGCCTCACAATCCTTACGAACATACTTCTCAGCCCTCAGTGCAGAGATTACATTTGATAGATAATCCCTTTGCTCCTCAATCACAACCACCTCCTCATCCTCAGTAGTCTTCAACACCATACGCTTAGTAGCATAATCCAAACTTGCACAGTATTTAACCAACCAATCCATCTCTAAGATAAGGTCGAATTCACCAAACGGTAGCTCCATCAAATTCGCTGGAAAAATTACTTCTTGGACCTCTAGGGGCACATTCCTGAATAACTTATCTACCCTTACTGACTGTCCCAGTAAACTTATCATCTCCATTTCACTAACAGTACTCTCACACAAAATAACCAAGGTTCCAGACACAGTGCATGCAATGTACGGATGCATAGACCTAATATTAATCAAAGCAGTATAAGGTACATTGTGGATTAGGAACGTACTGGTTATAACATCTAGGGCATCTCTGTCCTCTCGGTATTACCAACACCTCAGTAATACCAACACCTCGGCCTAGTGCTCCATGACCTCGCCCCATACCATTTCCATCTCTGGCCGAACCATGACCTCTCGGTGGGTGCTGAACACCTCTTGTTGGCTGCACATAACCCTGCCTTGTAGCTTGCATCTGAACAGGTCTCTGAGGACAATTCTTAACTTGATGCTCTATAGACCCACATTTGAAACACGCGCCAATCTTCTTCTAGCACTCACCCAAGTGACGTTTCTCACAATCTGCACAAGGTCATGTTCTCGTAACAGAAACCCCAACTCGAATTGGCCCATCAAACATAACCTTCTTTCTAAACCTACCAAACAAAACTGAGGGCCCTGAATCCCTCTTATTTTTGCCCCTATCCTTTTCTCGGTTCTCATGCTCAGGCACTTCACATCCTCGGTGATCTTCGCCTTATCTACAAGGGCAATAAAATCCCCCTCCCTTTGCGGAGCTATCAGGACTCGTAACACACCTCGTAGGCCGTCCTTGAAATGCACACAGTGTTTATATTTAGTCGCCACTATCCCACGGGCATAGCGGCTAAATCGTAAGAACTCTACCTCATATTCTACCATGAATCTATTCCCCTAGGTCAAGCTAAAAAATTCCCTTCTTCGGGAGTCCACATAACTTGCGCCCACATATTTCCCTTGGAATGCTGCCTTAAAGAAATCCCATGTTAACCGGTCGGCCTGAGTACCCTCTCTCACGGTAAGCCACCACTGATAGGCCTTGTCTCGTAGTAAAGACACTGCACTTTTTAATTTTTACTCAGAAGTGCAGTTGAGATCATCCATTATTCTCTCCATAGCTTCCAACCAATATTCAGCCACATTAGGGGCTACTCCAGAAATAGCCCTAAAAATTTCCGCTCTATTTGACAGGAGTCGTTCCAAAACTGACACATGGCCCATAGCACCCGTATTGGTTCCAGCAGCACTCTTCAAATTTTGGAGTATGACTTGGGATAGTGCATCATCCCCAGCTGCTCGATCGTATGATCCCATCTCAGTTACCGGTGAAGCTGGTGCCTCCCTAGCATTAACATTAGGCATGTGGCTCAATGCCGAAGACCTAGCCCTAACACTTCCATGGCCCCTACTACAGTTTCTTGTACCTCTTCCGCGAGTACCTCTTGTGCTCATATCGATACGTGTATTATCTGATTTGGAAGTTTTATGTATCAGTTAGTAATTCCAGTAATTATTAATAAGTGTCTTATGAACAACAGTAATTAGGGTTGGGTTTCGAAGATCGAGGTCTCACTATAGTTTTTGGTTTCCTATAGTTTCAATTTACTCCAACTAGAGTATCCCAGTAGAGTCTCATATCTAGATAATCTCAGTATTGTATTTCAGTCTAATCAATCATTAGTTATCGAAAAGACTTACGGATTTGGCGTCGGAGACTCGGTGTGCCACACCTGTGAATTTTTCAAATATTTTAAGAACAATTTTCTAAAAATTTCAAACATTTTCAAAACCCATTCCACAGTCAAATTTTGCAATCTAGCTCTAATACCACTAAATGTAACACCCCGAACCTGACCTATACGTTATAACCGAATTCGGCGTGTCACCTCGAAGTGTCATTACGGAAACTTTAGAGAGTTAGGTTCTTTGCTATTATCAAATCGTCTTGTCAAAACATTTTACCAGTTTTATTACCGTTGATATGCTAAACTGTTTAAGCCTTGTGGAAGCTTTTAAAAACTTGGAGTTGAAACACGTGTTTTTGAAAAAATAGTTATTATTTTGAAAACACATCTTCTTTAAACTAGCAATTTTTAAGTGAATATATAAAACCCAATTAAAAATTATAACCCATAAATGGCCTTATTACAAAACAAAAACCCAAAACAAAATTTTAAGTAAAAATAAAAACAAATGTAAATTAATTGCAGTTATGTGGCCACCTTCGAGACCCTCGCAGCACCAAATCGCCTAAAGCTGGGGATTACCTGCACAGTTGAAAAGAAAGAGTGAGTTTATGAAAACTTAGTGTGCAATCCCCTATCAGTTAGTCAATATACAACATACAAGATATGATGCAGGCCCGAGCCCTATTCGAGAAATAGTATGAGTGGGTCAGAGCCCAATACAAGATAACAAAACAGTACAATAATGCAACCTATCCTAATCCAACCAACACACCACACCGTACCACCAACAAACCATGTGGGGACAAATTCGACGCACCCAGCCAACACACCAATAACGCAACAAAGCTTCTAGTAATATTGTTGCAGCAAAGCTGCCCAGTAATAGTAATGCAACAAAGCTGTCAGTATCAGTATATGTGGCAGAGCCACCAGTAACAGTACTCTTCCTCCTTAACATAATCCCAACCCCATGCAAAATTTCATGTCATAAATCATACGTGTATGCAGAATTTCATGCTCAGAAAGAACAGGTATATCATAGCACAAATCAGTCATTTACCCTCGAGGGGTAAAATAGTCATTTTCCCCTAAGGGGTATTTTTGTCATTTTACCTGTCTTGGGGTCTAGGTACTCTTTTCAACCCATCAGAAGGTCTACAGTCGGCTCGAGCGACTCATGTAACCTTTACGGTCCTAATAGTGTAAATGGGCCCAAGTAGCCCACAAGCCCGTGTGGCCCATCGAGCCCAAAACTCACCACGACCATGCGAACTACACAACCCAATCGAGTAATTACCATTTATTATGAAACTTATCCATGTGGAGCCCACTAGCCCGTTAGGTCCACACGGCCCATTTTGACCCATCGTAGCCCGGAGCGGCCCAAGCCCATGAGGACGCCCATGGTGGCCTCTACAATCTTATTCCCATGATTCGTGGGATTGATTTACCACATGAGTGATCGCATGCTCGTGTGGCCTCAAACGACATACCTTCAGCTTTTTAATTTTTTGACTTTTTAGCTTTTCAGCTTTTCTCATTTTACAATACAAAGGGGGTGTGATTACACACCTTTTTGGGATAAGAACGCCAATCTCCATGCATCTCAACCTAGATCCAAATATGATCCATCGTTAGTCCTTAAATCAATAGGATTAACACCCTTTTAACAACACACAAAACCTCAATCACACCGTACACTTACCTTGATTAAACGAGCAGGGTTCCCACGTTCGTTAAGCTAGCGATCAACACTCCTTGTCAAGGACCTACACTACCAAAGCTATCCATCAATCAAGGTTTTGTATTCACACACGATTTGAATCAAAAATAACCTTATAGGGAATACTATATCATATACAGGGAAATAAGACATTCGACCAACCCTTCTACTACCATGCATACACGAAGTGCACCACGATATTCAAGGATTAAGTTACCTATAGCCAAATGATAAACACAATATTTTGAATGCTATGTCAATCCCATGAGAATCCCTTCACTCCTCAAGTAGCACTGAAACGCAGGAATACTATGAACGAGGGCAACCAGGAAGGAACCGATGATGAAGGAACACAACAGAACTTACTAGGCACCAATCGGCCAATACACCAAACGCAAAAGAAGGGTGAAGAGAGAAACGAAATAGAGGGGAAGAAGAGGCAAGATATTCGGCTAAAGAAGAAAAAGGTTGAGAGAGCAAGTGATGATAGGAGAAATCGGTCAAGAAGGAGAACCCTAAAGAAAAGAAAAAAGTCGCCGGTTGCAAGATAAACCAAATGGTCATGGAAAGCACCAACAATTGTAATACAAAAAAAAAAGATACCCAAAAGACAAGCAGTATTCGGCCTCTTTCCGAAAACATAAGAAACAAAAAGAAACCCTGTGGCAAAAACTGAAAAGAAACGCAACCACTACCCCAAATTCGGCACTTACTTGCCTATGACTAAATTTGTCACTAGAAGAGTCCCTCTTTCGGCAACAAGCACCCCACACCTCAACTTTCATATTCTTCTCCTAAAATCTCTCCCCTTATCTCTCCCAAAATCCCTCAAACACCTATTCAAACTCTAATCAAACTCTCATGACCAATTCAACCCCAGAGTCTTAGTCCAACTCCACTACCTACCCAGCTCAACAGCAAAATAAATACTCTATTGTGCAACCCAAGACTCGAACTCAAGTCCCTCAGCAAAAACAACACGTGACCTTGCCACTAGACCACACGCACTATTTGTGTCATAAAATAAGCGCTAATATTAATAAGGCCTATATGACAGTGTCCAGATTCATTTAAGAACAATACTAAAATTTTTGTAAAAGTCAAGACTTGAACCCAGGCTTCTCAAACACTCCCAAACCCACTCAAATCACCAAGCTAGTAAAGCAAACATGTCATTTGTGTCAAACATTACAAAATTAAAACACTAAATTTTTGGGGCATTACAAGTAATCCTAACTAAGCTCTATTGAGTAAATATATATTAAAGACAGGATTTAGCTTGGATTAGTAATCCTATTGTATACATGTATGGCTCGAGAGTGTACTCTCTGAGATAGTACCTCATGGGTACCACTGGACATAAATTGACAGATCCTGATTGTACACCTCGAGTGTACTACCTGTGTATCCATCGATATTCTGAATAAATTCAGTGGGTAACAATCCAGACATTAGAAGATATGAATAAGAAGCGAGTTATTACACATATCTGCCTAAATTCATTTAGATAAGTACTAAGCACAGCCAGGGATAAAATTTAAACTTCTCTAAGTAAACATTCAAAAGATGCCATTTTCGCATGGCTTATATACATTAACCAAAATATTCTTCCACCACTAGTCTATTTTATACATGCCATAAGATAATCCAAAACATAGCAGTACCAAACAGTGGATAGTGATAGTGTGACTAGTTGCTGACGACCCCCGAGCCTGTAGCTTCCAAATGGGATCTATAAAACAGAAAAAAAAAACAAAGTAAACGGAGTAAGCATTACAATGCTTAGTAAGTTTTAAGCAGTGTCAACAGATAACAATCAAATTATAACATAGTTGTTCGTATTTTTATTTCACTCTTCCTTCGGGCATACCATCCCTTTATCGAATATGCACATCTCAGCATATGCAATAGGCAGATAAATTTTCACATAAAAGTGACCTCATGTGACATAGATATATTGCATAATTTCACATAACCTCTCACACTGATCCGATGTCACATAATCATAGGAATAGTTCCATAGATTGCTCACGTATGCATCACATAACTACCTTATGATTTAGTTCAAATCAAGCTTACATATAAACTTGGAGTACATACCTGTTTAACCTTTCGCATTGAATATATTTATAAGCAATTCTTATTACGAAGTCTTATAGCTTTAACCTCTACTCGGATTATCGGCGAGACCTTTAGCTCAGATGAAATCTCCACACGAAGTTATCGGGTCTTACCCGGACAAAATCTCCACACGTAGTCATTGGGTCTTACTCGGAATATATTTCCACATGTAGTCATCGGGTCTTACCCGGACATAATCTCCACACGTAGTCATCGGGTCTTACCCGGAATATATTTCCAAGTTTCATGTACATTTAATCACATGTTACGACATTCACATCGACTGTCATATTTGTAATTCATTTGCCTCATCAAATATCTAATAATACACACCTTTCACATTTGGTCATTCGGCCACAATATACCCACACCTCCTACATACTTCACACTAGCCCTTCGGCTTTACCACATATACGTATCTCATACATATTTCACACTAGCCATTCGGCTTTACCACATATACATATCTCATATATATATTTCACATTAGCCATTTGACTTTACCACATATACATATCCCATACATATTTCACATTAGCCATTCGGCTTTACCACATATACATATATCATACATAATTCACATTAGTCATTCGGCTTTACCACATATACATATCTCATACATATTTCACATTAGCCATTCGGCTTTACCACATATACATATCTTTATCTTGTGCATCAATTTCAGCAATAGCTTATAGGCAACTCAAATAGTTTCATCAATGTTTTCAACAAATTCACATATTCACTACAAGCTGTTTTTCCTGAGAAATAGTCACAAAATTATTTATAAATGGAGCTAAAAAACTCAAAATCAATTGCCGTTAATTTTCCCTGAATATAGACTCATATATCTTCCATCCATAAAATTTTCATAATTTTAGGTTAGACCAATCAATACCATATTTTTCTTAAAGTTTCCCCTGTTTCACTGTTTGACTAATCTGACCACTCTTCACTATGAATCAAATTTCTCATTGTACAGAATTCAAAATATGTTCTATTTAATTTCATTTGAAACTAGACTCATTAAGGAGTCTAAGAATATAAATTTTATCTTATAACCATTTTTGTACAAATTATAATGATTTTCTAAAAACAGAATAGGGGATTTCGGAGTCATTCTGACACTGTCTCACATAACTTTAAATATCTATTTATAGGAAATTTCTTTGCTTACACAGTCTCTTTTATAAGAAACTAGACTAATTAAGCTTTTATTACATATTTTATTCAGCCTATAATTCCACACCAACAATTTATAGTGATTTTCTAAAATCACGTTACTGCTGCTGTCCTAAGCAAATTATTACAATTTGCTCTTAAATTTCCAAGTCCAAACACTTATGAACTTACCATTTGAGTTTAAGACATATCATGGCCACATCATACCTTATTAAATCAACTCATTATGTCCTATTATGATTGAATTTACTCAACGTTTAATCACTTAAAACTTACCTCGGAAGTGGTCGACGACTAGATATCCACGGCTATTCGTTTACTTTCTCTTTTCCCCTATCTGACTTTGATCCTCTTTGCTCTTAAGCTTAAGTAAAACAATAGATTTGCTTAAGTACTTAACTAATATTATTCACTTAACAATCACATTTGGCAATCACATATCATTTAATCTACATCTGAAACAATAGATTTCAATATGTATCATATTTAATAAAACATGCCATGATTCGATTTCATGCTTATTTAATCATATATTAACACATCTCATTCAACATATTACATCAGTAGTCATTTGCTACATTCGGATATAATCTCCATATGAACACCGTCATTTACATTTCGGTTCAAAAGTCATACATAAATATCACATATCCATTTCATCATTCAACCTTAACCCATAGTGACCGTTCAACTATAAATCATATACATAAATTATTTATCACACAACTTAATTCAAGTAGAACCAAAAGGTCACAATTCATCTAATATACACATATCAAGGCATCATCAATTATATACTAAAGGTGACTACTCAAAACTTACCTTGGATTTTATCGAATAACTACGGATTGACTAATTGATTAGTTTCGCTTTCCCTTTATCCAAAATTGGCTCCTTATGCTCTTGAGCTTGAATTACACAAATTTAACTTATTGTTAATCAACTAATCAAGCATTGTATCATGAGCATATTCGGCTTTCACACATTTTAAACATAGTAATAATCATGCACATTAAAATCAAAATGCAATTAATCCCATACACAAAAATATAGGACACTTCACTTCCATCTACTTATATACACGTATCACATAAGACTATTTCATACTTTCTATCACCTAAACAAACAACAAATTTTCCAATTAATTTCTTGAGTCCACATTCGGCATCTATATCCACAAAAACACATTAGCCAATTACTATAAATCATCTAAACATTTTTCACTTCAATCACACCTACATATCATGCTAGCACATAACACCATGATTTTGTCCTAATTTGGAGAGCCAATAAATTAAGTATTACAGCAGCATATTAATTAGCTAAGTACCATAAATTTGTCCTAATTTGGACAGCCAATAATTTACAGACATTACAGAGACAAATTAATTAGTAATAAACTATCTTAAGTTCAATTTAACTCCTCATGCAAACAACCAGACACATGCAAGTTAACTTCAACATTCAGTCAAAGCATTTAAATAAAAGAATATGCATGCTAAATTTCCAGCATTTGGACAACATTTCAACTTGAAATTTTCCAGCCTTTCACCTTCAATATTTGAATATTCAAAAGCAAAAAGAAGAGTACAACTAATCAATTAAAATTTTTGAACATAATTCAAGGTATATGTTCAACTAAATATTCATGTTAACTCATAATCAATAAGATATTAAGTAGAAAATAAAAACATTATTAGCATGCATGCTATCTACATACAACAACCATTCGACTTCCATCTATTATCAACCCTCAATACACAAAACATCAAAACCAACATCAAAGAAATATAAACATCCATGACCAAATGTCATCTTCATCCATTTACAAAAATTTTGCCATGAGTGACTTCTATACTTGATGACCACTCCAAATATACAAGGATTTTCAATGAAAGAGCATTAAACATACCTTAATCTATACATTCACCATAGCCGAATGCCCTAGCTTCATTTCCATTTTCTTTTCTTTATGGTTTTCGGCAAAATGCAAGAAAGGATGGGTGTAACTTTGTTTTTATCACCATCTTCTATTATATTTCATTTTAATAAGCCAATTACTAAATTAATCTTTGTAATTTAATATCAAAACCTTTTAAATAGTGGTCCATTACCGTCCACTTACCTATATAGTGGCCAAATATCATTTAATAATTATATTTCTTCTTTCTTTCTCAACATCCGCAAGCACAAGGCAAGGATGTATGGCTTCCCCTTTTTTTATTTTAAAATTTAAACCATTAACTATTATAATATAATATATAATGCATAAATGGCTATTCAACCATCATCATGGCCGGCCACTTACATAAAAATGGGGAATTTGACATGCAAATCCCCATATTTTAAGCCATGCAATATTTGACCACTACACTTCAACCTACCACAATTTCAATATTTTTCACATAAGTCTTTTTTAACTAAATTCACATAAAAATAATCAAATTAATGCATGAAACTTTCACACATGCATTTACTCACATTATAAACACGGAATATATCTTTTAATTTCTTATAGGACTCGGTTTCGTGGTCCCGAAACCACTTTCCGACTAGGGTCAGTTTAGGGCTGTCACAAGTATAATAATGTTGTGAGTGGTACAAGTACCTATTTAGTATGCATAAGTAATGAGCTCAAATTAGTAAATGTGATTTGAGTGGACGGTAATGAGTAAGTCAAGTTTATGTTTACCTTTGAGCTATGAGTATGATGACTAATGGTGAAATTGTTGTTGTATATTTATTTATATGCAACTTACTAAGATTTATGCTTACTCTTCTTCCTTTCCCCTTTTCTTTCAGTGCCGTTTAATTAGCTCAAGGAATCTTTGAAGTCAGAGATATCGATCACACTATCAATCGAAGCACTTGGTATAGTACGAATCTTATTTTGTGTATGACATGTATAGGGCTAAACTAGGATGTTTGATTTATTGAGAAATTGATTATGTATTTTGGCTTAAGTCAAAAGCCCTTCTTTTTGTATCAAGCCTAGAATAATGGCTATTATTCATTTTGGTAAATACTTATAATGTTCTTTCTATCTATGAATTGGTGTCCATTATGGTGAAACTAGTATATTGAAATGATCTTGTGTAGGTTGTGTAAAAGGGGTGACAACATGGCTTGGAAATGACCTCCTTTTGTCCACACGGGCAAGACACACAGGCGTGTGTCTAGGCCGTGTGTGACATATGGCTCACTCCCACAGGTGTGTGTTATGGCCGTAGATCCCCTGCACTTAAAATTTTAAGTCATTTTTGTACATGGGCAGGCCACACAAGCGTGTGCCATGGCCGTGTTTTAAAGTCAGTATTGTACACGGGCAGGCCACACGGGCGTATGCCATAGCCGTGTTTTAAAGTTAGTGTTGCACACAGGATTAGGGCACGGGCGTGTCCCAGGCCACACGGGTGTACGTGACCACATGGTCTATACCCACTCGGCCGTGTGGAGCCTTAAAGCATGAATTTTCCAAGTTTTTCTTGAGTTAGTTCCTAGAACGATGCCAATCTTGATTGCACCGTATAGAATGACCCCCAATGAGTTTAAAGAGTTGAAAGTACAGTTGCAAGAATTAACAGATAAAGGTTTTGCTAGATCGAGTTATTCACCATGGGGTGCTCTGGTATTTTTCGTGAAAAAGAAAGACGGGTTGATGAGGTTATGTATCGACTACAGACAGCTTAACAAAGTAACAGTGAAGAACAAGTATCCCTTGCAAAGGATCGATGATCTCTTCGATCAATTGAGAGGAGCCACTGTATTTTCTAAAATAGATTTGAGGTCGAGTTACTACTAGTTAAGAGTCAATGAACAAGATGTGCCGAAGACTGCTGTTCGGATGAGATATGGGCATTACGAGTTACTTGTTATGCCTTTTGAATTGAAAAATGCCCCAGCGGTATTTATGGATTTGATGAACCGCATCTTCCGGCCGTACTTGGATAGGTTCGTCGTCATTTTTTTCGCTAACATATTGATTTATTCGTGTAATAAGAATGAGCACGCAAAACATTTTGGAATTGTGTTGCAGACCTTGAGGGATAAGCAACTTTATGCCAAGTTTCGTAAGAGTGAGTTTTGGCTCAACGAGGTTAGATTTCTAGGACACATTGTGTAGGGTGACGGAATCAGAATTGATCCAAGTAAGATTTCAGCTATTGTGGAATGGAAACCGTCGAGGAATGTAACAGATGTTCGAAGCTTTTTGGGTTTAGCCAGATACTACTGTCGGTTTGTAAATGGATTTTCTATGATAGCTACTCCGATGACTAGACTACTGCAAAAAGATGTCAAGTTTGAATGGATAGAAGAATGCCAATAGAGTTTCAATAAATTAAAGGCTTTGTTGACTGAAGCCCCAATTTTAGTGCAACCAGAATCGGCCAAGGAGTTTGTAATTTATAGTGACGCCTCCTTAAATGGTTTAGGGTGTGTGCTCATACAAGAAGGAAAGGTTATAGCCTATGCCTCGAGACAGCTTAAACCACACGAGAGAAACTATCTGACCCATGATTTGGAGCTAGCGGCTGTAGTGTTCGCACTGAAGATTTGGAGACACCATTTGTATGGAGAGAAATGTCGGGTATTCACCAACCATAAGAGCTTAAAGTACTTGATGACTCAAAAGGAGTGAATTTGAGGCAATGCTGATGGTTAGAGCTGTTAAAGGATTATGAGTTGATTATCGACTACCATCCAGGAAAGCCGAACGTGGTCACCGATGCATTGAGAGCTATGACAGCCCATTTGGCTTTATTGGATGATGGTTCGATTTTAACAGAGTTGAGAGCTAAACCAGTGTTTCTACAAGAAATTTGTAAAGCTCAGAAGAACGATGATGAGTTACAATCCAAGAAGACTCAGTGTGAGTCAGGTGTTGAATCAGATTTTTGAATTCGTACCGACAGTTACAATCCAACATAGAGTTTGTGTACCTAAAGAGAGTGAGCTCATTTAGAAGATTTTACGAGAGGCACATGGTGGTTATTTGTCCATCCACCCGGGTAGTGTAAAAATGTATAATGACCTTAAGAAAATGTATTGGTGGTCGGGAATGAAAAGAGACATTTTAGAGTTCATCTCTAAGTGTTTAGTGTGTTAGCAAGTAAAGGCTAAACACCAAGTGAGTTTCGGGTTACTTCAGCCTATTACAGTTCCCTAATAGAAGTGGGATCGGATCACTATGGATTTTGTGACGGGTTTGCTACTAACCTTGAAAAAGAAAGATGCAGTATGGGTTATTATCGATAGACTGACAAAGTCAGCACACTTCATACCAGTCGTACTGACTACTCCCTTGAAAAATTGACCGACTTGTATGTTTCTGAGATTGTGAGGCTTCACAGTGTACCATTATCAATTGTTTTAGATCGAGACCCGAGATTCACCTCGAGATTTTGGAAAATGTTGCAAGAGGCTCTAGGAATCAAGTTGAGTTTCAGCACGGCTTTTCATCCACAAACTGACGGACAGTCAAAAAGGGTAATACAAATTTTAGAAAATATGTTGAGATGTTGTATTCTCGAGTTTCAAGGAAGCTTGGAAAAATACTTGCCATTGGTTGAATTTGCCTACAACAATAGCTATCAATCGAGTCTGAAAATTGTGCCTTATGAAGCCTTGTACGGGCGAAAGTGTGAACGCCCTTATACTGGACTGAGTAGAGAGAGAATCAGAGGAGGAAGTTCAAGTGATTCGTGACTGTTTGAAAGCCGCCTTGGACAGACAAAAATTCTATGCAGATTTGAGATGAAAGGAAATTAAGATTGAAGTTAGTGATAATTTATTTTTAAAAGTTTCCTCATGGAGGAAAGTCTTTAGGTTTGGAAAAAAGGGGCAAGTTAAGTCCTTGTTTCATAGGACCTTATGAGGTTATCGAGAGAGTAGGGCCTATTGCCTACCATTTGGAATTGCTTCCAGAATTAGAAAAGATTCATGATATGTTTCATGTTTCCATGTTATACCGGTACAGATCAGACCCTTCACATGCAATTGAGCCGACAGAGGTTGAGATTCTTCCGGACATGACTTATAGTGAGGAGCCGGTCAAGATTTTGGCCCAAGAAGTCAAACAGCTAAGAAATAAGAGTATACCACTTCTGTAGGATTTTTCGCATAAACATGGGGTCGAGGAAGCCACATGGGAACCCGAGGAGTCTTTGCGAGACCAGTACCCGAATCTATTCTCCGGTAAGATTTTTGGGGACGAAAATCCCTAAGGGGGAGAAATGTAACAGCCCGATTGAGAGCCTAGTCGGAATAGTGGTCTTGGGACCACAAATCCAAAGCTATAAAATTTATTTTATTATAATTACGAGGTTATAACATGATTATATTAGTGCATGAAAAATTTGGTGAGTCAATTTTAACGTTTGTGAGCCCGATTACGAAAAAAGACTAAATCGCATAAAAGGTAAAAGTTGCTTTTTAGTACCCAAATGTGTTAAATATCTAAAGAACCAAAATTATGGGATTTTAAAGAGTAATTTGACCCCTAAAAGCAAGGTGGCCGGCCATAGAAAGCAAAGTTGGTCAAATAGTCAAAGTTTAGGTGAATGATGTCATGAGTTGGTGATAAAATAATACCTAAAAGCCAAGCTATTATTTTTCTTCTTCTCCATTTCTTCTCCCCACCGATATTATCAGAAAAAGAGGGGTTTTCTAAGCTTTGAAATTTCAGCAACTTATTACCTCAACAAGTAAGTGATTCCCATGTCCCTAGTTAATAATTTTTGCACTTTTGAGACACTTGAAGCATAAGCTTTCAAATGAAGGGTCTATTTTGAAAATGGTTAAGAGTTTAAGGTTTTTCCATGAATGTATTTATGATAGTTGCTGAGTTTTTATGGAAGAATAGGAGTCTTAGTTGTGTCATAAACAACTTTTGTGAAAGGTGTTAGCATGAAAACACCTAAAGGGACTATTTTGCATAAGTTGTAAAATAAGTAATAAGTGTGTGAAATAGTGAAATTTTGGAGTTTGCTATAAGAGTAAAAAGAGTTTGGCTAGGCTTGAAATATGAAGAAATTTGATAAAAATCGATTTTCGAGCATAGGGGTAAAATGGTCATTTTGCTAAAGTCTAGGGGCAAAATTGTCATTTTACCAAAGATGTGAATTTATGATTGCCTAATTGTAATTAGTGACTAAATGAGTACATTTTTTATTATAGATCAAGATTTCCCAAATCGAACCTAGACTGGGGCAAAGCCAAGCAATCCGACTAAACCGACTAATCGACTAGTCGAGTACATTTTGTAAATCGAGGTAAGTTGTATGTAAATAATACAACTACAATGTTAATGTATGTATTCAAATTGTCATTGAATTGATATAGTATGAATTGCTAGATTGTGAATTGAAATTGCATATTAATGATTGAGATAGTAGAAAGATCTAGTTGGGACCCTAGGAAACAAACCGGATATTCATGCTATAACATTCGGATTTTTTGTGTGCCAGTGTAAGACATGTCTGGGGCATGCATTAGCCACATTATGAGTGCTAGTGTAAGACCATGTCTGGGACATGGCATCGGCGTAGAGATGAGTGCCATGGTAAGTGAATTGATAGGTGTGAAAGTCTCGTGTGGAAATTTAACTGTTTGTGTGCTTAATTTGCAAAAAGGACCAAATCGCGTAAAAGGTAAAAGCTACGTGCTGGATGTTAAAAGTGCTTATTTGACTTGGATTTATATATGAAAGGTCCTTATGTGGTTATTATGCCATTCACTTAGTTAATGGACATATATGGCCTTATTTCAAACGATTTTTATATGTTTAAATAAAGGGTAAAATGGGTATTTGTTTAATAAGTATTAGTTAAATAAAACAATGCATAAAATAAAGCCATTATTCATGTTTCAAAGCCGAAAATAGCAAGGAAAATAAAAGAAGAAGAACACCTTGGGTTTGGCCATTGTATTCTTTGATTGAGATCGAGAAAGGAGGAATTTAGACTTAGATCGAGGAAAGTCGAAGGTTGTTGAGTAGATAGTCCGAGTCAACAAATTTTGACTATGAGGTAAGTTCGTACTTAAAATATGATGTTAAGTAAGTTTTGATGCCTTTATTATACATAGGTTGTATATAATTGAATTGGATAATATTGTGATGAAACGAAAGTTTTGGCACTAAGTGTGCGATTTAAACTAGCCTTGGCACTAAGTGTGCGATTTAACTAGCTCTGGCCACTTGAGGCACTAAGTGTGCGGAAATATTTAGCTTCGGTTAACCTTATAGCACTAAGTGTGCTGATGTGTAAAATACGAATAACTTATGGAAAGTCTTATAATATTCAACATGAGGTAAGTACAAAAGTGAATAAGTACGGGAAGCTTCAGGTATGTATAATGCCTAAGTGGTAGATGATGTTATGTATATGAATCTCATTGAGTTGATATAGTTATATGGATTGAAATTGTGCAAATACTCATAGGTTACCAGTTTAGGTTCATATACTATGAAAGTTTTTAGTACGAGCTTACTAAGCTTTGAAAGCTTACTCTGTGTGATTACTGTCTATTTTACAGTTATTATAGCTACTGAAGGCTTGATGATAGTGAAGGATCGTCACCACACTATTGATCTCATTTTGGTACTTTTGAAAATGTAAATATTTGAAGTATGGCATGTATAGGCTAGTAGTTGTGAAGTATGTTTTGTGATGTATATAGTTTTAGCCATGAGATTTGGCTAATTTGTGTTTGAACTCATATCTAGAAAGGCTTATGATATGTGATGTTAATTTGCAACTATGGCATGAATGATGTATGTTTTAGCATAAAGAATGGTTGATTGGGTTGTACATGTATGTTTGTTTCCTTGTTGTAGGTTGACCCATAATGGGTGGCAAGTTGGCTTAAACCAAGCCTGCATTGTGCCACACGGTCAGCAGACACGGGCGTGTCTTGTGGCCGTGTAAGATGTGACAGCCCAAAATTGACCCTAGTCGGAATGTGGTTTCGGGACCACAAAACCGAGGCATAAAAATAATTAAAAATTTAATTTGATGCCTATGATATGTGTTAAATTGTGTATGACATTTTGATGTTTCAATTTAGAAGTTATAAATGTGAATTTCACTAGAAAGGACCTAGTAGTAAACTTTGAAAGTATGATGGGGAAATGTGTGATGACTAGTTGAGCATGCATGCAAAAATAAGGATTTGCATGTCAAATTTCCCCAAGGATGGTATAGTGGCCGGCCATGACAAGGGAATATGGGCAAGGAAGACATGTTATGACATGTTTTGTTAATGCATGATGTGATAAATGATAAAAAATTAAGCATGTAGGAAGAGAAACAAAAAATCAAAATTTGCTCATCCTCCCCCTTTCCCGTGAGAGAAAGAGAAGCAAAGAAAAAAATTTTTGTTCACCTATTTTTCTCTTCTTTGGCGAAAATACTAAGGAAGAAGGAAGGATTTTTGCTTCATTTTCTTTGTTTAGAAGAGATCTAGAAGGAAATTTGGCTAAACTTGCAACAAGAGTAAGGTATGTATGAGGTTGTGTTGGGAGTTTCATGCATGTTTTGGTTGCTAATTTGATGTGCATGTTAGCCATGGCTCAAATCTTTGTTATGCCATGGAAATGGCATTTGGCCAAAGTTGTTATGGTGATAAAGCCATTGCATGCTAAGTGTGAAGCTTGATGATGATGCATGCAATGATGGATTGTCTACTCATGAGTAAGATTTTGAGCTTTCTTTTTGTTTTATCATGATTGAAGTTGAAAAGGAGCATGATTGTCATATTCGGCCATGATGCATTCTTGAGCATGATTCATGCTTCTTGCATGTTAGTTAAAATTTGTGTTTTGGATGGCTATGGACACCTTGAAATTCGGCCATGCTCATATATGCATATATATGATTGCACATTATGTTTTGGTTATGAACTAAGTGATGAATAAATTGGTTTAAAGAAGAAGATGTGGAAGAATGCTTGTGAAATTGCAAGCACAATTGCCTAGCACACATATAAGTGCTTGATGCTATATTATAAGTTTTGGGCCACAATGTGCAAAGCATTAATTAGTAAATTGCATGCTGTTTTTGTGAGGTATTAAGTGCAAAATTGACCTCAACATGTACATGAATATTCGCCTTGGGTAGCCTATTGAAGGCCTTAGCATTTCCTTGATGCTCGAATAAATTGTATTGAATTGCTTGATGTAGTATAAAATGTGCATGACCGTTGTGTATTCAAGCTAAAGGGTGGCCATATGACCATTTAAACTCCTTGTCATATTCGCCATAAGCTAGCACAATGAGGTTTTAATAAATTGAATTTGTTTGAATTAGCTCAAGAGCTTAGAGGGCCACAATTGGACAAGGGAAGGAGAAAGTGATCGAATAGCCGAAAAAGCCGTTCGACAACATCCGAGGTAAGTCCTCAAGAAGTGACCCTACTTGAATTATGTGAAATAAAGTATGGATGTGTATTGATTATTGATTATGTATGCATGAGTATTTGAATTCTACCGGGCTAAGTCCCGGCGAATATGCTTGTGACTATAATTGCGTTTGAGCCTTAGTAACGAAAATAAATTATGTATGTCCAATGATAATTGATGTATGTGTTCATGGGAAATTGAATGATATCCGGCTAAATCCGAAGACAATTATGCTGGAAATTATATCCGGTTAAGACCGAAGGCAATTGTGCTAGTGGCTACATCCGGGCTAAGACCGAAGGCATTCGTGCGAGACATTCTATCCGGCTAAGACCGAAGGCATTTGTGCACATGGTTATATCCGGTTATGTTCCGAAGAATCTTGGGCTGGAGGTGAGTGTTGGTTGCTGTAATGAATTTATTAGTACACTCGAAAAGCCCAAAGGATAAGGTACGTTATATGTGCATTGGAAAGTCGACATGTTTGAGCAACATTCGCTCAACCGACTAATGAATTTCAGTTATTGAATTGATTGATACTTTGTGAAATTATATAATGATGAAGTGTGAAGTAAGAATGTGTATTAATGAAATGATGCACTTGGCTATGTGAATGTATTGCTGTAATTAGAGTTGATTATATTCCTTGAGACTTACTAAGCATAAAATGCTTACCCGTTGCTTTGGCTCTCGTTTTCTAGATTTCGCTCAAGCAATCGGATTTGGGATCGTTGAAGTCAAGTCATCCACACTATCAAGCCTCCATTTTGGTATAAATTTTGGTTGAACTTGAGATGGCATGTATAGGACTACCCTTGTTTGTTAAATATGTTGTGATGTAAGTATGTACGGCCATGCGAAAATGGCTCGAAAAGGAAACATGAACTTAGAATAATTGTGGTTTGTATGTATATATTTGGTGTCATGATGTGGCTATGGCTTGGAAATGGGAATGTTGGTCATATGATCAGCCATTGGCATGGTTAAAATGATCATATATGAACCTATGTATGGCAAGACTAGTTGGTTCATGGAGACTACCAAATAGGTAAGACCTACCTTAAAACAGATGCTGCCAGCTGCAGTGACGTGAATGTGAAAAATCACCAAAATTCGTAGGAATGGAATTAAATAGTGAATAAGCTATGTAAATGAACCTTGATGAGTCTATTTTCATATGGAAGAAACGAAATGGTCATAGGAGTTACATGTTAAGAGATATTAAAGCTATTGTGAGACAGGGCCAGAACGGTTTCTGGGTTCCCTGTCGCAACTTTAAAAATTAACTATAAATTATCCAAAAATAATTAGGAGACATACCTTATATGTACAGATTCCATTTTGAGTCTAGTTTCATTAGAAACAAACGACACCAGCATTAAAGCCCTGTACAGAGAGATATTCAAGTTATACCGCGCGAAGGTCAGAGCAGTCGATCCCTGTAACATGGGTGACTTTAACTAATAAACTGTACCAATTGGCCCAACCAAAATTCTAGAAATAAATCCATGGATGGATATATGAGTCTAAATTCAGGAAAATTTACGAAACCAGTTTCCGAGTTTTGAAACTCGAGATATGATTTTTAAGGCGACAGTGACGCAGTTTTCCAGCCTGACTGAAAATGTCAAATGGATGGGCAAAACAAGTGAACTTGGCTTGTTAACCCCTCGTGTCCGACACCGGCGATGGTCTCGGGTTCGGGGTGTTACATAAGAAAAATAGTATTCTCTTAAAAATTACAAGGCCTTGACACACGGGCGTGTCATATGGCTGTGGGTTAAAGTCAGTAGCTAGCAAACTATCACACGGCCATAGCAGACGGGAGTGGCTACTGGCCATGGGTGAAAGTCAGTATGGTCACCCTGTTTTGGCACGGCTGGTACACATGGGTGTGTCTGATGCCCGTGTGAGGCACACGGCCTGGACACACGGGCGTGTGACCTCAATAAAATTGAAAATTTTTCTAAGTTCTGAAATTTAAGAGTGTGTTTGGTTTAGTCCCGACCTCTTATTAATGCAGGTTTATGGTCTAATTGACCTATGTAAGGGATTTTATGCTTATGTTTGATTTTTTATTGTTAAGTGTTCACGAAATGTTCCAATATGTCCGGTATTGCCCCGTAACCCTAGTTCGGCGATGGATACGGGTTAGGGGTGTTACATTTGTTGGTATCAGAGCTATGGTTTAGTCAGTTCTAGGACTACCATAGCGTATGTGAGTCTTGCTATACATGCCATATATTTGAACCTGTGAAAGTGTGATGACTCCTGACATTGAAATGTGCTTTTATCTAGCAAATGGATCCGGATAGAGCTGTAGCTGACGATGTTGAAAGCAATGCGCCTGCTCCTTTGGAAGGGACGATGCAAGATGATTCTCGACTGGCTATAAGTAGCAGTGATAGCGAGGCTAAGCAAGCCTTCTATCAGATGATGAACGATTGGTTCACCCAATATATTAGAACCAATCTGGCTGTACAACAACCTCCACCCCCGATTACTCCCCCTCAAACTTTGGATACGCCATGAGTGAATCCAGTACAGTTGAGTAGACCACTAGTTGACAAGATTAAAAAATATGGAGCTAAAGAATTCTGAGCTACAACAAGTGATGATGCGGAAAAGGTTGAGTTCTGGTTAGAGAACACAATAAGAGTGTTTGATGAATTATCCCTGAGTCCCGAAGAATGTATAAAATGTGCTGTTTCACTTTTGAGAGACACGGTGTATCATTGGTTGAAGACTTTGACATCAGTGGCTCCTAGTGAACGGGTGACATTGGATTTCTTCCAAGCTGAATTTCGAAAGAAATACATCAGTCAGAGATTTATTGATCAGAAACATAAAGAGTTTCTTGAGCTTAAGCAAGGTCGTATGTCTGTTACAGAATACGAGCGAGAATTTGTAAGGTTGAGTCAGTATGCTCATGAATGTTTATCTTTGGAAGCAATAATGTGCAAGAGATTCGAAGACGACTTGAGCAAATATATTCACTTATTAGTTGGGATTCTAGAAATTAAAGAATTCGTGGTGCTTGTTGAACAAGCATGTAATGTGGAGGATCTTAGGAAAGAGAAAAGAAAGGTCGAATACGAAGCTAGAGATGTACGAAAGAGATCATCGAGAAAATCATTTCAATCTGGATCCAAGAAGTTTAGAGATGATAGTAGTCGTTCAAAGGCTAGTGTGGGATATTCAAACAGAGACCGTGTTAGATTGCAATCAAATTACAAATCTTCAACCACGTCTATTGCTAGTGCTGATAATGCAAAGAAAGAAAGGCCTGAATGTGAGCAATATGGAAGACGACACTTTGGTGAATGCTGGGGAAAAAGTAATAATCGAGCTTGTTATAGTTGTGGTTCGAGAAACCATTTTATTAAAGATTGCCCAGATTTAGCTGGAAAAGATAATGTTCAGATTCTGAGACAGAGTGGTAATGTTTCTCATGGTAGACCTCTCAAAAATACAGGAAATGCAAGTGGTAGTCAAAGAGGAATGAAAGACACAGCTGTTAGATTTGAGGCTCGTGCACTTGCTAGAGCGTATGCTATTCGAGCTCGTGAGGAAGCTTCATCGCCAAATGTGATTACAGGTTCATTTACTTTCTATGATACTTCTGTGATTACTTTGCTAGATCCTGGATCAACACATTCATATATATGTATGAACTTAGTGAAGAGTAAGACTTTGTCTATAGAGTCTACTGAATTTGTAATTAGAGTTTCAAACCGCTTAGGCAGATGTGCCTTGGTTGATAAAGTCTGCAGGAATTGTTCGTTAATGTTTCGAGACAATTGTTTTCCGGCTGATTTGATACTGTTACCTTTTGATGAGTTTGATATTATTCTGGGAATTAATTGGTTAACTTTGCATGATGCTATGGTGAATTGCAAACGAAAAACTATTGATTTGAGATGTAAGAATGATGAAATAGTCAGAGTTGAATCTAGTGATTTGAATGGGTTACCTACTGTGATATCTTCTATGAAAGCATTGAGTATTGTTAGAGAGGGTTCTGAAGCTTATTTTGCATACGTGATTGATTCAAATGTGTCAGAACAGAAAGTTGAATCTGTACCTGTTATTTGTGAGTTTCCTGATGTGTTTCCTGAAGAACTTCCTGGATTACCTCCAGTTAGAGAGGTAGGATTTGGTATAGAGTTGATACCTGGTACTACTTCGATTTCGATAGCTTCGTATAGAATGGCTCCAACCGAGTTAAAAGAATTAAAGTCTCAGTTGCAAGAATTGACTGATCGAGGATTTTCTAGACCGAATTTCTCACCTTAGGCTGCTCCGATTTTATTTGTGAAAAAGAAAGACAGTACAATGAGAATGTGTATAGATTATTGTCAGTTGAATAAAGTGACTGTCAAGAATAAGTATCCTTTGCCCTGAATAGATGATTTGTTTGATCAGTTGAAAGGAGCTACTGTGTTTTCGAAAATAGATTTGAGATCGAGCTACTATCAGCTACGGGTGAAAGATTCAGATATTCCGAAGACTACTTTCAGAACGAGGTACGACCACTATGAATTTTTAGTTATGCTTTTCGGATTGAGTAATGCGCCTGCTATCTATATGGATTTGATGAATAGAATTTTCAAACCGTATTTAGATCAATTTGTTGTACTATTCATTGATGAT
Organism: Gossypium arboreum; assembly: GCF_025698485.1. Classification (NCBI taxonomy): domain Eukaryota; kingdom Viridiplantae; phylum Streptophyta; class Magnoliopsida; order Malvales; family Malvaceae; genus Gossypium; species Gossypium arboreum. The sequence goes on from NC_069075.1 coordinate 68,079,054, forward strand.
ATATTGATTTATTCACCTGATGAATCTAAACACACCGAGCATTTGAGAATAGTGCTACAGACTCTGCGAGATAAACAGTTGTATGCAAAGTTTAGTAAATGTGAATTCTGGTTGCAAGAAGTTGGTTTTTTGGGTCATATTGTGTCAGTCTCTGGTATCCGAGTTGATCCGAGTAAAATCTCAACTATTTTGGATTGGAAACCTTCGAGAAATGTTTCAAAAGTCTATAGTTTTTTGGGACTTGTTGGATACTATAGAAGATTTGTAAAAGGTTTCTCAATGATTGCGACTCTGCTAAAAAAATTGCTCCAAAAAGATGTGAAGTTTGAGTGGTCTGAAAAATGTCAAAATAGCTTTGATCATTTGAAAGCCGTGTTGACTGAAGCTCCGGTATTGGTGCAACCTGAATCGAGTAAAGAATTTGTGATTTATAGTGATGCTTTGTTGATTGGTTTAAGATGTGTTTTAATGCAAGAAGGGAAAGTTATAGCTTATGCATCGAGACAACTAAAGCCGCATGAAAAGAACTATTTGGCTCACGACCTCGAGTTAGCTACTATTGTGTTTTCTTTGAAGATTTGGCATCACTATCTGTTTGGTGAGAAATGTCATGTGTTTTCTGATCATAAGAGTTTGAAGTATTTGATGACTCAGAAAGATTTGAATTTGTGACAGAGAAGATGGTTAGAATTGTTGAAAGATTATGAACTAGTGGTTGATTATCACCCTGGAAAAGCTAATGTTGTTGCAGATGCTTTGAGTCAAAAATCTTATTTGCTTTGTGTGCGAGAAATGCTCATCTAGTTTTGTCTGATGATGGTTTAGTTTTAGCTGAATTGAAAGCAAGACCTTTTTTTTTACAACAGATTATTGAAGCTCAGAAAATTGATAATGAGATTTTAGCTAAACGAGCTCAATGTAATGTAGAGACTGATTCTGAATTCAGAGTTGATAAAGATAATTGTTTAAGATTTTGAGATAGGATTTGCATTTTGAGAAATCTCGAGTTAATTGAAATGATTCTGAGTGAAGCTCACAGTAGTCGGTTATCTGTGCATCCAGGTAGTACTAAAATGTACAATGACTTGAAACAACGCTATTGGTGGTCTGGAATGAAAAGAGATATTTCTGACTATGTTTCGAGATGTTTAATCTGTCAGCAAGTTAAAGCTGAACATCAAGTGCTGTCTGGGTTAGTACAATCGATTATGATTCCGGAGTGGAAATGGGATTGAGTGACCATGGACTTTGTGTCGGGTAGAAAGATGCCATTTGGGTTGTAGTTGATCGTTTGACAAAATTAGCTCATTTTATTCCGGTTTGATCTGATTATTCACTTGAGAAATTAGCTGAGTTATACATTTCTGATATAGTGAGATTGCATGGTGTGCCATGTTTATAGTGTCAGACAGAGATTCGAGATTCACGTCACAATTTTGGAAGAAGTTACAAGATGCTCTAGGTACTTAACTGCATTTTAGCACTGCTTTTCATCCGCAAACTGATGGTCAATCTAAGCGAATTATTCAGATACTCGAGGATATGTTGAGATGTTGCATTCTTGAGTTTGAAGGTACGTTGGAACAATACTTTCCTTTGATTGAATTCACTTATAATAACAGTTTTCAGTCAAGCATCAAAATGGCATCATACAAAGCTTTATACATTCGTAAATGTCGTACACCTTTGTATTGGACAGAGCTCAGCGAAAATAAGATTCACGGGGTTGACTTGATAAAGGAAACTGAACAGAAAGTGAAAGTGATCTGAGATGGTTTGAAAGCAGCTTCTGATCGTCAGAAATCTTATGCAGATTTGAAAAGAAAAGATATTGAGTTCGATATCGGTGAGAAAGTTTTTTTTAAAGTGTCTCTGTGGAAGAAAGTGCTTCGATTTGATAGAAAAGGCAAATTGAGTTCGAAATTTATCGGGCTGTATGAAATTATTGAGCTTGTTGGGTCGGTTGTATATAAATTGTTGTTGCCACCAGAGCTAGAAAAGATTCATAATGTATTTCACATATCGATGCTTCGACGATACAGAACTGATCCTTCACATGTAATTCCTCCGTCTGAGATAGAAATTCAGTCTGATATGACTTATGAAGAAAAGCTGATTCGAATCTTAGCTCGAGAGGTTAAAAAGTTAAGTAATAAGAAGATTTCATTAGTTAAAGTGATGTGGCATCGGCACAGTATTGAAGAGGCCACGTGGGAGCCTGAAGATGCTATGAAACAGCAATATCCAAATCTGTTTAACGATAAGATTTTCGGGGACGAAAATCCTTAAGGGAGAGAATTGTAACAACTCAGTTTTGGCCCTACTCGGAATAGTGGTTTCGATACCACAAATTTGAGTTAGAAAAATATTTTAATAATAATTTTTGTGTATATGGTAAGTGAATTGACATGTGTGAAAGTCTCGTGTGGAAATTTAACTGTTTGTGTGCTTAATTTGCAAAAAGGACCAAATTGCATAAAAGGTAAAAGCTATGTGCTAGATGTTAAAAGTGCTTATTTGACTTGGATTTATATATGAAAGGTCTTTATGTGGTTATTATGCCATTTACTTAGTTAATGGACATATATGGCCTTATTTCAAATGATTTTATATGTTCAAATAAAGGGTAAAATGGGTATTTTTTAATAAATATTAGTTAAATAAAACAATGCATAAAATAAAGCCATTATTCATGTTTCATAGCCGAAAATAGCAAATAAAATAAAAGAAGAAGAACACCTAGGGTTCGGCGATTGTATTCTTTGATTGAGATCAAGAAAGGAGGAATTTAGACTTAGATCGAGGAAAGTCGAAGGTTATCGAGTAGATAGTCCGAGTCAACAAATTCTGACTACGAGGTAAGTTCGTACTTAAAATATGATGTTAAGTAAGTTTTGATGTCTCTATTATACATAGGTTGTATATAATTGAATTGGATAATATGGTGATGAAACGAAGGTTTTGGCACTAAGTGTACGATTTAAACTAGCCTTGGCACTAAGTGTGCGATTTAACTAGCTCTGGCTAATTGAGGCACTAAGTGTGCAGAAATATTTAGCTTCGGCTAACCTTATAGCACTAAGTGTGCTTGTAACACCCCGAACCCGAGACCATCGCCGGTGTCGGACACGAGGGGTTAACAAGCCAAATCCACATATTGCACCCACCAATTTGACATTTCCAGACAGGCTAGAAATCTGCGTCACTGTCACCTTAAAAATCATATCTCGAGTTTCAAAACTCGGAAACTGATTCCGTAAATTTTCCCTGAATTTAGACTCATATATCCATCCATGGATTTATTTTTAGAATTTTTGCTCAGGCCAATTGGTACAGTTTATTAGTAAAAGTCACCCATGTTACAGGGATCGACTGCTCTGACCTTCGCGCGTTACAACTTGAATATCTCCCTGTACAGGGCTTTAATATGGGTGCCGTTTGTTTCTAATGAAACTACACTCAAAATGGAATCTGCACATATAAGGCATGACTTCTAATTATTTCTGGATAGTTTATAGTAAATTTTTAAAGTCGCGACAGGGGACCCAGAAACCGTTCTGGCCCTGTCTCACAATAGCTTTAATATCTCTTAACATCTAACTCCTATGACCGTTTCGTTTCTTCCATATGAAAGTAGACTCATCAAGGTTCATTTACATAACTTATTCACTATTTAATACCATTCCTACAAATTTTGGTGATTTTTCAAAACCACACCACTGCTGCTGCCAGCATCTGTTTTCAAGGTAACCATTACCTATTTCATGATTTCCACGATTCAATTGGCCCTTTTTGCATACATAGCACAAAGTGTGATCACGATTAACCATTCCAATGGCTAATCTTTTCAAACAATTCCATACCCCATAATGATCATCATACAAACGATTATAGAATCATACTAAGCATATATAAGCCATTTTCGCATGGCTATCCAAGCTTACACAAAACCGAAAGGTACATGACCTTCAACAATAGGGTAGTCCTATACATGCCATTTCAAAGTTCAACCAAAATTATACCAAAATGGAGGCTTTGATAGTGTAGATGACTTCGACTTTAATGATCCCGAATCTGATCGCTAACGAGCAAAATCTATAAAACAGAGAGCCAAAGCAACGGGTAAGCATTTTTTATGCTTAGTAAGTCTCAAGCAATAAAATCAGCTTTAACTAAAGCATTACATTCACATAGCCAAATGAATCATTTCATTAATACACATTCACATAATCATACTTACTTCACACTTCATCATTATACACTTTCACAAGATATCAACCAATTCAATAGCTGAAAACTCGTTAGTCGATTGAGCGAATGTTACTCAAACATATCGACTTTTCCAATGCACATATAAACATACCTTATTCTTTGGGCTTTTCGAGCGTACTAATTAAATTTATTACAGCAACCAACGCTCACCTCCAGCCCAAGCTTCTTGAATACAACCGGATATAACCACATGCACGAATGCCTTGGTCTTAGCCGGATAGAACGACTTGCACAAATGCCTTTGGTATTAGCCGGATTTAACAACTTGCACGAATGCCTTGGTCTTAGCCGGATGTAGTCACTAGCACAATTGCCTTGGTCTTAACCGGATATAATTACTAGCATAAATGTCTTGGGACTTAGCCGGATATCATTCAATTGCTCATGCACACATATACATCAATAATCATTACACATCCATATTTCATTTTCGTTACTAAGGCTCAAACACAAACATATCACTAGCATAATCGCCTTGGGACTTAGCCGGGTATCATTCAAATACTCATACACACATAAATCAATAATCATTACACATCCATATTTCATTTCACATAATTCGAGTAGGGTCATTTCTTGAGGACTTACCTCGGATGTCGTCGGACGGCTTCAACGGCTATTCGACCACTTTTTCCTTCCCTTTATCGGATTTAGCTCCCCTTTGCTCTTGAGCTTAACGAATACAAGTAGAAGTATTCAATATTTTTATCAATAATGTTTACTTGTCAATCACATCCAAGCATCTCATATCATCTCGCTTTATTATAATTTATCATTCAACCTTTAAACCAAAACGCCATTATATGACCACATATACATACATCCATATATTTAAGCTCAAGAATTTTAATATAACATCAAGTGCTCAAATTACTCATGTGGCCGATTATACATGGTCATAATACACAAAATCAAAAATAAATTCCAAGACTTTCACATCATATATGTACTAAGCGAATCGTTGGCCAAGTTCACATACATTCTTCAACAATTCCTTCTTTAAACAAACACATCTAAGCCTTCCTTTCATATTATCAACTCCAACCATATACATTATTCAAGTATAACATTTTCATATTCGCAATAGTATTACACATAATAGCCGATTCTTCTTACTTTGTATTTATGCATCTACTTGATCATTCGTTTAGTTCAAGCACCCATACACCAAGATTCATCAAGTTTAGCATGAAACATAACCTTAATCCTCAATAACCATTATGGCCGAAAGTTCTAGTCACCCCAAAATCACAATTTCTAACATGGGTCACCTAAAAAAAATACTTGGTAACTAGCTCAATTTCATCTAAAATTTCAAGGATTCATATGAATTTCTCACCTTATTTATGGCTTAGAAACCAAATGGTTGCTCTCTTTTCTCCTTAGAATCGGCCAAGAAGAATCAAGAACAAAGACTTGTTTCTTTCACCCATTTCTAATTATTCCTTAAATCATAAAGGCAACAACCATTTCCCTAAACATCTTCCATGGCGAACACTTGTATTACTACCACCTTCAAAATTTTGACATGGGCAAGTAAAGGACTTAGTAACTAGCTTCATATATGCAAAGATTTCAAAGACTAACATGGATTCCATACCTTAGTTCAAGCTCAAGTGACCGAATGCTAACTCTTCCCTTTTCTTCTTGAAGGATCGGCTAAGCTAGGAGGAAGATGAACCCAACTTTTTTTTCTTTGCTCAATACACGGCAATGGGGAGGGGCAACCACACATACCCATTTTTTTTCTTTTCTTCCTACTAACACCAATATAATAACCATTCTAACATCAACCATTAGCAAAACATGTTGGAAACATGTTCCTTTGCCCATAATTTGTCATGGCGGCCACTAACCTTAGGAAATGGGATAATTGACATGCAACTCCATTTATTTCACTTCATGCATTATTAGGCCACTTAAAAATTCACCTATCACATTTTCAAGTCCTAACACATAGGTCCTTTCTTATAAATTAGCACCTAATTAATAAAAATCAAGACACGAAATATTTACGCATACAAATTCCACATACAATAAGCACAAAATATAACACCTAATTATTCTTGTGACTCGGTTTTGTGGTCCCGAAACCACTCTCCGACTAGGGTCACATTAAGGGTGTCACAACTCTCCCCCACTTAAGAGATTTTCGTCCCCGAAAATCTTACCGGTAAATAGGTTTGGGTATCGTTCTTTCATAGAGTTTTCGGGTTCCCAAGTAGCTTCTTCTATCCCGTGTTTGAGCCATAACACTTTTACTAACGGAACCCTTTTGTTTCGCAACTCCTTCACTTCACGAGCTAGGATACGAATCGGTTCTTCTTCATAACTCATATCGGCTTGAATTTCAACCTCTGATGGACTAATCACGTGCGATGGATCAGATCTATAGCGTCGAAGCATCGAAACATGAAAGACATCGTGAATCTTTTCGAGTTCAGGGGGCAAAATCAGACGATATGCCACTGGACCGACTCGCTCGGATATCTCATATGGCCCAATGAACCTCGGGCTCAACTTGCCCTTACGGCCGAATCTGAGTATCTTTTTCCAAGGTGAAACCTTAAGAAACACTTTATCTCCCACCGGATGCTCGATGTCTTTACGCTTCAGATCCGCGTACAACTTCTGACGATCGGAGGCTATCTTCAGACTTTCACGGATTACTTTCACTTTCTGTTCAGCATCTCTAATCAAATCCACCCCAAAAATTTTGCTTTCACCGAGCTCAGTCCAAAATAATGGTGTATGACATTTACGACCGTACAAAGCCTCGTAGGGTGCCATCTTAATACTTGATTGAAAGCTGTTGTTGTAAGCGAATTCAATCAACGCAAATACCGTTCCTATGAACCACTGAACTCGAAGATGCAACATCTCAACATATCCTCAAGTATCTGAATTATCCGCTCGGATTGACCATCGGTTTGGGGGTGAAAGGCGGTGCTAAAATGCAACTTGGTACCCAAAGCTTCTTGCAACTTTTTCCAAAATCGCAAGGTAAATCTCGGATCTCTATCCGACACGATGGAAATAGGCACCCCGTGCAATCTCACAATCTGAGAAACGTACAGTTCGGCTAGTTTGTCCATTGAAAAGTCCGTACGTATGGGGACAAAGTGAGCCGACTTAGTCAATCTATCTACAACGACCCAAATCGTATCCTTCTTACTCACCGACAATGGCAGTCCGGATACGAAGTCCATTATGACTCGATCCCATTTCCACTCGGGTATCGTGATCGGCTAAAGTAATCCTGAAGGCACTTGATGTTCCGCTTTCACTTGTTGACATATTAAACACCTCGAAACAAAGTCGGAGATGTCTCGTTTCATACCATGCCACCAAAACCGACGTTTCAAATCGTTGTACATCTTCGTACTCCCTGGGTGGATCGCCATTCGGCTACAATGGGCTTCGTTCAGTATTATCGAAATAAGTTCCGAATTCTTTGGAACACACAGACGACTCCTGAACCTCAAACAATCATCATCATCTATCTGAAACTCCGATTCCTTGTTCGGAACACACTCGGCCCATTTTGCAACCAACTCATCGTCGACCTTCTGAGCTTCACAAATTTGATGCATCAATAATGGTTTGGCTTTCAATTCAGCTACTAACACGTTGTCGAATTGAACGGACATGTGCACATTCATCGCTCGTAAAGCAAATAATGATTTACGACTCAAGGCATCCGCAACCACATTCGCCTTTCCCGGGTGATAGTCAATGACCAGCTCATAATCCTTTAACAACTCAAGCCAACGTCTTTGTCGCAGATTTAAGTCTCTTTGGGTCATCAAATATTTGAGACTTTTGTGATCCGAATACACATGGCACTTCTCACCAAATAAGTAATGTCGCCATATCTTTAAGGCGAATACGATGGTAGCCAATTCGAGATCATGGGTCGGATAATTTTTCTCATGTGGCTTTAATTGTCTCGACGCATAGGCCACAACTCGCCCTTCTTGCATCAATACGCAACCCAACCCAAGTAGGGATGCGTCACTATAAATGACAAACTCTTTGTCCGATTCGGGTTGCACTAGAATTGGGGCTTCAGTCAAAAAAGTTTTTAGTTGATCGAAACCTTTCTGACATTTCTCCGTCCATTCGAACTTAACATCCTTTTGGAGTAGCTTCGTCATTGGCGTGGCTATCGTTGAGAAACCTTTTACAAATCGTCGGTAATAATCGGCAAGCCCCAAAAAGCTCCGAACCTCAGTAATATTTCTCGGAGGCTTTCAATTAAGTATGGCTGAAATTTTGTTCGGGTCGACTCGAATACCCGATCTAAGATACCACATGCCCCAAGAAGCTAACCTCTCTTATCCAGAACTCACACTTGCTGAACTTAGCATATAACTGCTTATCCCGTAAAATTTGCAGCACTAACCTCAGGTGTTCAGCATGTTCGGTCTCATTTCTTGAATAGACCAAGATGTCATCAATGAATACGACTACGAACCGATCCAAATATGGTTTGAAGATCCGATTCATCAAATCCATAAATACCGCAGGGGCATTAGTAAGCCCAAACAGCATCACTAGGAACTCGTAGTGACCATATCTCGTTCTGAAGGCAGTCTTGGGTACGTCCGAATCTCGAATTCGCAATTGATAATAGCCCGATCTCAAATCTATTTTCGAGAACACCGAGGCTCCTTGAGTTGATCGAACAAATCATCGATCTGTGAACGGATATTTGTTCTTTATCGTCGCTTTATTAAGCTGACGATAGTCGATGCACAGCCTCATGGTTCCATCCTTCTTTTTCACAAACAACACTGGCGCACCCTAAGGCGAAAAACTCGGGCGAGCAAAACCTCTGTCCACCAATTCTTGCAACTGAGCTTTCAACTCCTTTAATTCCGTTGGTGCCATACGATACGGAGCTATCGAAATTAGAGTGGTACCGGTACCAATTCGATGCCAAACTCTATTTCCGAGCAAGTGGTAAACCCGCAATTCTTCGTGGAAAACATCCGGGTATTCACAAACCATCGCATCGATTCGAGTTTCTTTTCGACTCCTTGTCATCGAGCACATACGCAAGGTACGCTTTGCACCCTTTTCTTACATATTTCGGGCCAACATTGCGATATTACGGTGGCAACCCTTTAAGTCCGTAGACTCAACCCGAATTATCTCGTTATTCGCACCTCAAATCGATAGTCTTGATTTTGCAATTTACAACCGTATCGTGCATGGTCAACCAATCCAAACCAAGAATAACGTCGAATTCATCGAACGGCAAAAGCATCAAGTCTGCCGGAAAACAAGAACCTCGGAATACTAGGGACTTTTCTTGCACACTTTGTTGACAAGCACGTAATGACCCAAGGGTTTGACACCGAATTACAAACTCATGAGACTCAATAGGCAAAGTCTTACTGGATGCTAAGGTTTCACATATATAAGAATGAGTAGAACTAGGGTCAATCAAAGCAATCACATTAGTATCCAAAAGAGTGAAAGTACCAGTAATAACATCTGGTGAGGCAGCATCCTCGCGTACGCGTATGGCATAAGTCCTAGCAGGAGCACGAGCCTCAGATCTAATGGTAGCATCTCTAGATCCTCTCTGACCGCCACTAACATTGCCCATATTTCTAGGTGGCCTACTTCGAGCAGTGGTAGCACCCGGGTTTCCACTTTGACTTACATTTTGTTCGAGCAACCTCGGGCAATCCTTGGTAAAGTGGTCGGCCGATCCACACTTATAGCGAGAGCGATCACGGAACCTCTGACTCCCGAATGCCATTTGCCACAATGCGACACTCTGCTCTCTCTCGGCGATCATTTCCACCATCGGCGATCGAAGTGACTCGTGTGGTCACAGGGGTCGATCGCGATCTCGTCTAGAAAAGCCCAAGCGCCTCTAGACCGGCTCACATCATCTCGAAATCTCTTCGATGCTGTTGAAGAGACTTTCCGAGGACCTTTTCGAATTCTCCGGTTCCCACATCAACTTTTGTTTCTCCTTTCTAAGCTCTTGACTTTACAAGCTCGCTCAACAAGTACTACGAACTCTCGTATTTCGAGAATGCCAACGAACATCCTTATATCATCATTCAGCCCATCCTCAAGCGTTTACACATAATAGCTTCGGACGAAATGCATTCTCGCAGCATCGGCTAAGCCTCACAAATTTTCGTTCAGTAGTCTGTGAATCGACATAGAGCCTTGCTTAAGATCAAGAAATTCCTTCGCTTTTGGTCGATGAATCTCGATCGATATACTTTTTTTGAACTCGGTTTGAAAGAATTCCCAAGTCACTTGCTCTTTAGGCACCACGAAGTCGAGTACTCCACCAATAGTAGGCGGAATCGCGTAGCAAGGAGATGGTACACTTTAAGCACTCATCGGTGTACAAGATAGCTCATCGAGCACCGGATAGTGTTGTCCAACCAAAATTCAGCTTGCTCAAGATCGTCGCTATCCGTAGCCTTGAATTGGTGGCCCCATGTTTACTTAATTACATCGACCGGGGCTTACTTGACCTTATTTGGTCGATTCGGAGGTATTGTAGGTGCGGGGTTACATTAGTCGGGAATGGAGGTTGTGGAACAGCCGTGTTAGTTTGAATGTATTGGTTGAACCAATCATTCATCACACTATAAAAGGCTTGCCTAGCCTCATCATTCGGATTCTTGGCCATAGGTTGAGAGTCCACCATTGTCCCTGTCCCTTGCGGGGCAGCAGCGCCACACTCTCCACATCATCAGCTATTGCTCGGTTGGGATCGGGATCCATTGCTATAAACAAACACAAATTGATTGTCGAAATCACCACACTATCAATTTATCACTATATGGCATGTATAGCTAGACCCCAAACATATCACGGTAGTCCTAGAATCGACTAAACCGTAGCTCGATACCAATAAAATTGTAACACCCGAACCCGAGACCATCGCCCGTTTCTTCCATATGAAAGTAGACTCATCAAGGTTCATTTACATAGCTTATTCACTATTTAATACCATTCCTACAAATTTCGGTGATTTTTCAAAACCACACCACTACTGCTGCCAACATCTGTTTTCAAGGTAACCATTACCTATTTCATGATTTCCACGATTCAATTGGCCCTTTTTGCATACATAGCACAAAGTGTGATCACGATTAACCATTCCAATGGCTAATCTTTTCAAACAATTCCATACCCCATAATGATCATCATACAAACGATTATAGAATCATACTAAAAACGTATATAAGCCATTTTTGCATGGCTATCCAAGCATACACAAAACCGAAAGGTACATGACCTTCAACAATAGGGTAGTCCTATACATGCCATTTCAAAGTTCAACCAAAATTATACCAAAATGGAGGCTTTGATAGTTTAGATGACTTCGACTTTAATGATCCCGAATCCGATCGCTAACGAGCAAAATCTATAAAACAGAGAGCCAAAGCAACGGGATAAGCATTTTTTTTATGCTTAGTAAGTCTCAAGCAATAAAATCAGCTTTAACTAAAGCATTACATTCACATAGCCAAATGAATCATTTCATTAATTACACATTCACATAATCATACTTACTTCACACTTCATCATTATACACTTTCACAAGATATCAACCAATTCAATAGCTGAAAACTCGTTAGTCGATTGAGCGAATGTTACTCAAACATATCGACTTTTCCAATGCACATATAAACATACCTTATTCTTTGGGCTTTTCGAGCGTACTAATTAAATTTATTACAGCAACCAACGCTCACCTCCAGCCCAAGCTTCTTCGGAATACAACCGGATATAACCACATGCACGAATGCCTTCGGGTCTTAGCCCGGATAGAACGACTTGCACAAATGCCTTCGGGTATTAGCCCGGATTTAACAACTTGCACGAATACCTTGGTCTTAGCCGGATGTAGTCACTAGCACAATTGCCTTGGTCTTAACCGGATATAATTACTAGCATAAATGTCTTCGGGACTTAGCCCGGATATCATTCAATTGCTCATGCACACATATACATCAATAATCATTACACATCCATATTTCATTTTCGTTACTAAGGCTCAAACACAAACATATCACTAGCATAATCGCCTTCGGGACTTAGCCCGGGTATCATTCAAATACTCATACACACATAAATCAATAATCATTACACATCCATATTTCATTTCACATAATTCGAGTAGGGTCATTTCTTAAGGACTTACCTCGGATGTCGTCGAACGGCTTCAACGGCTATTCGACCACTTTTTCCTTCCCTTTATCGGATTTAGCTCCCCTTTGCTCTTGAGCTTAACGAATACAAGTAGAAGTATTCAATATTTTTATCAATAATGTTTACTTGTCAATCACATACGGCATCTCATATCATCTCGCTTTATTATAATTTATCATTCAACCTTTAAACCAAAACGCCATTATATGACCACATATACATACATCCATATATTTAAGCTCAAGAATTTTAATATAACATCAAGTGCTCAAATTACTCATGTGGCCGATTATACATGGTCATAATACACAAAAATCAAAATAAATTCCAACACTTTCACATCATATATGTACTAAGCGAATCGTTGGCCAAGTTCACATACATTCTTCAACAATTCCTTCTTTAAACAAACACATCTAAACCTTCCTTTCATATTATCAACTCCAACCATATACATTATTCAAGTATAACATTTTCATATTCGGCAATAGCATTACACATAATAGCCGATTCTTCTTACTTTGTATTTATGCATCTACTTGATCATTCGTTTAGTTCAAGCACCCATACACCAAGATTCATCAAGTTTAGCATGAAACATAACCTTAATCCTCAATAACCATTATGGCCGAAAGTTCTAGTCACCCCAAAATCACAATTTCTAACATGGGTCACCTAAAAAAAAATACTTGGTAACTAGCTCAATTTCATCTAAAATTTCAAGGATTCATATGAATTTCTCACCTTATTTATGGCTTAGAAACCAAATGGTTGCTCTCTTTTCTCCCTTAGAATCGGCCAAGAAGAATCAAGAACAAAGACTTGTTTCTTTCACCCATTTCTAATTATTCCTTAAATCATAAAGGCAACAACCATTTCCCTAAACATCTTCCATGGCGAACACTTGTATTACTACCACCTTCAAAATTTTGACATGGGCAAGTAAAGGACTTAGTAACTAGCTTCATATATGCAAAGATTTCAAAGACTAACATGGATTCCATACCTTAGTTCAAGCTCAAGTGACCGAATGCTAACTCTTCCCTTTTCTTCTTGAAGGATCGGCTAAGCTAGGAGGAAGATGAACCCAACTTTTTTTTTTCTTTGCTCAATACACGGCAATGGGGAGGGGGCAACCACACATACCCATTTTTTTTTCTTTTCTTCCTACTAACACCAATATAATAACCATTCTAACATCAACCATTAGCAAAACATGTTGGAAACATGTTCCCTTTGCCCATAATTTGCCATGGCCGGCCACTAACCTTAGGAAATGGGATAATTGACATGCAACTCCATTTATTTCACTTCATGCATTATTAGGCCACTTAAAAATTCACCTATCACATTTTCAAGTCCTAACACATGGGTCCTTTCTTATAAATTAGCACCTAATTAATAAAAATCAAGACACGAAATATTTACGCATACAAATTCCACATACAATAAGCACAGAATATAACACCTAATTATTCTTGTGACTCGGTTTTGTGGTCCCGAAACCACTCTCCGACTAGGGTCACATTAGGGGTGTCACAGTGCTGATGTGTAAAATACGAATAACTTATGGAAAGTCTTATAATATTCAACATGAGGTAAGTACAAAAGTGAATAAGTACTGGAAGCTTCAAGTATGTATAATGCCTAAGTGGTAGATGATGTTATGTATATGAATCTCATTGAGTTGATATAGTTATATGGATTGAAAATGTGCAAATACTCATAGGTTATCATTTTAGGTTCATATACTATGAATGTTTTGAGTACGAGCTTACTAAGCTTTGAAAGCTTACTCTGTGTGATTACTGTCTGTTTTACAGTTATCATAGCTACCGAAGGCTCGGAGATAGTTGAGGATCGTCACCACACTATCGATCTCATTTTGGTAATTTTGAAAATGTAAATATTTGAAGTATGGCATGTATAGGCTAGTAGTTGTGAAGTATGTTTTGTGATGTATATAGTTAGCCCTGAGATTTGGCTAATTTGTGTTTGAACTCATATTTGAGAAAGGCTTATGATATGTGATGTTAATTTGCAACTATGGCATGAATGATGTATGTTTTAGCATAAAGAATGGTTGATTGGGTTGTACATGTATGTTTGTTTCCTTGTTGTAGGTTGACCCATAATGGGTGGCAACTTGGCTTAAACCAAGCTTGCATTGTGCCACACAGTCAAGGGACACGGGCATGTCTTGTGACTGTGTAAGAAAAGTAGTATTCTCTTAAAAATTACATGGCCTTGACACACGGGCGTGTCATATGGCCGTGGGCTAAAGTCAGTAGCTAGTTAAGTATCACACGGCCATAGCACACGGGCGTGCCTATTTGCCGTGGGTGAAAGTCAGTATGGTCACCCTATTTTGGCACGGCAGGTTCACATGGGTGTGTCAGACGCCCGTGTGAGGCACACGGCCTAGACACACGGGCGTGTGACCTCAATAGAATTGAAAATTTTTCTAAGTTCTGAAATTTACGAGTGTGTTTGGTTTAGTCCCGACCTCTTCTTAATGCAGGTTTATGGTCTCATTGACCTAAGTAAGGGACTTTATGCTTATGTTTGATTTTTGATTCTTAACTGATTATGAAATGTTCCAATATGTCTGGTAATACCCGTAACCTTAGTCCGGCGATGGATACAGGTTAGGAGTGTTACATATATTACCTATTTATCAACATATTACTTATTATACATATTAGGATTATATTTTCCATCTTACTTCTAGATTCTTTGTCATTTGTTATTTCCCTTTTGAATTTTGCATGATTTAATATTCGAATATGCTATCCTAGGAATTGATTACTATTAAGAATTATTTGCAATTATTGTTTTATTAATCCCTTCTTTTATTTTTGTAAGCCTAAAATGACAAACACACGAGGTAAGAAGATTGCCGTCCCCGCTTCGAAAAAGCGGAAGGGTCTTGGCGTAACCTCATCGAGCGCCTCGATCGAAGCTCGTCACTCACTGCTTCGACTCTCGTCAGGCCCATAGGACGACATGTTTCAGCTTCTTCACGTGCGATCGCTAGGAGTGGGCGGATGTATTGATTGGGTCATTTGGAATAGGTCCAACTCACTCACCTTGTTCGCTTCCATCACGATACTGTGCCATGGGATAGGTTCTTTGCGATCATCAGCCTACCTATTCGAAGCTGACATTGGAGTTTTGCACTACCTTCCACCTATAGCACGTGATGAACACACATGATGAGGCTGGTACTATCGTTTTCTAACTTGGTGGACTTGTCAGGCATATGAGTGTACCAGAGTTTGGAGCTACTTTAAGCCTCTACACGGAGGAGTTCATGACTTCAGAAAATTTCATACAGCTTTATCGTCATATACACTATTCGCCATCTTGCTGTTGGACTGACCTTACGGCAAGCACGGTTCCCTATGACGCAAGTCGCTTGAAGGCAACTTCTCTCCCTCCAGCACTATGCGACATTCATGCCATCTTGGCCCATACTTTGACTGGGAGGAGAGAGAGCGCCGGAGTAGTTAGTACCACAGATGCATTCTTCCTATGGAGCATAGCGACTGGCCATGTATTTGACTTGGCATATTATATCGCTCTCGCCTTTTGCCACAAAATGGATTGCCATAGGAGGGGCCCATCTGCTTACGTGACTCACCTCGTTCAACATTTCGGCCTCTTCGACACTTCAGAGATGTCATCGACAATCACGTTACTTGCCTAGATGTCTCCGCAGGGAATTTCCAGTATGATCCACATGCAGATGATAGAGAGACGCCGTGGAGTCAACCCACCTTAGCATAAACTCGTCCAGGCTACTGACCAGGATGAGCCAGAGGACATTACTGACGATGTCCCTCCCCCCCACGAGGACCCACCTGCACCACCACCACCGCGTCACCAAGCTCCTACTGCCACTTTGACAGATTTATCCGAGTGCTTCACTCGCTTTAAGCAGTAGTGCTTCGAGCGATTTGACAGCATTGACACCACTCTCCGATAGATTTTCCACCACTTCTATATTTCTTCTCCAGCGCCACCAGCTCACGACTCTGATGATGAGGACCTTTGAGTCCCTTTATTTTATTTTTATTTTCATTTAAATTTGATTTTCTCTTATTTATTTTTGAAGACTTATGTTTTACTTTTTTAAACCCTGGTTATCTTTATGATTATTATTGAATTATCCCTTAATTCTCTTCCACAATGGTGTTTATTTTCTTATTAGTACCTCCAAAACATACCTTTTATTCGGCTTTATCTACAATTCTCGCTCTCGCTACTCTAAGAATCTCATCCAAATATTTTAGGGCAGTTTCGTTTCTCTCCCTCTCTTCTGATATTATACTTATATTCTTATAATTTATCTTTGTACATTGAGGACAATGTACATCTTAAGTGTGGGGAGGGTATTTATGTGATTATCAGAAATCCCTAAATTTTTTTATCTTGTTCTCAAATAATTTTCTCATATCATTATTAGAGTAAATTTTGATTGGTTTATGGTTTTATTGATATGTTTTTAAATTAAATCATAGGTAATTGTGTATTGATTGTTTAAACTTTAAGACATTAGAGAATCAAGTATGATGAGTTGAAACTTTTGAGAAGTAAAATTTCTAGGTTGTTTCCTTGAATTGAGGTATTATGTTGAAGTTTTGAATTTACAGGATTGACATCAAATACCCATAATTTTCGTGAGATTTTGAGCCTTTTAGAGTATATATCTTTCTTGCTCAGTGATTTTATTGGTTTTGAGTGTGTCAACACTGAATTGTTATTCTAGAACTTACATCGATTATACATGTCGAGACCACACCTTTGATTTGATATACTAAAATGACAAAGACACTTAGGTTTTAACGCATTTACCCCATAAAAAGCCTACCCTCATAATTAACCCTTAGTGAACCCCTGTGAGCTTAACAATCTAATTTTTTTTTAAAAGAAAGTTTACCCTAAATTTTAACGCTTTTATCATACTTTTTGATTCATTGAGAATTTTTCCCATTTTATTGATTCCCTTTTTGTCGAGATTTGAATTGGTTAATTTCCTAACTATGTTCTTTCATTCGAATCTTAAAATTCTCTCTTTTAAATATTTATTCTTAAAAAAAAACATATATACATACATTCATATTGGTAGCTTAAGTATTTAATTTCATATCCTGAGAAGAAGCTCATGTTTATTTGATGTTAGTTATTTTTTTTCCAATTAGGTAATTTATCAATTTAACCTCGATTCTAAATTTCTTTTTCAGCCTGTATCCACACCTTTAACCCAAAGCCC
Source organism: Gossypium arboreum (assembly GCF_025698485.1). Lineage (NCBI taxonomy): Eukaryota > Viridiplantae > Streptophyta > Magnoliopsida > Malvales > Malvaceae > Gossypium > Gossypium arboreum. Next base: position 68,096,800 of record NC_069075.1, read on the forward strand.
CGCTACAACCCTTCAAAGACCTTTTGATTTGTGTATCATCTCATTTATAGTGGTGGAGATTTGATTTTCATGCAAGCCTATGGTAATAACTTTTCATGTTTGACTAATAAGTGCTTAATCATTGAACCTTAAACACATTGAGTGATTTGAGTGAGCCTTTAGTGAGGATGTCAATCAATGTCAATTTGGAATTAAAGATAATAACTTAGATAAAGGGAGATGCCTATAATTTTATGATTAAAATGCTCAACTTTGACTATTTGAAACTTTAATGTTCTTTTAGTTAAATTTTTTATGTATGGTTACTTGTGAATTATTTAGAACATTATGATGAGAATTATAAGTTTTGAAGAATTTATTTTAATTATGAGTTGAGGATTTTGCTTGAGGACAAGCAATTGCTTAAGTGTGGGGATATTTGATAAACCGTAATTTATACATATTTTTTCCCCACGCTTGGCATATTTAAGAATGATTTTTCCTTGGTTTTAGTGAATTTGATGCTCCTAATCCTTTAATTTCATGTTTTACACTCAGGAGAGCTTAGAATAGAAAAAAGAGTAAGAAACCAGACAAAAATGGACAAATTGGGCTTAAATCAGTGTTTCACATGGCCTAGGCACTTCCACACGGGTGATCCACATGCCCGTGTGTCATGGCCGTGTCGACTAGAAACCAACTCAAAATTGCACACGGTTTGAGCACTTGCACACGGGCATGGCACATGGTCGTGTCCCTGTCGAGCCCAAGTCTAGTTCTACTCGGAAAAGGCCACTTTTGAGGGTTTGGAAGCATTCTAAAGCCTATATAAACACCCTAGAAGAGGATTAAAGGGGACACGCAGAGTTGGAGGCAGAAAATAGTCGAGAATAGCCATAGGAATCACCTCGGAGCCAGGATCTACATCAAGACTGAAGACTTCCATCCAATTTCCTAAAAGTTCTTTGGGTTTCTTTATGTTTTGCTGCTGTTTTCCAAACTTTGAGATGTTTTCTATTAATATTATGAACTAAACTCCCTAAATACCTAAGGGAGATAAAACCCAAGATGAATCTTATTACTCTTTGATTTATATGATAAATACTTGTTCTTATTCTTAATTGTGAGTTTTAATTCTTGCTTTAATATTCCAGGATATTAATTCAAGTTTTTGATGTGCTTATTCAGTGGAGGAAAAATCCTTATTTAAGAGTAGATCATTCATAATTAAGCGGAGTTGCATGCAATCCTAGAGATAGGACGACATAAATCTACCAGATTAGAGTCAAATCTAATAAGGGAATCCATAGATCGAGTTAATGCGAAAAAAGGTGTTTCAATTAGAAAGAGATTTCAATTAATCAACCTAGAGTCAGTTGTTTTTAGTCTCGAAAGGGATAATAATATAAATTAGGGATTTTTACGAAATAAGTGAAGTGAATAAATCGTCAAAGTCAAAGGTAATAAGTGAAGTATAGGTGGATTCTTTCTTGGGTATTGTCTTCGCTATTGGTTTTTCTAAAGTATTTTCCAACTTTCATCTCTATCGTAATCTTAGTTAAATTAGAAAACTAGTTTAGTTTAAAAAAACATAATTTAATTCTTAGGCTAGATAATAAAAAGATAGTAGTTACTAATACTTTTGGTCTTCGTGGATACGATATTTCTGGTCTTACAATAACTATACTACTGTTCGATAGGTGCGCTTACCTTAAGTCGACTTTTTAGTTAGTTTCACGACCATCAAATCTGTAATAAGTCTGATATAATAAGTTATTTTAAATACTTTAGTTTGTTTTTAGACATTAGGTTTCTAGTTAAAATAATAAATAAAGTGTTTAAAGAAATGAGTAATTGTCAACTCTTTTGGTTATTTGTTAAATATTGTGATGTAACATCCAAGATTTCGATCCGGTAAATCGGGTTGGTTTGAGAGCATTACATTGGTACTCTCTGCTTTACACTTTTGTGCTTTCTGTTTAGCATTACAGTGCTCTCTGGTGTGGTGTAGTTACCTGTGTATCTGATTTTATTTATTAGAGTTCATCGGGCTAGTTGGATAATGGAAAGTGAATTGAAAATGACATGTTACGAGCTTGATGCTCAAATGGTATATGATGATCCAATAATGTACATGATATTGAAACATGGATTCTATGTGAATGTTACTAAATCGAATAGGATTATAAATGTTGAAATTACTATGTGATTCAGTTTTTGACAAACTCACCTATTTAATATGAATATGCTATGTTAGGTTAATTGTATTGTGTTACGGTATTTAGTTATACAATTAACCATATATTGAGGTAATTCATCGTTATTTTCCTATGAACTTATTAAGCATTCAGAATGCTTCCCTAGTTGTTTTCTGTTTCTATAGACTGTCATTTGCAGAACTTATAAGTCAGATAAGCTTGAAGATCACACTATCCCTCTATTGACTTGGTAGACTTTTACTCGTTTTAAGCTTAGTATTGTGCAATGTACTTAGAGGCTTTTATGTCATAACTTATGAATGGTTGAAATTATGTTTGATGTTTAAATTTGGAAAACTTATGTTCATATTTTCATATATGTGTATATTGACAATGTGGTAGGCCTTTTATGTACATCTTGAGATATGACAAATTTTGATCATGAAAATGGTATAGTTATGTGTTTTTTTTTTTTGAATGGTTGAAAAAATTATAGATAATTTGATACTTTTGTTAGGTTATTTGAAGTATTTGGTTCCAAATTAAGGTTAGATAAATTGATTGATTTAACATAGTTCAAGTGATGAGATAGTATATGTTTTGATTCTCTTTGTGTATGGGTGTTTTAAGCACCATTTTAGTTTACTTTGGTTTTAGGCATGAAAAAAGACCAAAATGGAAGTCTTTGACACTTTGATTATGAGGTATCAACTAACAAACTCAACATATTTCAGTTAGTTTTTAAACAAACAAAATGCCAAAATGGTATTGATATCAGGCTAAAGTATTGATACTCTGGATTAGGATACCTGTAATGACCCATTTTCGATAAAATTGGGAAGTGGTTTTGGGACCACAAATCTGAGGTCATAAAATTTATTTTAATATTATTTTATGGTCTATAGTATATTTGAATTATGGTATAAAAATTCATTAAGAAATTTTACCGTTTGTATGCTTAATTTGTGAAATAGGACTAAATCGCATAAAGTATGAAAGTTGTGTTCTATTAGCTAAAATCGTCAAAGAGCTATAGAACTTTAAAGTAGAGGTCCTTATTGTGTAATAAGACCACTAATAGAGTTATTGGATGTACATGGAGTAAATAAAAAAAATCATGAAATTGTTAAAGCTGGTTGGTATTAGGTGATTTGTTTGATAAAGAAAATAAAACAAAAAGGGAGAATAGTGGTCATCTTCTTCTCCATCGAAAATTGCAGTAATATAGGGGTTTCTGAACCTAAAAATTTTAGCCACTTTGTTCCCTTGCATGTAAGTGATTCTTTGTCCCATTTTTGTTGATTTTTATGTTTTCGGTACCGCTGTAGCTTAAGCTAGCTAAATAGGGGACTAATTTACGATATGATTGAAAATGAAGTGTTTTGCCATTAGAGCATACTGGATATTTTTGAAGTTTAATGGAAGGAAATAAATATTGGTTCTTTAATAAACAAATTAAAGAATTTTTAATAGAATTGTCTATTAAAGGCTTAATAGAGATAAATGAAAATTTTGTGTTAATCATGTGAAAATGTGAAATATATGGGCTCACAATTACTATCGCCGGTATACCCGACTAGCAGTAGGTGCAAATACCGTTGGTTTACCCAACTAGAGTAGGGCTCACATTTAATATTGTCAGTTAATCTGACTAGCACTGGGTACAACCTTTTCTACGGTTTACCACTAGGCACCGGGTGCCACGTCACTAATATATCTTGCGGTAAGGTTACTAGAATTATCGAAAGAACTGAAATCTTATTTGGTTAAGTTATAATTTCATACTAATATCAATTGTTTTTATGTTTAGCTAATAAATGGAACCTATTAATGATAAATTAATTTACATGTTGACACATAGTATATGAGATATTCGCTTATCGGTATTATTCTAAGTGGGTCAACGGACACAGTGTTGTTACAAGGTTATATGAGTTCAATATGAACTAGTACAGATATGTACGCGACATACGTAGAAATGATATACATTTATGACATATGAATTCATGACATGGCTAACTCGGTTGATGATATGTGTTAGGCTTTTGGGCCAAATTGAGTTGTGATATGCCTTGTTTTACTTACTTAAATTGTGGTTAATCGGGTATGAAAAGCAGGAAAGATCATCAAATGCTTTAATTAGAATTGCTATGAAAGCATGGAAAGGTATGAATTATTAGACGATCGAAATAAGCTTAGACACATGCTTGAAAACGTGAATGCATTTAAGTAGGGTGTACTTATGCTATGATGTTTTGAGATGGTTTGTTAGTTTATGTGATAATTGAAATTGAGAGGCTGATGTTGTTTAGACTAAGGCCAAGATATGTTGGATTGACTAAATTGGCTTATGATTATAAATTGTAGTGGTAAGCTTTATTTTTAAATTACGAAATTACTAAGCATTACATGCTTACTTTGTGTTAATTTCTTTATATATTTAGATATCGGAAGCTCGTTCGGGTTGAAAGTTGACGGAGATTCCATCACACTCTCTATCAGCTATTTTTCTATTGTGGTTTTATAATTCTGGTTATAATGGCATGTATAGGTCATTTTGGTTAATGGTAGCTTATATGTCTTGTTGTGTTTTTATCCATTCGATTTGGCTTGAAAATGGTATATGTTTTGTAATGTAAACATGTGTAAATGGTTTTATGATATGTGGGGTATGGTTGCCAAGTGAATGTCTTGTTTGCGAATTGGTATTTTGTGTACCAAATGCTTGAAATTGAGATATGGTATGCATGTTAAATTTTAAGCACAAAGTCTCTTTTTTGTGTTTGACCATTTAGATAAATTTTAGAAGTTTAAATTGGAATGTTTAAAGTACCAATTAAGGTGCCTATTAGTATCATGGTTTTGTGTGATTTTATAAGATGTTATAAGCTTCTTATTGATTGGTTTTGAATGTCTAAATATGCCATGTTTATATGCATATTGAGGTGTTTAGGGTGAGAAATATGGCTTGGAAAATGGCCTATTTTCGTCCATACTGGGAGAGACACGGATGTGTGTCTCAGCCATGTGTGATAGATGGCCTAGCACAAAGGCGTGTGTCTTGGCTGTGTGACACCTGCACCTAATTAATGCAAATTCAATTGTTCACACGACCTAGCACACGGGCGTGTGGCTTGGCCGTGTGACCCAAGTTAGAGAGTTACACGGGTATGAGCACGGGCTGAGACAATGCCATGTGCCTCAGATTGAATGCCCATATGGCCTAAGACACGGGCGTGTCACTTGGCCATGTGAGCCACATAGCTTGGCCACATTGGCGTGTGTCCCCTACACTTAGGAGAAATTTTGTGATTTCGCGAAAAATTCTCTGAGCTTCCGGTTTAGTCTCGACTTGATTTTAATCTTTATTTTGGGCCTCGATGACCCATATAAGGGACTTTATGTTTGATTATGAATGGTTTTTGATTTGAATGTGAGATGAACATGAAATGTCTGTTTGTTCGATCATAAGTTCAATAATGCTCTGTAACCTTATTTCGACGTCAGATACGGGTTAGGGGTGTAACATTTAGTGGTATTAGAGATACGGTTTATTCGATTCTTGGACTGAACGTAGCATATATAGGTCTAGTTATACATGCCATTATATAACCTATAATAGTATGATATCTCTCGACTCTAATGAGATTTATTATTTTTACTAAGATAGAGATGATATCCAACCGAGCTAATTCTGATAATACTGAAAGCGATACTCAAGTATCTAAGTAAAAATATTGTTTATGATGAGTCAAAACTCATAAAGGTATGAACAGAAGTTCGTAACATTATGTTGTTGATAATTATTATGTTATATATGTGCATATATGAGAGCCAAAATTTGAGGCTTTACAATCTTCACCCCCTTACCAGTATAGTGTTCTACAATGAAATTCACAAGATTTAGATTGCTTAAGTTCACAAGTGTCTAACCAAATAATTCAGTGGTTGAATGATTAATAGTACAATCAGAGTTGAAAATGGGTTAGCAATTAAAGACAGTTTAGAAGAGATATTAGATTATTTTTTTTTAGATCGTTCAGATTACTTAATGTGACTGTTAAAGAGGAGGTTATTCTCGACTAATCGACTTATTTGGATATGATATCTAAAGAATGTATTACCCAGAATTTCTTCTAAATTAATTTTCATTAGTAAATCGAATAATGTGGGATTAATGATGACTATTATAGTCAGTGGAATAATGTTTAAATTGTAAAGTTATCTGAGAGCAGCAATTATAGTCTAATAGCTTATGATGATCTTTACTGGATATTCTATGGGTTTATTTAATTTCAAATATATATGTAACTAATCATTTTCAGATGTAATCCTTATCATATGGGAAAGTTTGCTAACCACAATATTAGATAGAAGCATCGATAGTTTGGTTGGGTTATGATAGACAATGTTCTATCTTTCTTTGGTATTTTGTTCTATTATGTTTGGTAGAAAATTCGACAATAAAATTCATATGATGCCGTCATTCTATTTCTACTGGTTGTTGTCTTTTATATACATATGGAAATTATATTGTCTCTGTCAGAATTGATTCCATTGCGAATGAGCAGTGTTTTTCTTCTGGATTTTCTCTGGAATATCACTTAGCCTTTTATCATTCAATACGAGTTGTATTCTAGAAAATTTAGTATAATTTCACATGTTGGATTTTGTTATCTATCAAACATGGCCTATTCGTAAAGGATATTTATTGGCCGGAGATAATTATATCTATTACGGTTATAATTTCTAGTTGATATTGGGAATATAGTAATACAGAACTCAGTTTCTCTAGTTTATGTGAAAGGATAAACATTGGTAAAAGTGTATACGGTGGAAGATACTTCTGCGTCAGATGTCATTACTGGTATTTTCTTTCTTATTGATAAACTTCATGTGATTATGGAGATGGATTGATTAACTCTACATGATGTTGTGGTAAATGGTAAACAAAAGCATATTATATTGAAGTATCAGGATAGTGAAATGCTCTGTTTTGAATTAGAAAAGTTGAATGATTTGCCTACTGTGATATCAGTCATATCAGTGCAGAAATGTGTCGGAAAAGGTCATAATATTTACTGTGTTTATGTATTGGATATTAAAGAATTTGAGTCAAAGTTTAAATCAGTGACAGTGGTATGTAAAAAAATTTTTTTTTGATGAGTTTCCAGAAGAGTTACCTGGATTACTACTGGTTACAGAAGTAAAAATTTGCTATAGAATTTTTACCAGAAATAACATTGAAAAATGTATCTGAAGTCAGAGATTTTCTAAGACTAACTTGTTGTTATTGGAGATTTGTAAAAGAAGTTTTCAGTGAGTCATACTGATGATACAGATTTTTACATAAATATGTGATAGATAAAATGGTTTGATAAGTGTCAGCAAAGTTTTGAAAAGTTAAAAGCTCTGTTGGCTGAAGCATTTGTTCTAGTTCAGCTTGAAATCTGGTAAGGAATTTGTGATTTATAATGATGTGTTAGTGAATAGTTTATGTTTTGTTTTGTTTTGTTTTATGAATTGTGAATACTTGACTATATTTTTGTCTAATGATGACTCGATTTTGGCTCGGTTAAAAGCTAAACCTATGTTTTACAACGGATCTATGAAGTTCAAAAGTGTGAAAATGAGTTACAAGCTAAACGGGTATAATATTAAACGGCTTCTGATTCAGAATTTCAGGTTGGACATGATGATTTTCTGTTATTTAGAAATAGATTTAGTGTACTGAAAAGTCCAGAGCTGTAACACCCTGTACCCGAGACCGTTGCCGGAGTCGAACACGAGGTGCTAACAAACTTAATTCATTTATTTGCACAGTCCATTTTAAAAATTTCCAGACAAGCTGGCTAACTGCGTCACTGTCACCTTAAAAATCATATCTCGAGTTCCAAAACTTGAAAACCAATTCCATAAATTTTTCCTGAAACTAGACTCATATGTCCATCTAAAATTTTATTTCTAGAATTTTTGGTCAAGCCAATTAGTACAGTTTATTAGTTAAAGTCTCCCCTGTTTCAGGGTTTGACTACTCTGACCTTCATGCATTACGACTTAGATATCTCCCTGTACAGGGCTTCAATACCTATGACGTTTATTTATAAAGAAACTACACTCAAAAAAGAATCTTTACATATAGGTCATGACTTCTAATTATCTCTGGTTAATTTATAGTTAATTTCCAAAGTCAGAACAGGGGATCCAGAAATCGCTCTGGCCCTGTTTCACGAAAACTTAAACATCTCATAAAATAAGGCTCATATGATCGTTTCGTTACTTTCATATGAAAATAGATTTATCAAGGTTTGATTACATAATTTATTCACTATTTAATTTCATTCCTACTATTTTTAGTGATTTTTCAAATCCACATCACTGCTGCTATCAGCATCTATTTTTAAGGTAAACTTTACCTATTTCATGGTTTTCCATGGATCAACTAAAATTTTGTCATACATAGCACCAAAATGATCGTGATTAACCATTCCAATGGCTAATCGTTACCAACATTTCCATAACACTCCATGAACAACATACAAGATGATTATAACGCTATGCTCAAAATATATATAAGCCATTTTCGCATGGCTATCCAAATATATACATTACCGAAAGGTACATGACCAACAACAAAAGGGTAGTCCTATACATGCCATTTTCAGAGTTCAACTAAAAGAGTACCAAAAGGGCTTTGATAGTGTGGATGACTTCGACTTTGACACTCCCGAATCCGATAGCTGACGAACCAAAATCTATAAAACAAAGAATCCAAGAAACGGAATAAGCATTTAATGCTTAGTAAGATTTGAGTAATGAAATCATGCACAACTGAAGTATAGCATTCATATGACTAAACGAATAATTTCATATACACATATTCTCACAATCATACCTACTTCACATTTCCAACCCTTATATTCATACATAAGGAATCAACTTGACTAAAAGCCGGAAGCTTGTTAATCGATTGAGCGAATACTATTTAAAAGGAATCAATTATTCCAATGCATATACAAAACATACCTCATAATTGGGGTTTTACGAGCGTATTAATTGAAATTATTACAGCAAATTTGCTCATTCCCAAACCAAGTACCTTCGGGAATTAGCCGGATATAGCTACTCGCTCAAATGCCTTCGGGATTTAGCCCGGTTATAGTAACTAGCACAAATGCCTTCGGGACTTAGCCCGGATATAGTAACTCACACAAATGCCTTCGGGACTTAGCCCGGATATAGTAACTTGCACAAATGCCTTCGGGACTTAGCCCGGTTATAGTAACTCGCACAAATGCCTTCGGGACTTAGCCCAGTTATCATCCGAGTATTCATGCACATATCAATAAATCATGACACATCTATATTTCATTTTCATAACTAGAATTCAAACACAAGTCACTTATCAAGCATTATCATTTTCGGCTCAATAGCTACATACAAAGAGCATGATTTTGATTTGCTTATAACATGATCTAATCGAATCATAATCTAAGTTCCATTACTCAAAACTTACCTCGGTTGTTGTCAAACGATTTCAACAAACTATTCGACCACTTTTTCCTTTCCTTTATCGATTTAGTTCCCTTTGCTCTTGAGCTTAAATTTAAACAAATAAATTTATTTAATTATTTTTCACTTGGGCAATTCCATCCAATACATGTATGTCATACAATTTAAGTACAATGACCTTGTTCAATACTATTTAAACATCATGCATTATCGAATTTCATTAACACCATCTAACTTCATATAGAAACACATATCATCCTAAGTCGGTACACAAGTCAAATGCATCATTTAAATTGTCAAACTCCACAATTTAGTCATATCTCTCTATCATAGTTTCTTCACTTAAACCGAATTAGCAAGCCCATATAGTCTTTGGCCGAATGCTATATAACCCAAGTCATCAAGAGTTTTATTATTTAACACCTTAGATAACCATAGCTAAATAGGTTATTTGTACATACATATATATCGTCCAAAACCGAACATAAGAATTTTTTCATATATCTAACATTAATTAAATTATTCAAAACCTCACTAGCAAAATATCATGTACTATGCCGAACCAAAAAAAAAGATCAAACACCTAGCTTATCCATTCAAAACACTTAACCGGCCTTTGACCAAGACTTTAAACAAAGTCTATGTTCGGCTATCACACATATAGGCATTATTAGTTTAAAGTTTTAACAAGATTAATTTCTTTGATCTTAACCTAAATGACAACTCCCATTTCAACCGAATTATTCATAACATCAAGACTAAAATTTTTGCACCTTGAACTTCATACATTTATAAAAACTTTCATAACTTATTCGGCCTTATCAAGAACCATTTAACATGCAAGGAAAAATAATCATAGAGGAAGAAGTTAACATTCTAAATAGACTCAATTTTTGACCGAATGTACAAAGTGTCTCTAAGCTACTCATCCAAAAATCTTTACCCCATTCTAGTCATTCCCCCATTGTTCCCTACAACATGAAAATAGTCCCTAATTCCAACACTTAATCATTCGGCATCTTGCTCAAATCACCATAGGAAATCTCAACTTTCTTGACATTACCAAGAGTGCATTCACAAATTAACTTAGCATAATATAAAGCCAAATCAACAAATTCAAAGCTTACCTCCTAATAGCTAAAGATGAATGCCGAATTGCTCTAGGTAAGTTTTCCCTTATTTTTCCTCTTTGTTTCAGCTTGAGAGAGGTAGGAGAAGAAGATGAACACCATCCTCTTTCTTCTCTTTTATTTAATTATTTCTAACATAAAACATTAACACAACATGTTTATAATATGTTATGACCCATAGCATGGCCGGCCACTAGCTCAAATTTTGAGTAATTTGACATGCAAACCCATCATTTTTATAACATGCATTAATAGGCCACTTTACATTTGCCTAGCACATTTCTAAATTTTCTCACATAAGTCCTATTTACTAAAATTCACTTACAATTAACAAAATTCAAATATGAAATTTTCACACATGCATATATACATATAATAAGCATCAAATATGACGGTTAATTATTTTTATGACTCGGTTTTGTGGTCCCAAAACCACTTCCCGACTAGGGTCACATTAGGGCTGTCACAAGAGCTGATATAGAAAATTTTACACGAAGCTCAAAATGGTATTATGTTTGTTCATTTCAGAAGTAATTGAATGTACAATGAATGGAAACAGATGTACTAATGCCGGGAATGAAACATGATATTTTCGACTCTGTATCCAGATATTGGAGATGTCAGCAGATTAAAGTGAACATCAAGTGCCTTCAGGACTGTTACAGCCAGTGATGATACCGGAATGGAAATGAGATAGAGTTATTATAGATTCTGTATCGAGATTACCCCTATATCCAAAAAAGAGAGATGTTATCTAGGTTATTGTTGACCGTTTAAAGAACTCTGCACATTTTATTCTATACAGATTTCTCACTTGACAGATTAGCTGAGTTACATGTTTCTGAGATTGTCAGATTACACGGAATGTCAGTCTCCATTTGAATGCAGAGGTAACTGGGAAAAATATTTGATGTTAGTCAAATTCGCATATAATGAGAGTTTTCAATCTATTATATTGTATAGAGTTCAGTGTGAAAAAGGGCCACGAATTTAATTTGATTCGAGGTTAGAAAAAAAAATGAAAGTGATTCGTGAAAACTCGAAAACAACTTTAGATAGAGAAAATTTATATCCAGACTTGAAACATAAAGATATTGAATTTCGGATTGATGATAGAATATTTTTGTAAGTATTGCCTCGAAAGAGAATTCTTCATTTTTGGTTGAAAAATGGAAGTTGCGTAAGTGATTTATTGGATAATATGAAATTACTAAAAGAATCGGACCTGTTGTGTACTGATTAGATTTACTATCAGAGCTTGAAAGGGATTTATAATGTCTTTCATGTGTTTATGTTACAACAGTATCAATCTGACCTTCCACATGTTATTAATCCAACAGATGTTGATACTTATCCTGATATGACATACAGTGAAGAATTGATCAGAATTCTAACATGAGAAATAAATGAATTGAGAAATAAAAGCATAGCTTTAGTAAAGGTTCTTTATCAACGTCACGGGATAGAGGAAACTATGAGAAAACAGTTCCATAATCTATTACCTGGTAAATTTTCAAGGATGAAAATTTGTAAGGGGGAAAAGTTGTAACGACCCGTTTTCAGAAAAATCAAAACAGTGGTTTTGAGACCATAAATCTAAGGTCATAAAATTTATTTTAATATTATTTTATGGTCTATAGTATGTTAGAATTATGGTATAAAAAATTCGTTAAGAAATTTTAACATTCGTATGCTCAATTTGTGAAATAGGACTAAATCTCATAAAGTGCGAAAGTTGTGTTCTATTAGCTAAAAGTGTCAAATAGCTATAGAACTTTAAAGTAGAGGTCCTTATTGAGTAATTAGACCACTAATGGAGTTAGTGGATGTACATGGATTAAATAAATAAAAAATCATGAAATTGTCAAAGTTGGTTGGTATTAGGTGATTTGTTTGATAAAGAAAATAAAACAAACAGGGAGAATAGTGTTCATCTTCTTCTCCACCAAAAATTGCAACAAAATAGGGGTTTTTGAATCTGAAAATTTCAGCCACATTGTTCCCTTGCATGTACATGATTCTTTGTCCTGTTTTTGTTGATTTTTATGTTTTCAATATCATTATAGCTTAAGCTAGCTAAATAGGGGACTAATTTGCAATATAATTTAAAATCAATGGCTTTTCCATTAGAGTGTATTGGTTGTTTTTGAAGTTTAGTGGAAGGGAATAAATCTTGGTTATTTAATAAACAACTTTTGTTAAAGAATTTTTAATGGAATTGTCTATTAAAGGCTTAATAGACATAAATGAAAATTTTGTGTTAATCATGTGAAAATGTGAAATATATGGGCTCACAATTACTATTGTCGGTATACCCAACTAGCACTGGGTGCAAATATCATTGGTTTATCCAACTAGAACTGGGCTCACATTTAATATTGTCGGTTAATCCGACTAGTGCTGGGTGCAACCTTTTCTGCAATTTACCGCTAGGCACCGAGTGCCACGTCGCTAATAGATATTATGGTAAGGTTACTTGAATTATCGAAAAAACTAAAATCTTATTTGGTTAAGTTATAATTTCATACTAATATCGATTGTTTTTGTGTTTAGCTAATAACTGGAACCTAGTAATGGTAAATTGATTTATGTGTTGACACATAGTATGTGAGATATTCGCTTATCTGGTAATATTCTAAGTGGGTCAACGGACACAGTGCTGTTACAAGATTATATGAGTTCAATACGAACTAGTACAGATATGTACGCGAAATACATAGAAATGATATCCATTTATGACATCTAAATTCACAGCATGGCTAACTGGGTTGATGATGTGTTAGGCTTTTGGGCCAAATTGAGTTGTGATATGCCTTGTTTTACTTACTTAAATTGTGGTTAAACAGGTATGAAAAGAAGGAAAGATCGTCAAATGCTTCAATTAGAACTGCAATGAAAGCATGGAAAGGTATGAATTATTAGACGATCAAATAAGCTTAGACACATGCTTGAAAATGTGAATGCATTTAAGTAGGGTGTACTTATGCTATGATGTTTTGAGATGGTTTGTTAGTTTATGTGATAATTGAAATTGAGAGGCTAATGTTGTTTAGACTAAGGCCAAGACATGTTGGATTGACTAAAGTGGCTTATGATTATTAATTGTAGTGGTAAGCTTTATTTTTGAATTACGAACATACTAAGAATTACATGCTTACTTTGTGTTAATTTTTTTGTGTATGTAGATATCGGAAGGTCGTTCAGGTTGGAAGTTGAGGAGATTTCATCACACTATTTATCAGCTATTTTGCTATTGTGGTTCTATAATTCTGGTTATAATTGCATGTATAGGTCATTTTGGTTAATGGTAGCTTATATGTCTTGTTGTGTTTTTAGCCATTTAATTTGGCTTGACAATGGTATCTGTTTTGTTATGTAAACATGTGTAAATGGCTTTATGATATGTGGAGTATGGTTTCCAAGTGAATGCCTTGTTTGTGAATTGGTATTTTGTGTAACAAATGGTTGAAATTGAGATATGGTATGCATGTTAAATTTTGGGCACAAAGTCTCCTTTATGTGTTTGACCATTTAGATAGATTTTGGAAGTTTAAATTGGCATGTTTAAAGTAGCCAATTAAGGTGCCTATTAGTATCATGGTTGTGTGTGATCTTATAAGATGTTATAAGCTTGTTATCGATTGGTTTTGAATGTCTAAATATGCCATGTTTATATGCACATTGAGGTGCTTAGGTTGGTACCAAGTTGGGTGAGAAATATGGCTTAGAAAATAGCCTATTTTCGTCCACACGGGCAGAGACACGGGCATGTGTTTTAGCCATGTGTGACATATGGCCTAGCACACGGGCGTGTGTCTTGGCCATGTGACCTCTGCACCTAATTAATGCAAATTCAATTGTTCACACGGACACACGGGCGTGTGGCTTGGTCATGTGACCCAATTCAGAGAGTGACAGGGGTATGGGCACGGGCTGAGACACAGCCGTGTGCCTCACATCGAATGCCCACACTAAGACACGAACGAGTGATTTGGCCATGTGAGCCACACGGCTTTGCCATAAGGATGTGTGTCCCCTACACTTAGGAAAAAATTTGTGATGTTGCGAAAAATTTCTGAGCTTTCGGTTTAGTCCTGACTTGATTTTAATCTTTATTTTGGGCCTTGAGGACTAATATAAGGGACTTTATGATTGATTATGAATGGTTTTTGATTTGAATGTGAGATGAACATGAAATGTCTGTTTGTTCAATTATAAGTTTGGTAATGCTTTGTAACCCTGTTCCAGCATTGGAGACGGGTTAGGGGTGTTAAAATACTGATACTTTAGAAGGGTATCGATACACTTGGACTTTGATAAGTTGTTATGGAAGAAACATAATCTCAAAGCGGTATCGATACTAGAATTTGGTATTGATACTTGTAAACAAGTACCAGTACCTGAATTCATGTATCGATACTTGTTGATTTAAAAATGAATTTTCCAAACATCGAAACTAAATTTGGTATTGGTACCTTTAAGGGGGTATCGGTACCTAAGACTCCCGATTTGTAAAATTACTGAAATACCCTCAGGTTGTAAAATTATCGAAATTGTGACAGCACTAATTTGACCCTAGTCGGAAAGTGGTTTCGGGACCACAAAACTGAGTTATAAAAATAATTAACCTTCATAATCTATGTTTATTATATGTGAATATGAATGTGTGAAAGTTTCATACTTTAATTTGGTCAGTATATGTGAAATTTATTAATAGGGACTTATGTGAGACAATTGTGAAATGTGTTAGACTAATGTAAAAGTGATCTAATAGTGCATGATGTCAAAAAAAGTGTACTTGCATGTCAAATTAGCCAAATTTTGGATAGTGGCCGGCCATGATATGGGTTATTAATTATAATATGTATTTTTCTATTAACATTTTTAGTTTACAAAATGAATTAATGTATTAAGAATAATAAAATATGGGGTGAGTGGGAGGAGAAACCAAAGTTGGTTCATCCTTGCTCCTCCATTACCGTAACTTGAGGGAGGAAGAAGAAAAGAATTTTCTTGTTTCATGTTCGGCTTGGATGATGTTTAGGAAGAGGTAAGTACTTTGAAATTATTGGAAATTTATGTATAAATAAGGTGATTAGTTCAAGTTCTATTCATTCCATGGATTAAGTTTTGGTTGTTTGGAGGTTTGATATTCGGCCAAGTAGTTTGAAACTCTTAGTATATATATATATATATATATATATATATATATATTTTACTTGAAAGTTGAAATTGGTTTGTTTATAGGGAGGTGCCGAATGTGGTCATTGAAGGGTCTTAATGAACAATATGTGTGGCTTGGGTTTATAACATTCGGTTAAGGAATTTTGTGTGCTAGCAAGTTTGGTTAAATATATAGATGTAAATCACCTTGTATTTGGTAATTTGAAGAGTAGGAAATGGAAAATTAAAATGATGTTGGGTAAATTTTTAGTTTAGTTGTGCTTAAGCATTTGGCATTAATTATTGATATTGGCTATGAAAGTATGAAAGATTAAAGATTATTTTTTTTATGAATTATGACATTAATATGAACAAGATAGAAAATCGGTTATAGATGTGATTGAGTGATTCGGTCATTGATGGGCATTATTGTAACCGAATTGTATTTTGCTACTTTAAATTTCGAGATGGAATTTGTATATAAAAGCTAAGTTGAGCGGTTAGGGCCGAATGAGGTATATAAAATATTAAAGCATGCTAGAATTATACATTAGTGAATATGTGTGATTGTACTAAATTCTCTACTTGAATTCGATTAGGTATAGTCATGGTATGAGCTTATTAGGGATACTACCTTATAAGTGAATGTAGCTTTAGTTAACTTTATGTGTTATGCGTGTGTTAAAATAGTTAATGATTTGGATATTATTATAGGTATTTATGCTAAAGATTTTTCGGCTATGTTTTGTACCCATGTGATGACTCTAATGTCTAATATATATAAGAGTAATTTCGGCTTAAAAAAAAAATTAAATTATGTAGTACGTGTATGGCAATTGTATAAACATGAGGCATTGAAGTTACCTTATAAGACCGAATTGGGTAATTAAATTATTGATGAGTATGCATTTCGATTTTGTGTAGCTTAACATATGAGATGGGTATATGTTAGTTAATAGTTGTACTTAAAGTGATGTGTTAAAAATAATTAGGTACATGCTTGGTTTCATTATTAAATATAAGGGTTAAGTACCTTAAATTTATCTTTGATGTTCAAAATGATTAAATCAATTCATTTGTTAAATTAAGCTCAAGAGCAAAGGGGAACTAAATCTGATAAAGGAAAGGAGAAAGCAATCGAGTAGCCTATCCGTAACTACTCCAACATACCGGGGTAAGTTTAAGTATCTTCATTTAATATATAATTAACGATGCCATTATAAGAGTATAGTATGTAAATTCGATCTTTGACTTGTACTTGAACTAAAATGTATTAAATGACCATTAAGTGATAAGATGGCCAAGATGTGTCAAAGTATGATCATAATTGTATGTGCTGAAATTATATCCGGACTTCAGGTCCGCAGGCTATGTGCTGGAATTATATCCGGACTTCAGGTCCGCAGGCTATGTGCTGGAATTATATCCGGACTTCAGGTCCGCAAGCTATGTGCTGGAATTTTATCGGGACTTCAGGTCCACAGGCTATGAGCTGGAATTATATCCGGGCTTAAATTCCCGAAGACTTTGTGCTAGTGACTGGACCCGGGTTTTAACCTAGTAGGCTTAACGTCGGTAATTCGAGTAAGGTTATGAATTAAATGCACGAGGTAACTATTATTAATTATGTATTATACAGTATGAAGATCAGGTACATATT
Organism: Gossypium arboreum; assembly: GCF_025698485.1. NCBI lineage: Eukaryota > Viridiplantae > Streptophyta > Magnoliopsida > Malvales > Malvaceae > Gossypium > Gossypium arboreum. The sequence goes on from NC_069075.1 coordinate 68,114,442, forward strand.
TTGTACTCATAAGTGAACAAATCTTTAGATTGAAGTAGTAATAACGAGGAATGGAATATGTATATGTGCGTATAGATATATGTATAGATGAATACCGAATCTACGAATATGAGAATGACCATTTCGGATGATGTCCACTATTATATGAAAGTATACGATTTAAATTAATTATATAAGCCATGTTGATGATCGAGGTTTAGGTTGTAAATTTCTTTGTGTTTGGCATATATATATATATATATATATATATGTATGTATTTTCGGGCAAGTGGTATAAAGTTGATATTTCGTAACATTGATTTACATGTCAAGTTTTTATCTGTTTGAATTACTTAAGACTTACTAAGCATCAATATGCTCACTTAGTTACATTGATTCTTTGTTTTATAGATCCTGTTCGTTAGCTATCGTTTTCGGGAGTTTCAAAGTTGAAGTCATCCACACTATCAAAGCCCTTTCGGTACTCTTGTAGCTGAACTTTGTAAATGGCATGTATAGGACTAACTTTTGTTGTTAATTAAGTATCCTTTTGGTAATGTATATTCGTATAGCCATGCGAAAATGGCTTGTTAAGTTATTATACGTATTTCATAGAGTTAATGTGTATGTGTGGTTGATATTCGATTAGTGTTTTAAATGTTTTGATAAGAATTGAACTTAGGATTATTCTATAGTGTTAAATGAAATTTTGTGCTTGTTTTGTAATACTTCTTAATCCCTCCGGCAACGGGTACGGGTTAGGGGCGTTACAGAAATACCCCTGATTTGTGAAATTTTCGAAATACCCTCGGTTTGTAAAATTACTGAAATACCCTTGTATCGTAAAATGACCGTAATACCCCTATAGGGTAAAATGACCATAATACCCCTGTATGGTAAAATGACGATTATACCCTTACGTTCTGTATGACTGATATGCTTCTGATTTACATATATGATTGTACTGAGTATGACTTTGCATACATGTAATATTTATGACATGACATACTACATAGGGTTGGGATTTTGATATGGAGGAAATCAGATCTTGGTGACTATGTCACATTCATCACATCGTGGCTATGCCACAATTACTGATACTAGTGGCTTGCCACATTTACTGTTTATGGCAGTTATGCTGCATTATTATTACTGGCAACTTTGCTGCGATATTGGTGTGCTGGCTAGGTGGGTTGATTTATATCCCCACATGGTGTGTTGGTTGGTACGAGTGGTGTGTTGGCTGGATTTGGGTGGGACGCATAATTGCATTACACTATACTGATATTGTATTGGGCTTAGGCCTGCACTGTTACTGTATAAGGCTAAAGCCCACACTGTTTATATAAATCCACACTGTTTTTAAATTTGCATAATTTATTTGACCTTGGTACATTTATCCAACCTAAATTGCGGAAGCTTTTGAAAACTTTGTTGTTAAAAGCTCGTGTTCTTTTAGAAAACTGTAACAATTTGAAAACTCGTGTTTTCCTAGACTAGAAGTTTATCGGAGAAATTGACAAGTCTAATTAAAACTCAAAACCACTAATGGCCTTTTTACATAATTAGAACCCCAAAATAAAACTTAAATAAATAAAGTTAAAAGTAGATCATCAGCAAACGTATGGCCACCTCCGAGTCTCTCACAGCACCAAACCGTCTAAGGCTGGGGATTACTTGTACAGTTAAAACAAATGGGTGAATTTACGAGAACTCAGTGTGTAATCCCCTATCATTCAAACAGTAAACAATGCATGTAGTAATAGTCTAGCCACTCGAGCCCTATTCAAGATGTCGATCTGATCGAGCCTTAGCCCTATACTGAATGATGAATAGTGTGGGCTTTAGCCTTATCTGATAAAGATGTAGTGTAATGCAATTATGCATCCCACCCAAATCCAGCCAACACACCACCCGTAACTCGATTATGCAAATTATGCAAATTTACTCGATTGTACAGATTTTTACCGAAAAGATCAAGTCTTCAAAAAGCACTTCGATGTTGCACTCTGGATTCGGCCATAATGTCAAGGTTTGGGGTGTTACATATACATTTTATGTAATATTAAAACATCAAATACATAATAACATGATGTTGAATTATTTACACACGAGCTTACCTCAACACCAAAAATGGCAAAGAGGGACCTAACCGTCAATTACTCATTTTTCCCCCATTCTAGGTCCGAACTTCATTTTCCTTGATCTATAATATCACATTTAGCCTATTTATTAGTCACATTATTCAATGTGATCCAAAAATCACATTATGGAAAAATTATGTTTTTGCCCCTAAAGTCACATATTTCCACTTTTGCCCCTAGGCTCATAAAATTATTTTCATTCAATTTCATTACCACCCATGTATAGCCAAATCATTTGCATGCTTATAGCAGCCCACATTTTCCATTAAATAAGATTTTTAACACATATTTCATAACTTTTACAAATAGTTCCTTTTATGCATTTTCACTGAAAATCACTTAGTAAAAGACATTTCTCTAACCATAAACATGAATAATTCACCATCAAACATCAAAATACAAAAATTTATAACATGGGTCAAAACCTATACCTCCATCATATCTCAAATTAATGGTAGAAATAGCTAGATCGTGTTACAAGGATTTCAAAAACATGAAAATCATTAAAAACGGGGCTAGAACGGACTTACAATCGAGCTTGAAAGATTTAAAAACCCTAGCCATGGCTTCCTCTTGCAAATTTCAGCCAAGTACGAAGATGGACAAATTTTTGGGCTTTTATTTTTGTTTTTAATTCATTTTAATAACTAAATGACCAAAATGCCCTTAATGAAAAACTTTGGAAACATGCCAAACCATGTCCATTTTTGTTCACCAACTTAACCAATGGTCTAATTACCGTATAAGGACCTCCAATTTAAATTTTCATAACAATTGGACACCTCTAGCATGTGGAACTCAACTTTTTCACTTTTTACAATTTAGTCCTTTTGACTAAATTGAATGCCCAAACGTCAAAATTTTCAAACAAAATTTCACGAAGTCATTTCGTGAAATCATAGACCATAAAAGTATAATAAAAACAAATTTCTCGGCGTCAAGTTTTTTGTCTCAAAACCACTGTTCCGACTAGGCCCAAAACCGAGCTATTAAATGGACACTATGAAAACATGATAGAAAATGAATGTAACGACCCGTTTTTAGTGAAATCAGAATAGTAGTTTTGGGACCACAAATACGACATTTAAAAAGTTATTTTATTATTATTTTAATGTCTATAGCATGTTAGTCCTGTCGTATAAAAGTTTTACGAAGAAATTTTATCGTTTGCATATTTAATTTGATAAAAAGGATTAAATTGCAAAAGGTGCAAAATTTGAGTTCTATAAGCTAAAGGGATTACATAGTTTTGATAATAAAATTTTGGAAGGCTTATGTTGTAATTAAACCATCTGTAATGTGAGTGGACTTATATGGACATATTATCAATGGTTTTTAAGGTTATTAATTAAGGTTAAAGTTATAATTTAATAAAGAAAAAAAACAAGTTGTCATCTTCCTAAATGCATTTTCAACCGAAAATAAGAAGCAAAAAAACTCCATTGTTATGCTTTTAAAGGTTCGGCAATAGTATCCTTGCATGTAAGTGGATTTTTGACTCGTTTTTAATGATTTCTATGTTTTCGGGATCGTTGTAGCTTAATCTAGCTAGCCCGAGGACTAATTTGTAGAACTGTTAAAAGTCTAGGGTTTTACCATGAATTTATGTTAGTTTTTTTTATGTTTGATGGATGAAAATGAATGCTAGATGATAGTTGAACAACTTTAGTAAAGGAAATTTTAATGAATTTGTAACACCCCTTACCCGTATTCGACACCGGAATAGGGTACGAGGCATTACCGGACTTATACACAAGTAATCATGCAAAACCGAGACATAAATTTCCATCCAAATTAAATCTTTTCATGTACATTCATATTTTCTCTAGTACGAGCCTACGAGGCCCAAAACATACATTGGGAGTGGTTCGGAACTAAACCGAGAACTTTCAAAATTGTTACAACACTTAGAAAATTTTCATGCTTTGGAGGGTCACACGTCCATGTGGGTAGGCCGTGTGGTCTCACACATCCATGTGGGTAGGCTGTGTCGTCTCACACGCCCGTGTGGATTGGGACATGCCCGTGTCCTCAGCTTGTGTAACTCTCTGTTTATGACGTCATCAACAAATTAGGGTCACACGGTGCTAGGCTGTGTAAGCGATTTTATTTTCATAATTTTTCATAAATTAGGTGCAGAATTCACACACCCTAGGCACATGCCCATGTCCCAAGGCCGTATCTCTCATAAGGCTGAGACATACGGCCATGTCTCTGTCCGTGTGGCTGATTTGAAGCTAAAATTCAAGAATGCAAGGGACACACAGTCGAATCACACACCCAATTGGCAAGTCGTGTGTCTCACATACCTGTGTTTCCACCCATGTGGACAAAAATAAAGCTATTTACCAAGCCTTTTTGCCACCCTTACTTGCTCCAACCTACACAACATCAAACAACACCAATTCAAGCATATACATACTACCAATTCAGCCACAACTAAGACATCCACACATCAATTTCATGCTATTTTCTATCACATACAACATTTCATACTTATCATCACAAACCATGCAATAACCACATCCATGAAAGGCATCATCATATGTATATATACTGAACCAATATTTGTAACTGCCTGGTTTTGGCTAAATCGAAACAGTGGTTTTAGAACTACAAATCTGAGATCGTAAAATTATTTTAATATTATTTTTGATGTTTACAGCATGTGATTATATATGTGTGAAAATTTCATGAGCTAATTTTATCGTTTAATAGCTTAATTTGATAAGAAGGACTTAATCGCGTAAAATGCAAAAGTTGCATTCTATATGTTAAATGTGCTTAATTTCCTTGGCCTTTTAAATGGGAGGTCCTTATGATGAAATTAGACCATTAATAAGGTTAATGGACATTGTTGGACATCCATTATAAGTTTAAATGTTTATTTCATTAAGGTTAAAATTGTAAAATGGCTATTATGATGTTTAATAAAACAAAACATTTTAAATTCATTATTTTCTATCTTCTTCAACTGAAATAAAGAAAAGAAAGAGATATTGAATGTGTTTAGGGTTTCGGCAACTTAGAAGCTTGATTATGGTATGGTTTTGACTCAGTTTTTTTATAATTTCTATGTTTTAGTGATCATTGTATCGAGTATTAGCTAGCCCAGGGACTAATTTGCATAACTACATAATGTTTTGAAAGTTTCCATTGATGAATCCATGAGTTTTATGATGTTTTATGATGAATTATGCAAGATTGGTGTTTGATATACATATTTTGTAAAGTGATTTTTGACAAAAAATGTGAATTAGTGATTATATTGACAAAACGTGAAAATATGTGGTTAAATGTGTGAATAAATGATAAATATGGGTTGAAATATACAGTAGGAGAATTCGGCTAGCATGTATTTGAAAGAAATTGTATAATTTTTTGTATTTGTGAAATAAGGACTAAATTGTAAGAAATGTGAAAGTTTAAGGCTAAAGTGTAAAAATGCCAAAATATGTGTTTGTGGATGAAATTGAATGAATAGGTGACTAAATAAGTTAATTTTGAATGTATATAGATCAAGAACAAAAGGAATTGGACTTAGATTGAGGCAAGAACAAAGTACTCGACTAATCGACTAGTTTCGTCGTTTTTACGTCTGAGGTAAGTTCATACGTGATAGAAATTGTTATAATTATATTTTTAATGTTTTGATATTGCATAAATTGTATATACGAGACTACAATAATGTTCGACGATGAATCGAATATGTTTGGCACTAAGTGTACGTTCCGAGATAGCTTCAGCTATATAAAGCACTTAGTGTACGAATCGGAATAGCTTCGGCTATGAAAGGCACTTAGTGTGCGAGACTGACATAGCTTCGGCTATGAAAGGCACTTAGTGTGCGAGATTATAATATCTTCGGCTATCCTTTGGCACTATGTGTGCAAGATATTGAGTATTCGATAGTATTCACGAGAAGGTACGAGTTAATATGAATTTGTACAGGTATGTACATATAAAGCATGAAATTCAAAAAGAGAAATCAACTAGATTGATGAATGATATATTGGTGATTAGATAAGTTTATATCATACGAACTTACTAAGCTTTTAAAGCTTACTTTGTGTGTTCTTTTCATGTTTTATAGATTATTGAAGCTAGCTCAAACATCAGGGATCATCGGGAATCATCGTCACACTATCGACTACTTGTTGGTATTTTTGGATGCTTGTAAATATGGTATATGGCATGTACAGGCTAGTGAGTTGATGATATGTTTGGAATTATGATTTAAGCTATGAGATTTGGCTTACTTTTGGTTAAAAATATTGATATGTATTTGGTCATTTAAGTTGGCTTAAGTGATATGTCTGAAAAGTAATTTATACGATGTGTATAATGCCTTAAATATTGGCTTGTTTTGGATATGTTTGCTTAGTTTTTGTTATAGCTAAATGGTGTGTTTTGTGACATGAAATAGATGATAATATGATGAATTAATGTATTTGGAATTTATGCAAGTTGAAATGATTTTGGTATATTGACTTGGTATGTTTTTAATCAGAGAATTGAGGAATTGAAATGGTTGAGGATAGATTGCATGATATGTGTATAAATTTTTCATGTTTTGGCTGCCTATATATGAGTTGAAATGATATCATTTTGATGGCTAGGTGTGCTTGAGAATAGGGTGGCATATTGGCTTTGCAAATGGCCTATTTTTGTCCACACGAGCGTATGTCTCAGCTGTGTGCAACACACGGTCATATTACATGACCATGTGTCTCCTAGGGTACCCTTTCGAATTAAGGCAGTATACCCTATAGTTTTAACACGGCCTAGACACACAGGCGTGTCTACTGGCCGTGTGTGATACACGAGCTGGCACATGGACGTGTGGCCGGTCGTGTAACCCAAGTCAGTAACCTCTCTAGTTTTCCCACAGCCATGGCACACGGGCGTGTCTCCGGCCATATGGTACAAGTCAGTATGTATGCCCTATTTTCACACGGCCTATGACACAGGCGTGTCTGGTAGCCGTGTGAGGCACACGGCCTGTTCACACGGGTGTGTGACCCTTAAATGTTGGAAATTTTTCCAAGTTACTTAAAGTTTGTGAATGTTACCGGTTTAGTCCCGAACCAATTTTAAGCATGTTCTAAGGTCTCGTAGACCTATTTAAGGGACATTGTGTATATGAATGAATGATATGCAATAATGAATAGTATTGAGTTATGAAATGTTATGTTTGTTCGGTAATACCTCTTAGCCCTATTCCAGTGATGGATACGAGTTAGGGGTGTTACAATATTAGCCAATACCATATGGCCATTTACAAAATGAATCAATTACCATTACAAGCCAACACACTTGGCCAAATCAGTAATGACACATATCATAAAAAGACCAAGTCCCTTTACATGCCGTAACTGAAAATAATGGAATCATTAGTACCCAAAACGATAATTTGATAGTGTGAGTGGATCTCCGACCATTTTCGATCCCCGAGCTGGCTTGATGACACTATAAGAAATGAAAAGGAAGGGGTTGAGCTTGAAGCTTAATAAGTTAGCATGTAACTAATAATCAACTTTAAACGTACAATAACATACACATAACATGATGTAAATTAGCACAAAATCATCAAGTGATCATAGATTCATTTGCATCCTTACCAATAGTGCATCTTAAACTAAGATCATTTCTCATGAGTTTTTGCGCACGTACTTGTACCACTTCATAACATAATCATAACCTTTCACATCTTTGACATAATCTTTAAATCACCAGTTGAACCACTTGTAATACTAAAGGATACTTGGGAATCACATACACATAGAATCATACCAATGCCATATCCCAGATATGGCCTTACATCGGATCTCTTATCTATGAAAATAGCTCAACTATGGTCTTACACGATTCTCATATCAATGCCATGTCCCAGACATGGTCTTACACAAAATCTCAAAACGATTCCATATCCTAGATATGGTCTTACACTTGAACTCATAACCTTAATGTCATGACATTTGTATCCTAACTATTCCTAAGGTTCAACTGGGAATTTTTCCGTATCGAATCTTTGCCGAACGAATCCATAATGATAGTTGTGACAGCCTTAAAACGACCCTAGTCGGAATGTGGTTTCGGGACCACAAAACCGAGGCACAAAAATAATTTAATATTCATTTTGATGCCTATGATATGTGGTAATTCGTGTGTGACATTTTTGATGATTTGATTTAGGGTTATAAATGTGAATTTCACTAAAAAGGACCTAGTAGTAAACTTTGAAAGTAGGATAGGAAATGTGTGATGACTAATTAAAGCATGCATGCAAAACAATGGTCTTGCATGTCAAATACCCTCTTTTATAAGTGGTGGCGGCCATGACAAGGAAGATGGGCAAAACATGTCATAGACATGTTTTGTTGGTGCAATATGGGAGAAAAAATTAAACTAAGGTGAGGAATAAAGAAATGAAAAAAAAAAAAGAGCAGTGTGTGATCCCCCATTGCCGTGAGTTGAAGGAAAAGAAAGAAGAAAAATTGTTCATCCTTTCTTTGAGCCAAAACTAGGAAGAAAATACAAAGAGAAAAGAAAAGCTTCATCCTTTGGTTCTTCTTGGCCGGTTTGAAAGGAGAAAAGTTGAAGATATTCGGCCATATTTGCATCGAAGTTAAGGTAAGTTTGATGTTGTGCCATGAGATTCAAGCATGTTTTAGTAGTTAGCTTGAGTTCTAACTAGCCCATGGTTCAAATCTTCACTATGTCATGGAGATAATGTTCGGCTAAGGTGGATTTGTGGATGTCATTTGCATGCTAAAAGTAAAGCTTGTAATGATGCATGGTATGGTGTTGTATGGCATTCGACCATGGTAGGAAATAAAAGAAAACTATGGTCGTTGTTCATGTTATTTGAATGAGAAGTGCTAGTAAGGTGAAGTACAAATGTTAGTGTTTGATTTACTAGTGTATATGTGCGTATTAGCCTAGTTTTGAACTTGAAACAAAATGGTGTTTAGTCGATACAAGCGACCATACTTGTAGAATGTATCAAGTGTTGAAATCGACCTCAACATAGATGTGTATGTTCGGCCACATGAACGAATACATATGTTGATGTGTATATTCGGCCTTAGGTAGCCTATTTGATGGCTTTAGCTTGACTTAGAAATTCGGCTAAGGGGGAAATATTAGCTAGTATGTTGAATTCGATTCGTGATTTTGTACACATGTGACTCTAATGTCTAATGGATATATGGGCTAAGTACCTTGAGCTTCTCTTTGATGTTTGAATGAATTGTATTGAATTGCTTGAGGTAATTAAAAATGTGCATGACCATTGTGTATTCGAGCTAAAGGGTGGCCATATGACCATTTAAACTCCTTGTCATATTCGGCCATAAGCTAGCATAATGAGGTTTTAATAAGTTAAATTTGTGTGAATTAGCTCAAGAGCTTAGAGGACCACCGTTGGATAAGGGGAAGGAAAAAGTGATCGAATAGTCGTCGAAATCGTTCGGCCACGTCCGAGGTAAGTCTTCGAGTAATGACCCTACTTGAATTATATTGAAATGATTTGTCATATTATGGCGGACAGCCGAATGTGCGTAGGGACTAAGTTATAAAGTCAATTGAAATCATGCTCTTTGTGTGTGGCTATTGAGCCGAAATTGGAAAGGTTTGATAAATGTTTTGTGTTTGAGCCTTAGTAACGAGAATGAAATATGGATGTGTCGTGATTATTGATATATGTGTACATGAGTATTTGAATGATACCCGGGCTAAGTCCGAAGGCATTTATGCTAGTGATTATATCCGGCTAAGTCCCGAAGGCATTTATGCTAGTGATTATATCCGGCTAAGACCAAGGCATTCGTGCAAGTTGTTATATCCGGGCTAAGACCAAGGCATTTGTGCAAGTTACCAAACCGGGTTAAGACCAAGGCAATTGTGCTTGTGGTTATATCCGCTAAATTCAAGAAGCTCGGTTGAAGGTGAGCGTTTTGGTGCTGTAATAAATTCAATTAATACGCTCGAAAAACCCATACGATAAGGTATGTTTACATGTGCATCGGAAAAGTCGATTCGTTTGAAATAGTGTTCGCTCGATCGACTAACGAACTTTCGGCTCTTAGATAGGTTGATACCTTGTGTGTGTATATGTTGATGAAGTGTGAAGTAAGTATGATTATGAGAATGTGTATTACTAAAGTGATTCATTTAGCTATGTGAATGTAATACTTTAGTCAAAGCTGATTTCATTACTTGAGACTTACTAAGCATTAAAATGCTTACCCGTTGCTTTGGCTCTGTTTTATAGATTTTGCTCGTTAGCTATCGGATTCGGGATCATCGAAGTCGAAGTCATCCACACTATCAAAGCCGCCTTTTGGTAAAAATTTTGGTTGAACTTTGAAATGGCATGTATAGGACTACTCTTTCGTTTGTTGGTCATAGACCCCTTTGATTTTGTATAAATTTGGATAGCCATGCGAAAATGGCTTATATACACTTTGGCATGGTATCATAATCATTTTGTATGTTGTTCATTAAGAGGTATGGAAATGTTTGGAAACGATTAGCCATTGGAATGGTTAATCATGATCATTCCTTGTGCCATGTATGCTAAAAGGGCTAGTTGAATCAAAGAAATTATGAAGTAGGTAAAGGTTACCTTGAAAACAGATGCTGACAGCAGCAGTGACGTGGATGTGAAAAATCACTAAAAATAGTAGGAATGGAATTAAATAGTGAATAAATTATTTAAATGAACCTTGATGAATCTACTTTCATATGGAAGAAACGAAACGGTCATATGAGTTATATGTTAAGAGATATTAAAGTTCTCGTGAAACAGGGCCGGAACGGTTTCTGGATCCCCTGTTCCGACTTTGGAAATTCATTGTAAATTAACCAGAGATAATTAGGAGTTATACCATATATGTATAGATCCCTATTTGAGTCTAGTTTCTATAGAAACAAACGGTATCAGTATTGAAGCCCTGTACAGGGAGATATCCAAGTTGTAATGCGCGAAGGTCAGTGTAGTCGGTCCCTGTAACAGGGGAGAATTTAACTAATAAACTGTACTAATTGGCCCAACCAAAAATTCTAGAAAAAAATTTGTGGAAGGAAATATGAGTCTAATTTCAGGGAAAAATTACGAAACTGATTTTCGAACTTTGAAACTCAAGATATGATTTTTAAGGCGACAGTGATGCAGTAACCAGCTTGTCTGGAAAATTTTAAATGGACTGTGAAAATGATTAAGTCAAGTTTGTGTGTACCTTGTGTTCGACTCCGGTAACGGACTCGGGTACGGGGTGTTACAATTTTATTGGTATCAAAGCTACAGTTTAGTCGATTCTAGGACTACCGTAATGCGTTTGGGTCTAGCTATACATGCCATTTTATGTGATTATTTGATAGTGTGGTGATTTCTAGCGTTTGAATTTGTGTTTATTTATAGTAATGGATCTCGATCCCAACCGAGCGATAGCTGATGATGTGGAGAGTGTGGCGCCTGCTCCCGCACAAGGGACAGCATGGCGGACTCTCAACCTATTGCTAGCAATCCGAATGATGAGGCTAGGCAAGCCTTTTATAGCGTGATGAATGATTGGTTCAACCAATACATTCGAACTAATCTACTGTTCCACAACCTCCATTCCCAACAAACACAAACCCCGCACCTACAATGCCTCCCAGAATCGACCAAATAAGGTCGAATAAGCCCCAGTTGATGAATCCGAAAACATGGGGCTACTGAATTTAAAGCTACGGATAGCGACGATGCCGAGCAAGCTGAATTTTGGTTGGACAACACTATCCGGTACTCGATGAGCTATCTTGTACACCGATGAATGCCTAAAGTGTACTATCTCCTTGCTACGTGATTACGCTTACTATTGGTGGTGTACTCGACTCATTGCCCCGAGAGCAAGTAACTTGGGAGTTTTTCCAAACTAAGTTTGGAAAAAGTATATCATCGAGATTTATGGATCAAAACGGAAGGAATTTCTTGAACTTAAACAAGGTTCCATGTCGGTTCTCGACTATGAACGAAAATTTGTAAGGCTTAGCCAAGACGCGAGAATGCATTTCTTGAAGTGTGATGTAAACGCTTTGAAGATGGATGAATGATGATATAAAGTCGTATGTTGGCATTTTGGAAATCCGAGAGTTTGTGGCTCTTGTCGAGCGGCGTGCAAAGCCGAGGAGCTCAAGATGGAAAAAGAAAAGTGAAGTGGGAGCAAGGGAGTTTCAGAAGAGGTCTTCGGGAAGCCCTTCCCACATCATCAAAGAAATTTAGAGGTGGCTTAGGCGGTCTAGAGACACTTCGGGCTTTTCTAGACGAGATCGCGATCGACCCCCGTGACCACACGAGTCACTTCGATCGCCGATGGTGGAAATGATCGTCGAGAGAGAACGGAGTGCCGATTGTGGCAACGGCATTTCGAAGTTGTAGATTCCGTGACCGCTCTGTTACAAGTGCGGATCGTTGACCACTTCATTAAAGATTGCCCAAGGTTGTCTGAACAGAATGTAGATCAGAGTGGGAAACCGGGCGCTACCACTACTCGAGGTAGACCATCTAGAAATACGGGCAATGCTAGTGGTGGTCAGAGAGGATCTAGAGATGCTACGACCAGATCCGAGGCTCGCGCTCCTGCTAGGGCTTATGCCATACGAGCACGTGAGGATGCTTCCTCGCCAGATGTTATTACCGGTACTTTCACTCTCTTTGATACTAATGTGATTGCTTTGATTGACCCTAGTTCTACTCATTCTTATATATGCGAAACCTTAGCATCCAGTAAGACTTTACCTATCGAGTCTATTGAGTTCGTAATTCGGGTGTCAAATCCCTTGGGCCGTTACGTGCTTGTCGACAAAGTGTGTAAGAAATGCCCCCTAGTAATTCGAGGTTCCTGTTTTCCGGTGAACTTGATGCTTTTACCGTTCGATGAATTTGATGTTATTCTTGGGATGGATTGGTTGACCGTGCATGATGCGGTTGTGAATTGAAAAGCAAGACTATTGATTTGAGGTGCGCAAATAACGAGATGATCCGAGTTGAGTCTACGGACTTAAAGGGGTTGCCAGCTGTAATATCATCAATGTTGGCCCGAAATATGTAAGAAAGGGTGCGAAGCATACCTTGCGTATGTACTTGATGATAAGGAGTTAGAAATAAAACCGAATCTGCTTGGTGGTTTGTGAATACCGGATGTTTTTCCCAAGAATTACCGGGTTTGCCACTGTTCGGGAGATAGAGTTTGGTATTGAGCTTGTACCTAGGACCACACCGATTTTGATAGCTCCGTATCATATGGCACCAACGAAATTAAAGGAGTTGAAAGCTCAGTTGCAAGAGTTGGTGGATAGAGGTTTTGCTCGCCTGAGTTTTTCACCTTGGGGTGCACCGGTGTTGTTTGTGAAAAGAAGGACGGAACCATGAGGTTGTGCATCGACTATCGTCGACTTAATAAAGTGACAATAAAGAACAAATATCCGCTATCACAGATCGATGATTTGTTCGATCAACTGAAGGAGCCTCGGTGTTCTCAAAAATAGATTTGAGATCGGGCTATTATCGATTCATGAATCCGAGATTCGGACATACCCAAAAGCGCCTTGAGCGAGATATGGTCACTACGAGTTCTTAGTGATGCCGTTTGGGCTCACTAATGCCCTGCGGTATTTATGGATTTGATGAATCGGATCTTCGACCATATTTGGATCGGTTCGTAGTTGTGTTCATTGACGACATCTTGGTCTATTCAAGAGATGAGACCGAACATGCGAGCACCGAGATTAGTGTTGCAAATATTACGGATAAGCGGTTATATGCTAAGTTCAGCAAGTGTGAGTTCGGTTAGAGAGGTTAGCTTCTTGGGTCATGTGGTATCTGCATCGGGATTCGAGTCGACCGAGCAAAATTTCAGCCATATTTAAGCGGAAACCTCCAGAAATATTATCGAGGTTCGAGCTTTTTGGGGCTCATGGGTTACTACCGACGGTTTGTAAAAGGTTTCTCGATGATAGCCACACCCATGACGAAGCTACTTCAAAAAGATGTTAAGTTTGAATGGACGGAAAAGTGTCAGAAAAGTTTCGATCAATTGAAAACTCATTTGACGGAAGCTCCAGTATTAGTGCAGCCCGAATCTGGCAAAGAGTTTGTCATCTATAGTGACGCCTCCCTACTTGGGTTAGGTTGCGTATTGATGCAAGAAGGTCGAGTTGTGGCCTATGCGTCGAGACAATTAAAGCCACATGAGAAGAATTATCCGACCCATGATCTCGAATTAGCTGCCATCGTATTCGCCTTGAAAATATGGCGACATTACTTATTTGATGAGAAGTGCCATGTATTTTCGGATCACGAAAGTCTCAAATATTTGATGACTCAAAGAGACTTGAATCTACGACAAAGGCGTTGGCTTGAGTTGTTGAAAGATTATGAGCTGGTCATTGATTATCACGGGAAAGGCTAATGTGGTTGCGGACGACTTAAGCCGGAAATCCTTGTAAACTGCGAACGATGAATGTACACTTGTGCGTTTCTACCGACAATGTGTTAGTAGCGAATTAAAAGCCAAACCATTATTGACTCATCAAATTCGTGAAGCTCGAAAGTTGACGATGAGTTGGTTGCAAAACGGGCTGAGTGTGTTCGAACAAGGAATCGGAGTTTCAAATTGATGATGACGATTGTTTGAGGTTGAAGTCGTCTATGTGTTCCAAAGAATTGAACTTATTTCGATAATTCGAACGAAGCCCATTGTAGCCGAATGGCAATCCACCGGGAGTACGAAGATGTACAACGATTTGAAACGTCGGTTTGGTGGCATGGTATGAAACGAGACATCTCCGACTTTGTTTGAGATGTTTAATATGTCAACAAGTGAAAGCGGAACATCAAGTGCCTTGAGGTTACTTCACCGATCACGATACCCGAGTGGAAATGGGATCGAGTCACAATGGACTTCGTGTCCGGACCGCCATTGTCGACAAGTAAGAAGGATGCGATTTGGGTTGTTGTTGATAGGCCGACTAAGTCGGCTCACTTTATCCCGTGCGTCACGGATTTTTCATTGGATAAACTAGCTGAATTGTACATTTCTCGGTTGTGCGATTACACGGGTACCGATTTACATTGTGTCGGATAGAGATCCGAGATTCACCTCATGATTTTGGAAGAAATTGCAAGAAGCTTTGGGTACCAAGTTGCATTTCAAGACCGCCTTTCACCCCCAAACCGATGGTCAATCCGGCGGATAATTCAGATACTTGAAGATATGTTGAGATGTTGCATCCTCGAGTTCGATGGTTCATTGAACGGTATTTACCTTTGATTGAATTCGCCACAACAATAGTTTTCAATCAAGTATTAAGATGGCGCCTTACGAGGCCTTGTACGGGCGTAAATGTCGTACACCATTGTTTTGGACCGAGCTCGGTGAGAGCAAAATTTTCGGAGTGGATTTGATTAAAGATGTTGAACAGAAAGTAAAAGTAATCCGTGAAAATCTGAAGATAGCCTCCGATCGTCAGAAGTCGTACGCGGATCTGAAACGAAAAGACGTTGAGTATCAGGTGGGAGATAAAGTGTTTCTTAAAGTTTCGCCTTGGAAAAAGATACTCAGATTTGGCCGTAAAGGCAAATTGAGCCCGAGGTTCATCGGGCCATATGAG
The DNA here is from genome assembly GCF_025698485.1 of Gossypium arboreum. Taxonomy (NCBI): domain Eukaryota; kingdom Viridiplantae; phylum Streptophyta; class Magnoliopsida; order Malvales; family Malvaceae; genus Gossypium; species Gossypium arboreum. The sequence continues at coordinate 68,130,221 of NC_069075.1, forward strand.
ATATCCGAACGAGTCAGTCCAGTTGCGTATCGTTTGATTTTGCCCCCTGAACTTGAAAAGATTCACGACGTCTTTCATGTTTCGATGCTTCGACGCTATAGATCTGATCCGTCGCACGTAATTAGTCCATCAGAGGTTGAAATTCAAGCCGATATGAGTTATGAAGAAGAACCGATTCGTATCCTAGCTCGTGAAGTGAAGGAGTTGCGAAACAAAAGGGTTCCTCTAGTGAAAGTGTTATGGCTCAAACACGGATAGAAGAAGCTACACAGGAACCCGAGAACTCTATGAAAGAGCGATACCCAAACCTATTTACCGGTAAGATTTTCGGGGACGAAAATTTCTTAAGTGGGGGAGAGTTGTGACAGCCTTAAAACGACCCTAGTCGGAATGTGGTTTCGGGACCACAAAACCGAGGCACAAAAATAATTTAATATTCATTTTGATGCCTATGATATGTGTTAATTCGTGTGTGACATTTTTGATGATTTGATTTAGGGTTATAAATGTGAATTTCACTAAAAAGGACCTAGTAGTAAACTTTGAAAGTAGGATAGGGAAATGTGTGATGACTAATTAAAGCATGCATGCAAAACAATGGTCTTGCATGTAAAATGTAACACCCCTTACCCGTTACCGTCGCCGGAACAGGATACAAGGTATTACCAGAACATAACACATACCATTAAACATAACCGAGATATAAATATGTCATCCAATTTGATAGTGCATCGTATAACATATGTCTTGAACAATATTAGCCAACTTTAATGGCTTGTACAGAGTAGCTGGTCGAGTACTGTAACTAATATTTTAAACCTAGACAAATATGACACGTAACAAAATAATTAAGCCTACTATACATGCCATAATTCAAAACATTTAGTTCAAATACCCTAAAGTATGATAGTGCGGGTAGATCTTCACGATCCTTAACTCCTGAGCAAGCCGGAGGACACTATAAGACAAAAGAGAGAAACAAAGTAAGCTTATAGCTTAGTAAGTAAGTATGTAAATACTAATTAAAGAATCTAACATGTTTACACAACAATTCAAGTATATCTACTTTAACTTCACTATTCATTCCACTTTGATTAAGCTGTCTCTGTTGCGTCATATTCACTAAATAAATCATAACTCGAGTTACAAAACTCGAAATTCAAATCCGTAAAATTTCCCTGAATCTAGACTCATAAATATTTTTGCTAATTTTTTTATATAATTTTTGGTTCAGCCGATTAGTACAGTTTATTAGTTAAAGTTTCCCCTGTTACACAGCTCAACTGATCTGACCTCTGTTCACTACGAATTGAATTTCTCTCAGTACACAATTCAAACAACCCTGAAGTCTGTTTAATTTAAAACTAGTCTCAATAAGGAATTTAGGCATGTAAACTATATTTCTTAATTTGCTTTGTACAATTTTTAATGATTTTTCAAAGTTGGAACAGGGGATCACGTATTCATCCTGAGCAAGTCACATAAAATTGTAAATATCTCAAAATATAGAATTCCTTTGCTTGTTCTGTTTCTTTTACATGAAAGTAGACTCATTAAAATTTAATTTCACATCTCATTCAACTTCTAATTATATTCCTCCTATTTTTGGTGATTTTTCAAAATCACGTCACTGCTACCATCTAAAAACAGTTTTAATGCTAATTTCACTCTTTCACACATTCTTTATGCTAACCTCATTTTATCTTATATATGTATATACCAAAATCATTTTCACCACATTTCATTCACCAAAAGTGTAGGTCCAAACCACAATATCACCACAAAACCATCCCGTTGAACAATTCGGATCAATCCTCGATATTTAATGGTTTCAGCACACATCCCCACCATCATACTTCATTTAGTTCGGCTCTCTTGTACACATGGTGAACACTTAGTACCACTCATGCGACCTAGCCGATTTGTCTTGTAGCTCTCTTGTCTACATGGTGTCCTTCACTTGGAATCACGCATGCGACCTAGCTACATTTATCTTTCACGTAGCTCTCTTGTCTACGTGGGATACATCTCGTATCACACATGTGACCTAGCTACTACTGAGGTGTCTCAGTAGCTTTCTTGTACACATGATGTGCACTCGGCATCATACATGTGACCTAGCTACGCCCTCTATTTCATTCGATCTCTCAGAATGTTCAACCGGATCTCTCTCTATATTTATTTCCATTCTTCCAATAGTCGATTTATATTTTAACATCAGCTAGTATATTTATATAATAGGCTGAAATATAAGAATGTACATGAAATTATTGTAATATTTACATACAAACTTACCTTGGTGCAAAATGTGGAAATTTTGCAATTTAGTCCAAAACTTTTTCCTTCCCCCGTTCGAGATCAATTTCGCGTCTTTCTTGATCTATAATAACACATTTAGCTCATTTAATACTCATACTATTTATTTCAATCCAAAAATCACATCATGGAAAAATTACATTTTTGCCCCCTAACTTTTACAAAATTACAATTTTGCCCCTAGGCTCGGGAATTTAATTTCAGCCCTTATTCTTATGTTTTATGATATGCTGAACATTTTTCTCTTCTACAACAACATCAAATTCTCACTCTATCATATAGTTATGAACAATAGGTATTTTTACCGATTATGCCGTTTTACTCGTTTTCACTTAAAACCGAGTAGCACAAGTTATTTAACATAATTTAAAACCTCATATTCTATCATAAAACATCAAAATACACAAATTTCACCTATGGGTATTTTTCCCAATATGAACCCTAGGTTAAATTATTACTAGCATAAGCTTAATCGAGCTTCCGGGATTCCAAAAACGTAAAGAACATTAAAAACCGGGCTTGAAATCACTTACTATGGAGCTTGAAAATTGAAGAAACCCTAGCTATGGAGAGAGGAGAATTCGGCAGCAACTAAAGAGGATGATGATCAATTTTGTGTTATTTTTCCCATTTTATTTCATTTAATATCCAAATGACCAAAATGCCCTCCTTACTAAACTTTCAAAAATTCCTTCCATGTCCTAATTTTGTCCATGAACTTAAAATTGGTCAAATTTCTATTTAAGACCTCCTAATTAATATTCCAAAACAATTTCATACTAAAACTTCGGGATGCAAATTTTGCAACTTATTCGATTTAGTCCCTACTTTCAATTTAAGCACTTTAGGCATAGAATTTCATCACGAAATTTTCACACAATCATGCAATCATATCATAAACCCAAAAATAATTATAAAACAATTATTTCTATCTCGGATTTGTGGTCACGAAACCACTATTCCGATTAGGCCCTAATTCGGGTTGTCACATCAAATACCCCTCTTTTTATAAGTGGTGGCCGACCATGACAAGGGAGGATGGGCAAAACATGTCATAGACATGTTTTGTTGGTGCAATATGGGAGAAAAAATTAAACTAAGGTGAGGAATAAAGAAATGAAAAAAAAAAGAGAGAAGGTGTGTGATCCCCCCCCATTGCCGTGAGTTGAAGGAAAAGAAAGAAGAAAAATTGTTCATCCTTTCTTTGAGCCAAAACTAGGAAGAAAATACAAAGAGAAAAGAAAAGCTTCATCCTTTGGTTCTTCTTGGCCGGTTTGAAAGGAGAAAAGTTGAAGATATTCGGCCATATTTGCATCTAAGTTAAGGTAAGTTTGATGTTGTGCCATGAGATTCAAGCATGTTTTAGTAGTTAGCTTGAGTTCTAACTAGCCCATGGTTCAAATCTTCACTATGTCATGGAGATAATGTTCGGCTAAGGTGGATTTGTGGATGTCATTTGCATGCTAAAAGTAAAGCTTGTAATGATGCATGGTATGGTGTTGTATGGCATTCGGCCATGGTAGGAAATAAAAGAAAACTATGGTCGTTGTTCATGTTATTTGAATGAGAAGTGCTAGTAAGGTGAAGTACAAATGTTAGTGTTTGATTTACTAGTGTATATGTGCGTATTAGCCTAGTTTTGAACTTGAAACAAAATGGTGTTTAGTCGATACAAGCGACCATACTTGTAGAATGTATCAAGTGTTGAAATCGACCTCAACATAGATGTGTATGTTCGCCACATGAGCGAATACATATGTTCATGTGTATATTCTACCTTAGGTAGCCTATTGATGGCTTTAGCTTGACTTAGAAATTGCTAAGGGGAAATATTAGCTAGTATGTTGAATTCGATTCGTGATTTCGTACATGTGACTCTAATGTCTAATGGATATATGGGCTAAGTACCTTGAGCTTCTCTTTGAAGTTTGAATGAATTGTATTGAATTGCTTGAGATAATTAAAAATGTGCATGACCATTGTGTATTTGAGCTAAAGGGTGGCCATATGACCATTTAAAGTCCTTGTCATATTCGGCCATAAGCTAGCATAATGAGGTTTTAATAAGTTAAATTTGTGTGAATTAGCTCAAGAGCTTAGAGGACCACCGTTGGATAAGGGGAAGGAAAAAGTGATCAAATAGCCGTCAAAATCGTCTGGCCACGTCCGAGGTAAGTCTTCGAGTAATGACCCTACTTGAATTATATTGAAATGATTTGTCATATTATGGAGGACAGCCGAATGTGCGTAGGGACTAAGTTATAAAGTCAATTGAAATCATGCTCTTTGTGTGTGGCTATTGAGCTGAAATTGGAAAGGTTTGATAAATGTTTTGTGTTTGAGCCTTAGTAACGAGAATGAAATATGGATGTATCGTGATTATTGATATATGTGTACATGAGTATTTGAATGATACCGGGCTAAGTCCGAAGGCATTTATGCTAGTGATTATATCCGGGCTAAGTCCGAAGGCATTTATGCTAGTGATTATATCGGGCTAAGACCAAGGCATTCGTATGAAGTTGTTATATCCGGCTAAGACCAAGCCATTTGTGCAAGTTACCAAATCCGAGTTAAGACCAAGGCAATTGTGCTTGTGGTTATATCCGCTAAATTCAAGAAGCTCGGTTGAAGGTGAGCGTTTTGGTGCTGTAATAAATTCAATTAATACTCGAAAAACCCATACGATAAGGTATGTTTACATGTGCATCGGAAAAGTCGATTCGTTTGAAATAGTGTTCGATTCGATCGACTAACGAACTTTCGGCTCTTAGATAGGTTGATACCTTGTGTGTGTATATGTTGATGAAGTGTGAAGTAAGTATGATTATGAGAATGTGTATTACTAAAGTGATCCATTTAGCTATGTGAATGTAATACTTTAGTCAAAGCTGATTTCATTACTTGAGACTTACTAAGCATTAAAATGCTTACCCCGTTGCTTTGGCTCTCTGTTTTATAGATTTTGCTCGTTAGCTATCGGATTCGGGATCATTGAAGTCGAAGTCATCCACACTATCAAAGCCGCCTTTTGGTACAAATTTTGGTTGAACTTTGAAATGGCATGTATAGGACTACTCTTTCGTTTGTTGGTCATAGACCCTTTGATTTTGTATAAATTTGGATAGCCATGTGAAAATGGCTTATATACACTTTGGCATGGTATCATAATCATTTTGTATGTTGTTCATTAAGAGGTATGGAAATGTTTGGAAACGATTAGCCATTGGAATGGTTAATCATGATCATTCCTTGTGCCATGTATGCTAAAAGGGCTAGTTGAATCAAAGAAATTATGAAGTAGGTAAAGGTTACCTTGAAAGCAGATCTTGACAGCAGAAGAAGTGACGTGGATGTGAAAAATCACTAAAAATAGTAGGAATGGAATTAAATAGTGAATAAATTATGTAAATTAACCTTAATGAATATACTTTCATATGGAAGAAACGAAACGGTCATATGAGTTATATGTTAAGAGATATTAAAGTTCTCGTGAAGCAGGTAGGAACAGTTTCGGATCCCTGTTCGACTTTGGAAATTCATTGTAAATTAACCAGAGATAATTAGGAGTCATACCATATATGTATAGATTCCTTTGAGTCTAGTTTCTATAGAAACAAACGGCATCGATATTGAATCCTGCAGGGAGATATCCAAGTCGTGTCTGCGAAGGTCGGTGTAGTCGATCCACGTAAAGGGAGACTTTAACTAATAAATCTGTACTAATTGGCCTGACCAAAATTCTATAAAAAATTTGTGTCGGACATATGAGTCTAATTTCAGGAAAAATTACAAAACTGATTTTCGAGCTTTGAAACTCAAGATATGATTTTTAAGGCGAAAGTGATGCGATAACCAAACTTGTCGGAAAATTTTAAATGGACTGTGAAAATGATTAAGTCAAGTTTGTGTGCACCTTGTGTTCGACTCCGGTAACGGACTCGGGTACGGGGTGTTACAATAATTGTACAAGTCATGCAATAACAAGACATTAAATACATAATATAAGTTGCATTATTTACACACGAACTTACCTCTGTACAAAAATAGTAAAAATAGATCTAATCGTCAATAACCTTGTTTTTCCCCCGATCAAGGTCCAAACTTCGTTTATCTTGATCTATAATAGCAAATTTAGCTTATTTAATTATCACATTACTCAATTTAGTCCAAAAATATACTATGAAAAAATTACATTTTTGCCCTTAAACTTTAGCATATTTACATTTTTCTCCTTAGGATCGTAAAATGAAATGCATTCAATTTCTTTGTTACCCAAGCCTAGCCAACCCACACCCATGCTCATATCAGCCCACATTTTTCATCAAATCATATTTTTACTACACATTTTACAACTTTTACAAATAGGTCCCTTTTAGGCATTTTCATGAAAAATCACATAGTAAAAGTTGTTTATTACACATAAAACTTTCATTTTATACCATTAAACATCAAAATCCATACATTTCACACATGGGTAAATTTTTAAACATGAACCCTACTTCAAAATAATGGTAGAAATGGAAAGATCGGGTGTATACAATTTCAAAAGCGTAAAGAGCATTAAAAACGGGGCTAGGATGCACTTACTATCAAGCTTGAAAGTTGAAGAAACCCTAGCTATGGTGTCTTGAAAATTTTGGCTAAGGGAGGAAGAAGATGGACACAATTTTGACATGTTTTTCCCTTTTATTCTTTTATTTATCAAATGACCAAAATGCCCTTTTAACCTTTCTTTGAAATTTTATCTTTCCATGCCCATTTTTGTCAAATAACTTAACAAATGGTTTATTTACCATCTAAAGACCTCTAATTTAAAATCTCATATCAATTGGACAGCTTTAACATGTAGAACTCAACTTTTGTACTTTTTACGATTTAGTCCTTTTGACTAAACGGAGTCCCCAAACGTCAAAATTTCCGAATGAAATTTTCATGAATTCATTTCGTGAAACTATAGACCATGAAAATATAATAAAAAAAGATTTACTATGTCGGATTTGGGGTCTCGAAACCACTGTTCTGACTAGGCCTAAAATCGGGGTGTTATGGAATTTATCAATTAGGGTTAAATTAAAAAAAAAGAGAAAAATATTCATGGTTAAATTGTGAAATAAAAGAAATTTAGGGCTTGCTAAGGACATTAATGATATTCAGCTATAGTGGGGTTGTATTAAATTGCATGAATTTGCATTTTTATGAGCTAAGGACTAAATTGTATTGAATTCAAAATTTAAAGGGTAAAAGTGTAATTTTTCAAAACGTGACTTTGGGATTAAATTGAATAGACTGGATTTTGAATAAGTTAAATTCGATTATATAGATCAAGAAAAGCAATGTACGGATTTAGATAGAGGAAAAGTAAAAGTGTTGAATTAATCGATCATTTTTATCCATACGTTTTTACGGTAAGTTCGTATATTTAATTAGCATTAAATTATGTTTGATTTAAATCCTTTTATGTTATATTCTTGTTATTACAACTCTATGGAAATATCCAATAAAGTTTTGACAACTTTTGGATCCTGTTTGAACATTTGGAATATATAGGATACAAATGACATGTTATTAGGGGTTACCGTGTTTTGGATGCTGGTCTCGTAAGTCCTACTAGTGGCTGAGTTTCTAGCATGTGTTGTGATTACTTAACAGCTTGTGTAAGCAGCACCGTATAGCTACGTCTTGATTGAAAACTTGTGTGAGTAGACCCATTTATGGCTCTTGAGAGAGCATTGATGTAACACCCCTAACCCGTATCCGTGTCCGAAATAGGGCTACGAGGTATTACCGATCAATGCACATCATTCATTTAAGCTTTCATATATAAAACTCATTCAAATAATTCACATTGTACCTTATAAGGCTCTTTGAGTCATTAAAACATGCTTAGAAGTGGTTCGAGACTAAAACAATAACATTTACAAACTTTAGGAAACTTAGAAAATTTTCAAACATATAAGGGTCACACGCCCATGTGAACAGGCCGTGTACCTCACACGGTCACCAGACATGCCTGTGTCACAGGCCGTGTGAAAATAGGGCATACATACTAGTTTGCACCACACGACCGAAGACACGTCCGTGTTCCATGGCCGTGGGAAAACTTGGGAAGTTACTGACTTGGGTCACACGGCTGACCACACTCCCATGTGCCAGCCCGTGTGCCACACACGACCAGTAGACACGCCCGTGTGTCTAGGCCATGCCAAACATGTAGGGTATACTGACTTTAATTTGAAAAGGTACCCCAGGGGACACACGGCCGTGTAACATGACTGTGTGTGGCTCATGGTTGAGACACACGCCCGTGTCTCAGCCCGTGTAGACAAAAATAGGCCATTTACAAAGCCAATTTTCCACCCTTTTTCTCATGCACACCTAGCCATCAAAATGGTATCATTCAATTCATATATGAGTAGAAAAAATATGCCAAATCACACACATATCATGCCATCTAACATCAACCATTACAACTACTCAATTCCATGATAAAAAACATACCAAATCAATATACCAAAATCATCATAAACTTACATATCTTCTAATTGAATTTTCTCACTTTTCTATCAACCAAATCATGCTTCTCAACATATCCATTCATCAACTATAAATCATACCATAATATAACATTCCTCAAGCATAAATACATCAACTAATAACTAACCAAATGAGCCATCACTTAACCATGGCAACAACTATGGCGAACATGCCAAAAAACATGGTAATTTATATACATCCCATATATCACTTATCAAACATATAATTTAGGCCAACTTAAATGGCCATGCACCAACATTTACAAGCCAAATCTCATGGCTATAATCATATTTCAAAACATACCAAGATAACACTAGCCCATACATGTCATATACCATATATACAAAGCTTCCAAAAGTGCCAACTAGATGATCGATATTGTGATGATGTTTCCTAATGATCCCTGAGTCCGAGCTAGCTTCGATAATCTATAAAACATGGAAATAATACACAACGTAAGCTTTAAAACCTTAGTAAGCCGTATACAAATAAAATCATCATATGAACATTTGCATATTAATTCAAATATGCTAAGCATCGCTAATTACATTCAAGTTCGCAAACCTTTAACATTGAACACATATCCAACATCTTAATCAAATTCATCATTTACTTCACCTTTCAGTACTTATATGAATCTCGTACGTACCTGAGTCATTTAACTCATTCACAGATTTTTTTCTCGACTTGAATTTTCCCATTGAATTGTTTGGAATCATTAAGGATACTCAGCAATCACATATAGCTCGTACAATGCCATATCCCAGATATGGTCTTACGTGTTATCAAATATCAATGCCACTGTCCCAGATAGGGTCTTACATGAAATCGATTAATGATGCCAATGTCCCAGACATGGTCTTACATGTAATCTCAATATAATGCCAATGTCCCAGACATGGTCATACATGTAATCACATCTCCATAACCTTATGTCATGACATTTGTATCATATACTATTCCTAAGGTCTGTACGGGACTTTCGGATATTGTAACTTCATTGATTCATGCTCATAATTTCTTGTTCAACATTCATAGCAATTCAATGATAATAAAACATATATAATTCAATATAAAGACATTTATTTACATATGAACTTACCTCGTAGTCGGAATAAACGAACTGAATCGACTATTCGTCAACTATTGATTTTCCCTGATCTAAATCTGTTTTCTTTCGTTCTTGATCTATATATATTTAAATTTAACTCTTTTATTCATCAACACAATCAATTTAGTTCACAAACCCATATTTAGGAATTTTTGCACTTTAGCCCAAACTTTCACATTTCTTACAATTTAGTCCCTATTTCCTAAATACATCAAATTCACACAATTCAATTTAATCCATGCTTAGTCGAATTACCAATACCCCTAGCAGCCCGTATTTCTCATTTATTTTACAATTTAACCTTTCAATTTATAAATTTCACAATTTAGTCCTTATTTGACATTTTTGTCAAAAATCACTTAACAAAACTTTTATATCTAACATTAAACCTTCATAATCTATCATTAAAAATCACAAAGCTCATAAATTCAACAATGGTACTTCACAAAATCATCAATAATTTCAGAAATTAGGGTACGAGCTAGCTAGTACTCAAAGCAATTATCACAAAAACATAAAATTCATCAAAAATTGAGCTCAAAACACTTACCAATCAAGCTTGCAAGTATCGAACCCTAAAACTCAATCTGTGGCTTTCTTCTCATCAACATTCGGCCAAGAAAGAAAGAAATGAAGCTTAATTTTGGCTTTTGTTTTAATTTAATTAACCTAAATAACCAAATTACTACTTTAACCTTAATTAAAACCATTATAATACACATAATTTAAGGCCATTTATGTCCATCTCCACTATCAAAGGTCTAATTACAACATAAGGACTTTAATAAGCCATAGTAATTTGGCACTTTTAACTTATAGCATGCTACTATTTCATTTTACGCAATTAAGTCTTTTTTCTCAAATTGAGCTATTAAACGATAAAATTAGCTCACGAAATTTTCACACATATGTATTCACATGTTGTAAACACAAAAAATAATATTAAAATAATTTTACGACCTCGAATTTGTGGTTTCAAAACCACTATTCTCATTTAGTGAAAATTGGGCTGTTATAACTCTCCCCCTTAGGGATTTTCGTCCTTGAAAATCTTACCAGTGAATAGGTTTGGATATTGCTTTCTCTTAGCATCCTCGGGCTCCTACATAGCTTTTTCAACCCCATGCCAATGCCATAATACTTTCACTAATGCTATTCTTTTATTTCTCTGCTCTTTGATCTCATGAGCTATAATTCGGATCAGTTATTCACTATACGACAAATCTGACTTAATTTCAATTTCTATTGGAGAAATAATATGCGAAGGATCAGACCAGTATCTTCGAAGCATTGATACATGAAACACATTATGAATCTTTTCTAACTCAGATGGAAATGTTAACCAATAAGCAACTGGTGTGACTCACTTGATAATCTCATATGGTCCGATGAATCTCAGGCTTAATTTCCCTTTTTGACCAAACCGTAATATCTTTTTCCACGGCGATACTTTTAGAAACACTTTATCCCCAATTTGAAACTCATTATCTTTTCATTTCATGTCTGTATATGATTTATGTCAATCTGACGCTGCTTTCAAACTATCTCGTATTACTTTCACTTTCTGATCGGTCTCTTTAATCAAATCGACTCCAAAAATCTTATTCTCACTAAGTTCAGCCTAGTACAATGGTTTTCTACATTTACGACCATATAAAGCTTCGTATGGTGCTTTTTTGATACTCGATTGAAAGCTATTATTATATGCAAATTCAATCAATGGCAAGTATCGTTTCCATGTACCTTCAAACTTAAGAATACAACATCTCAACATATCCTCAAGTATTTAAATAATCCGCTTGGATTGACCATCTTTTTTCAGGTGAAAAGCTGTATTAAAGTGTAGCTTTGTTACCCAGAGCATCTTGCAGTTTCTTCCAAAATCTTGATGTGAATCTCGAATCTCTATCTGAAACAATAAAAACAGGTACTCCGTGTAATCTCACAACTTCGGAGATATTCAACTTAGCGAACTTTTCAAGCGAATAGTCCATTTTACCAGAATGAAATGAAATGACTTCATCAATCTGTCAACTATAACCCATATCGCATCTTTCTTACTCAGAGATAGGGGTAAACCCGAATCAAAATCCATAGTCACTCTATCCCATTTCCACTCACTAATCATAATCGGCTGTACTAAACCTGACGACACTTGATATTCAGCTTTTACTTGCTGACAAATCAAAATTTTCGAAACAAATTCTAAAATATCACGTTTCATACCATGCCACTAACAGAGCTGCTTCAAATCGTTGTACATTTTCGTGCTTCTCGGATGAACAAATAAACGACTACTATGTGCATCATTCAAAATCATCTGAATCAACACTAAATTTCTCGAAACACATATTCAGCCTTTGAATCTTAAACAATCATTGAAATCAACTTGAAACTCTAAATCAGGGTTTGAATCACATTGAGCTCGTTTTGCTAACATTTCATTATCGACTTTCTAAGCTTCAAAAATTTGCTGTAAAAACAACGGTTTAGCTTTCAACTCAACTACAATCGAGCCATCATCAAATAGAGTCAACTGAGTATTCATTGCACGTAGAGTAAACAAAGATTTCCAGCTTAATGCATCAACAAAAAAATTTGCTTTTCCCGGATGGTGGTCAATCACTAGCTCGTAATATTTTAGCAATTCTAGCCATCTCCGCTATCGTAAATTCAAGTCTTTCTGAGTCATCAAATATTTTAAACTCTTGTAATATGAGTAAACATGGCATTTCTCATCGAACAGATAATGGCTCCAAATCTTCAATGCAAACACAATGGCTGCTAACTCTAAATCATGCATCAAGTAATTCTTTTCATGCAACTTTAACTGTTTCGAGGCATAAGCTATGACTTTGCCTTCCTGCATGCAAATACAGCCCAAACCATTTCGACAATGCATCACTATAGATTACAAATTCTTTACCCGATTCTGGCTGTACTAACACTAGAGCTTCAGTCAAAAGAGTTTTCAGCTGATCAAAACTTTTTTGACATTTCTCAGGCCATTCAAACTTTACATCTTTCTGAAGTAATCTCATTAACGGAGTCGCAATCATTGAAAATCCTTTCAAAAACCATCGATAATAGCCAGCTAGTCCTAGAAAACTGTGGACTTCAGATACATTTTTCGGAGGCTTCCAATCCATTATTGCAGAAATCTTGCTCGGATCAACTCGAATACCCGATGCTGACACAATATGCCTCAGAAAACCAACCTCAGGCAACCAAAATTCGCGTTTACTGAACTTTGCATATAACTGGTTATCACAAAGTGTTTGCAATACAATTCTCAGATGCTTGGCATGCTTAGTTTCATAACGTGAATAAATAAAAATGTCATCAATGAATACAACGACAAATCGATCTAGGTACGGTCTGAAAATTTGATTCATTAAATCTATAAAGACTGCAGGAGCATTCGTTAGTCCGAAAGGTATAACTAAAAATTCATAATCTCCGTACCTCGTTCGGAAAGCTTTCTTTGGCACATCAGATCTCTAACTCGTAACTGGTAATAACTTGATCTCAAATCTATCTTTGAAAACACTGTAGCCCTTTTTAACTGATCAAACAAATCATCTATTCTAGGCAGAGGATATTTGTTCTTGATCGTCACTTTGTTGAGCTGTCTATAATCTATACACGCCATCATAGTGCCATCTTTCTTTTTTCACAAACAATACAGGAGCACCCCATGGCAAGAAACTCGGTCGAGCAAATCCTCTATTAGTTAATTCTTGCAACTAAGCTTTCAATTCTTTTAACTCTATCAGAGCCATTCTATACAGAGTTATCTATATAAGAGTCATTCCCAACACTAATTCAATACCAAACTCAACCTCTCGAATTTGTGGTAAACCCAGTAGCTCTTTAGGAAACATATCTAGGTATTGACACACAACTGGCACTAATTCAATCTTCTTTTTAGTCACTTTTGTATCAAGCACATAAGCTAAGTAAGCTTCGCAACACTTTCTTACATATTTCTGAGCTAACATCGATGAAATCACTGCTGGCAAGCCATTCAAATCATCTAACTCAATTCAGATAATCTTATTATTCTGACATCTCAAATCAACCATCTTTTGTTTGCAATTCACAATAGCATCATGCAACATTAGCCAATCCATACATAGAATTATATCAAATTCATCAAATGGTAACAACATTAGATCGGCCGGAAAATAAATATCCTGAATCATCAATGGACAGTTCTTGCACACTTTATCAACTAAAACACACTTGCCTAAGGGGTTTGATACTCTAATTACAAATTCAGTAGACTCTACAGGAAAAGTTTTATTGGATACTAAATTCACACATATATACAAATGAGTTGATCTTGGATCTATCAATGCAAGAACTTTAGTATTATAGAGAGTAAAAGTACCAGTAACGACGTTTGGAGATGACGCTTCTTTGCGAGCACGAATAGCGCAGGCTCGTGCTGGTGCTCTTGCCTCAGACCTCACAGCAAAGTCTTTAGTCACTTTTTGGCTACCACTCACATTTCCTGTGTTTCTGGGTGGTCTACCTCTAGTTGAAGTGTTACTCAGCCTCACATTTTGTACTGTATCTTGTTCAGCCGGCTCCGGACAATTACAGATAAAATGATCCACTAATCCACATTTAAAACTAGCCCGATCATTCAATCTACAATCATCGAGATGCCTTTTACCATAATGTTTACATTCAAGTCGGTTAGGTCTCACACTCCCAACACTAGCTATTGAAGTAGCTGGAGCTTTGAAGCTCGACTGTTGTCTCACTCGATCTATGTTTGAATGCCCCACTGATGTAGTAGAATGATTAAATGAGTCTCAGAATTTCTTAGATGCAGACTGATAAGATTTACTTGTTGATCTCTTTCTCGAATCTCTTACTTCAAAATTAGCTTTTCTCTTTTCTTTGCTAAGATCCTCAACTTTACAAGCCCTTTCAACTAACACAAAAAATTCTTTAATTTCCAAAATCCAAACCAAAAGTTTTATATCTTCATTCAACCCGTCAAAAAATCTTTTACACATGATCTCTTCAGTGGAGACATATTCCCAAGCATACTTGCTTAAAAGTACAAACTCTCTTTCATATTTAGTGACAGTCATTCGTCCTTGTTTTAATTCTAGAAACTCTTTATGTTTCTGATCGAGAAATTGCTGGCTTATATAATTCTTTCGAACCTCAGATTGAAAGAACTCCCAGGTGACATGTTCCTTCGGAACTACTGATATAAATGTTTTTCACCAATGATACGCATTATCTCTCAGCAAAGATACAACACACTTGATACATTCATCTAGAGTATATGACAATTCATCAAATACTTAGATCATGTTCTCAAGCCAAAACTCAGCTCTCTCAGCATCATCATTAACTGTAGCTCGAAACTCTTCAGCCCCGTGTTTACGTATCTTGTCCACTAGTGGCTTATTCAATCAAATCAGATCTATCACTTGTGGCACAACTAGGACT
Source organism: Gossypium arboreum (assembly GCF_025698485.1). Lineage (NCBI taxonomy): Eukaryota > Viridiplantae > Streptophyta > Magnoliopsida > Malvales > Malvaceae > Gossypium > Gossypium arboreum. Next base: position 68,145,660 of record NC_069075.1, read on the forward strand.
TGTTGAGGAACAGGTGGGGTCGGAGGTTGTTAAGCTACCGGATTCATTCGAATGAACTCCGTGAACCACTCACTCATTATTTGGAAGAAGGTTTAATTAGCCTCTCCCTCGTGGCTACTAGATATCAGCCTAAAATCAGACGGCGCTATCCCTTGAGCGGGAGCGGGCGTATTACTCTCAACATCGTCAGCTACGACTCTTTTAAGATCCATTTTCTATATGAAAACACATTTTAACTATCAGGAATCATCACACTATCGCAGTTTATATATATGGCATGTATAGCTAGGCTCTTACGCGCTATGTTAGTCCTAGAATCGACTAAATCGTAGCTCTGATACCAATTAAATGTAACACCCCTATCCTGTATCCATCGCCAGAATAGGGTTACGAGGTATTATCGATCAATACACATCATTCATTTATGCATTCATATATAAAACTCATTCAAATCATTCACATTGTCCCTTATAAGGCTCTTCGAGACCTTAAAACATCCTTAGATGTGGTTCAAGACTAAACTGATAACATTTACAAACTTTAGGAAACTTAGAAAATTTTCAAACATATAAGGGTCACACGCCCGTGTGAACAGACCGTGTAACATCCCGAAATAGGGCCTAGTCAGAACTGTGGTTTTGAGACCACAAATTTGAAATAGAGATAATTCTTTTTTAGTTGTTTGATGATTCATGATATGATAACATGTTTGTGTGAAATTTTCATGAAGAAATTCTATGCTTAAGATGTCCAATTTGAAGTTAGGGACTAAATTGAATAAGTTGCAAAACTTGTGTTCTATAAGCTTTGAGCATGAAATTGCATTGGATTATTAATTAGAGGTCCTTAAATAGCAATTTGACCAAGTTCTAAAATTTTGGACAAAAATGGGCATGAATAGGAAAAAGTTGAAAGAAAGGCCATAAGGGCAATTTTATCATGTGGTTAATAAAAGAATAAAAAGGGAAAAATCAAGCAAAATTTGCTCATCTTCTTCAAGCCATAGCTGAATTTTGCAAGGTTTCCATACCTAGGGTTTTCAACTTTTCAAGCTTGATTGTAAGTACTCCCAAGCCCCGTTTTTTATGTTCTTTCCATTTTTGAGATTCTTGAAGCATGATCTATCCATTTCTAACCATATTTTAAGCTAGGGTTCATGTATGAAATTTGAACCATGTGTGACATGTTTTTATTTTGATGATTAATGAAAGAATATGGCAATTTGATGTGTGATGAACATATTTTACTAAGTGGTTTTTAGTGAAAACTCCTAAAAAAAGGGCTTATTTGAAAAAAGTGTAAAAATGAGTAGTCCAAATGTGAAATAGAGGAAAATATAGGCTGATAGGAGCATGGTATAGGTTAGGCTAGGCTTGGGTAACCAAGAAAATGCATGCATTTCATTTTACGAGCATAGAGACCAATTTGTAAATAAGTGAAAAGTTAAGGGTAAAATGGTAATTTACCAAAGTATGTATTATAGGTCGATTTGACCAATTATGTATTGAACAAGTCAAATTTGGCATTATAGATCAAGAAAAATGTGATTCGGGTCTTGATCAGGGAAAAAACAAAGTTTATGAGGATTAGGCTTGTTTCTAACATTTTGTACCTAGGTAAGTTCATTTGCAAATTATGCAACATGTTCCATACTTAAAATGATTTAATGTTGCATGTATGGTAAGTACATACATATTTAATGTGATGTTCTATCATTTGTTTAAATGCTTACATTTTTATTATGAATTATGCTTTGATTATTCCATAAGCATGTGATGGGTACTATGAGTATTGAAATCGACATTATGAGCAAGTTCAACAGAAATGTGATATCGAGAGAATCCTATTTGAACCTTAGGAATAGTTTAGGATATAAGTGACATGTCACTAAAAACTATGTGATCTGAACTCATGAGTTTGTGGTATGAGTTCATGATATATGTGACACATGTTATGGAGTTCTGGGTATTGGCCTTGTATGTTCTAACGATGGCTGGGTAGTCTGGCATGTGTTGCAGATACCTAACAGCTTGTGTGGATAGACCCGTGAGTAGCTCAAAAATGAGAAATATGTGATATGAGAAATGAGGTAGCGTTGGCTACATATGGGGCACTTAGGTGCGAATTTTTGATGTATCCGATAGTATTCCAAGTGTTCAATAGGTAATTCAAAGTGAAGCCCAACGGGAAATGTGTAATCCTAATGAATACGACAAAGATGAAAAAAGTAAGTTATGTTGTACAAGGGGCACAGGCGATCTCATGAGAATGCCATGAAACATGATGAACTTGTGGTAAGTGTGACAGCCCTAATGTGACCCTAGTCAGAAAGTGGTTTCGGGACCACAAAATCGAGTCATAAAAATAATTAATTGCTATATTCTATGCTTATTATGTGTGTACATGAGTATGTGGAAGTTTCATTCTCTAATTTTGCCAATTGCATGAGAAATTATTAAATAGGGATCAATATGAGACATGGTGAAATATGATAGGCTAATTTTAAATGGCTTGTTAATGCATGATGACACAAGGGTGGACTTGCATGTCAAATTCCCCAATTCCTTTGTAGTGGCTGGCCAAGATGGATTGTTGATGGGCAATATATATGTTAATTAGATATTATAATAAGAAATTGGGTTATTGGAGATAAAATATTGTTAGTAAAAGAAGGTAAAATGAAAAAATGAAGGAATGCTCATCTTTCTTCTCCATTGCCGTGACTTGAGGGAGGAAGAAGAAAGGAATTCTTTTGTTCATGATTCGCTTGGATGATGCTTAGGAAGAGGTAAGCACTTTGAAATTCTTGGAAATTTAGGTATAAATAAGGTGATTAGTTCAAGTTCTACTCATTCCATGGATTAAGTTTGGTTGTTTGAGGTTTGATATTCGGCCAAGTAGTTTGAAGCTCTTGGTACATATACTTTTTCTTGAAGGTTGAAATTGGTTTGTTCATAAGGGGGGGTACCGAATGTGGTCATTGAAGGGTCTTAATGAACAAAATGTGTGGCTTGGGTTTATGACATTCGGTTAAGGAATATTGTGTGCTAGCAAGGTTGGTTTAATATATATATGTAAATCACTTTGTATTTGATGATTAGAAAAAAAATAGTGAAGGGCAAATAAAAATGATGTTGGATAAATTTTAGTATAGTTGTGCTTAAGCATTCGGTCATTGATGGGCATTGTTGTAACCTAATTGTAGTTGCAACTCTTAATTTTGAGATGGAATTTGTACATATAAGTTAAGTGAATGGTTAGGGCGAATGAGGTGTATAAAATATTAAAGCATGCTAGAATTATACATTAGTAAGAATGTGTAATTGTACTAAATTCTCTATTTGAATTCGGTTAGGTATAGTCATGGTATGAGCTCATTAAGGGTGCTATCTTATAAGTGAATGTAGCTTTATTTAACCTTATGTGCCATGCGTGTGCTAAAATAATTAATGAATTGGATGTTATTATAGGTGTATGGTTGGTCTTATTATTAAAAAGAAGGGTTGAGTACCTTGAATTTCTCTTTGATATTCAAAATGATTAAATCAATTTAATTGTTAAATTAAGCTCAAGAGCAAAGGGGAACTAAATCGGATAAAGGAAAGGAGAAAGCAATCGAATAGCCGAGTGGGAACCGTTCTACCCAACACAAGGTAAGTCATTAAGCATATATTTGGTATTGATTTAAACGATCGTAATACCTATGCAATTGTGTTTAATGAGGTGAAATGTATACAAATGTATATGTATGTAGCGATGAAATTGTCGAATGTAAAAAAGAAGTGAAGCGTATAGAGTGGCTGGTTTTCGGCACTAAGTGTGCGGGCAATAAGTGTTCACGGTTGAGAGATTGGCACTGAGTGTGCGAGCTTGAAATGCATGGCACTAAGTGTGCGAGTTTAAAGTATATGGCACTAAGTGTGCGCTGGTGATTATTAAGCACTATGTGTGCGAACCCACTATGTATTTTCTATAGATTATTTACATTAAGGGTGCGACCTTCTCGAGTCGATTTTGGACAGCGGAAAGGGTAAGTACCTTGAGTTCATGGCTAATAGGTGCTATGTTTATATTTGGAGTTGAGCGTGGTAAGTTTTGAACCTATGTGATGATTATAATTGAAGTCACGTACATAAGGTTCATCGTGGAATAGGTGAAAGTTCGTTTAGTTGTATGATTGTAACGAAAATAAAATGATGTATGGAAATGCCTCAATTACTCTATTGAATATGAAATGTCAATGTAGGACTTGGAATGAGATTGAATCGTAAGGTCTAAGAAACTATGGCATAGTTCGGTATGGATGGAGTACTTAGCCTCATTTCGTTGTTTCCTCTTGTGAAAATTTTATTAATGGATGGTAGTGTAAAGCTTATCACTTACTGAGTTATATACTCATTCGGTGTTTGCTTGTCACCTATTTTAGGTTTCTTGGACTCGACTTTTTGCGTACTCGGGACCGTCATCGAAGTCATCACACCGCTAGCAACTTTTGGTATCTTCTTTTAGTTGGTCTAGGAGAACATTTCGGCATGTATAGGCTATTATGTTTTGTTGAAATTTGGTATGTAAACTTTAGCCATGCGAAAATGGCATAATGTTCGGTTGGATTTGGTTCTATGATGTTTGGACACAAGTCTTGGTAATTCGGTTTTGGTTGAGTATTGGTTGAGGCCTACTGATTATTATGCCATATGTCATGGCTGATTATTTTCGTGTTAAATTCATGATTTGGTAATAGTGTAGTAGGGAGATGCTCGGTGATGATTAACCTTTGGCATGGCTAGTCATGGTCATAATTTGTAATATGTATGATGAATTATTAGTTAGATCAAGGAAAAATCATGAAATAGGCATAGTTTGCTTTAGTAATGATCTTGACAGCAGCAGTTATGTGAGATTGAAAATCACTAAAATAGTAGAAATAGAATTAAATAATGAATAAATTATGTAATCGAAGCTTGATGAGCCTATTTCCATATGGAAGAAACGAAACTACCATATGAGCTGTATGTTAGGAGATAATTAAATTCTTGTGAAACAGGGCCAGAGCGATTTCTGGATCCCCTGTTTCGACTTAGAAAATTCACCGTAAATTTTATCGAGACAATTAGAGGTCGTGCCTTATATGTACAGATTCGTTATTGAGTCTAGTTTCATTAGAGACAAACGGCATAGCCCTTTACAGGGAGATTTTTAAATCGTAAGGTACAGAGGTCAATGTAGTTGAACCTTGAAACAAGGGAGACTTTAATGAATAAACTGTACTAATTGGCCCAACCAAAAATTCTACAAAAATTCCCCCATATAGATATATGAGTCTAGTTTCGGAGAAAATTTACGGAATTGGATTTCGAGTTCTAGAACTCAAGATATGATTTTTAAAGCGACTACGATACAGTTAGCCACTTGCAGAACGAACAAAAAAAATAAATAGGGAAATAAATGAAGTAAGCTCGGTAACACCTCGTGTTCGATTTCCGGTAACGGTCATGGGATTGGGGTGTTACATTTGATTGGTATCAGAGCTATTGTTTAGTCGGTTCTAGGACTACCATAGCACGTATGAGTCTAGCTATACATGCCTTAATGTTAATGTTTAAATGTGTGATGACTTCTGACGGTTAAAATTTTTGTTTTGATTAGTAAATGGATCCCGGTGTAGAGAGAACCTTGGCGGATGACGTTGAAAGTGTAGCGGCTACTCCTGCACAAGGGACGCTGCCTGTTGAACCTCAGTCATCTGCGAATAATCAAGGTGGGGGGGCTAAACAAGCCTTCTTTACCATGATGAATGAGTGGGTCACACAATATGCCCGAACCAATCCGGCTGTCCAACAATTCCGAATTTGAATAATCCACCCCAAGAGCCCGTAATGCCATCGATTCATCGATCCCTGTGAGGCCGAGTAAGCCACCAGAGACTTGATTAGGAAGCGCAGGGCTGAGGAGTTCAGGGCCATAGTTACTGATGATGCCGAAAGGGCCGAGTTCTGGCTTGATAACACCATTCGAGTGTTTGATGAACTGTCATGCACACTCGATGAATGTCTAAAGTGTGCTATATCCTTGTTGCGGGACTCAGCCTACTATTGGTGGAGGACCTTGATTTCCATAGTCCCAAACGAACGAGTTACTTGGGATTTCTTTCAAACGGAATTTTGAAAGAAGTATATTAGTCAACGGTTCATCGATAAAAAACGTAAGGAATTCTTGAAACTTAAGCAAGGCCGTATGACAGTATCTGAATACGAACATGAGTTCGTAAGACTCAGTCGGTATGCCCGGGAGTGTGTGGCCGATGAGGTTGCTATGTGCAAAAGATTTGAAGAAGGATTGAATGAAGATTTAAAGCTACTAGTGGGTATTTTGGAGATAAAGGAGTTCGTAACACTAGTCGAATGAGCACGCAAGGCGGAAGAACTTGGAAAGGAGAAGAAGAAGGCTGAATTTGAAGCTAGAGACTATCGTAAAAGATCGTGGTAAAGCTCCATTCTCGGTGTAAAGAAGTTCAAGGAGGACACTAGTAAGTCGAGGACGATCAGGGAATTTCCATCGAGCACGACCATCGACGGACTCGAGCTACTTGGTAGCTAGTGTGGGCAATAATCGTCAAGAGAAACCTGAATGCCCCCAATGTGGAAGACGACACCTAGGTGAATGTTGGGGTAAGTCTACTAACAGGGCCTGTTACGAATGCGGTTAAAGGACCACTTCATTAGAGATTGCACGGAGCTTGATGAGAAGAATAAGATGCAAGGTGCAAGACCTAGTGGAGTGACAGCTAGAGGTAGACCACCGAGAATTTTAGGAGGTAGGGGTGGTAGTCAGAGAGGGGCCTCTAATACGGCTGTTCGAGCTGAGACCCGTACTCCTGCTAGAGCATATGCCATTCGCGCACGAGAGGAGGCATCCTCCCCTGACGCCATCAGTGGTACTTTCACTCTCTTTGATACTAATGTGATCGCATTGATTGACCTTGGCTCTACTCATTCATATGTATGTGAAACCTTAGCATCCAATAAGACTCTACCTGTTGAGTCTACTGAGTTCGTAATTCGAGTGTCAAACCCTTTGGGTCAATACGTACTTGTTGATAAAGTGTGTAAGAGATGCCTCTAATAATCCGAGAATCCTGCTTTTCAACCGATTTGATGCTTTTACCGTTTGACGAATTTGATGTCATTCTTGGTATGGATTGGTTGACCGTACATGATGCAGTGGTGAACTGTAAAAGAAAAACCATCGATTTGAGGAGTGCACATGATGAGGTAGTTCGAGTTGAGTCTACCGATTTGAAGGGGGTGCCAGCGATAATATCTTCAATGACCACTCAGAGATATGTGAAAAAGGGGTGTGAAACATACCTTGCGTATGTATTTGATAGCAAAGAGATGGAAAGGAAACTTGAATCATACCGTGGTTTGTGAGTATTCGGATGTTTTTCCGAGGAGTTACCGGGTTGCCACCGGTTCGAGAGGTGGAATTCGCATCGAGATTGTACCGTACCACGCCAATCTCAATAGCCCGTATCGTATGGCATTAACGGAATTAAAGGAATTGAAAGTTCAATTGCAAGAATTGATGGATAGAGGTTTCGCTCGACCGAGTTTGTGAAAAAGAAGGATGGAACCATGAGATTGTGCATCGACTATCGTCAGTTGAATAAAGTGACCATAAAGAATAAATACCCGTTGCCACGTATTGATGATTTGTTTGATCAATTAAAAGGAGCCTCAGTATTTTCCAAGATAGATTTGAGATCTGGTTATTATCAGTTGAGGGTTCGAGACTCGGACATACCCAAAACCGCTTTTAGAACGAGGTACGGTCTCTACGAATTCTTAGTGATGCCGTTTGGGCTCACTAATGCCCCTGCGGTATTTATGGATTTAATGAATCGAGTATTCAGGCCATATTTGGATCGATTTGTGGTTGTGTTTATGATGATATTTTAGTTTATTCACAAGGTGAAGCCGAACACGCCGAGCATTTGAGGTTAGTATTACGATTTTGTGAGACAAGCGGTTATCGCAAAATTCAAGAAATGTGAATTTTGGTTGAAAGAGGTTAGCTTTTGGGGCACGTGGTGTCCGTGATCAGTGTTAGAGTGGATCCGAACAAAATTTGGCCATACTTGATTGGAAACCTCCGAGGAATGTTCTTGAAGTTAGGAGCTTTTTGGGACTTGCGGATACTACCAACGGTTTGTAAGGGTTTCTCGATGATAGCTGCACCGCTGATTTGAAACTACTCCAAAAAGATGTTGAGTTTGAATGGATGAAAACCGTCGAAGAGTTTCGATCGACTAAAGACTGTTTAACGAAGCTCCGGTGTTAGTACAACCGAGTCCGCAAAGAGTTTGTCATTTATAGTGATGCATCCTTACTTGGGCTAGGTTGTGTGTTGATGCAAGAAGGTCGAGTTGTGGCTTACGCGTCGAGACAATTAAAGCCGCATGAGAGAAACTATCCGACCCATGATCTTGAATTGGCGGCCATAGTCGCCCTGAAAATATGGCGGCATTACTTGTTTGGGGAAAGGTGTCATATTTATTCGGACCACAAAAGTCTTAAATATTTGATGACTCAAAGAGATCTAAATCTGCGACAAAGACGTTGGCTTGAGTTGTTGAAAGACTATGAACTTGTCATTGATTATCACTCGGGGAGGGCTAACGTGGTGGCCGATGCTTTGAGTCGTAAAGCACTGTTTTCTTTGAGAGCGATGGATGCTCACCTATCCGTTTCGCCCGATGAGGTGCTAGTAGTTGAATTAAAGGCCAAACCATTATTGATTCATCAAATACTTGAATCCCAGAAAGTCGACGCTGAATTGGTCGCTAAACGAGCTGAATGTGCCTCGAATGAGGAATCGGAGTTTCGGATTGACAACAATGATTGCTTGACGTTCAAGGGTCGATTATGTGTTCCAAGAAATTCGAAACTTATTTCGATGATTTTGAATGAGGCTCATAGTGGCCGAATGTCTATCCACCGGGTAGTACTAAAATGTACAACGATCCAAACGTCAATTTTGGTGGCGGGTATGAAACGAGACATTTTTGAATTTGTTTCAAGGTGTTTGATATGTCAACAAGTAAAAGCGGAACATCAAGTGCCATCGGGATTACTTCAGCCAATCATGATACCCGAATGGAAATGGGATCGAGTGACAATGGACTTTGTATCTGGGTTACCTTTGACTCAGAGTAAGAAAGACTCGGTCTGGGTTATTGTTGATAGATTGACCAAGTCTGCTCATTTTATCCCTATCCGTACAGATTTTTCGCTCGATAAATTGGCAGAATTATACATCTTCCAAATTGTTCGATTGCATGGGTACCTATTTCTATCGTGTCGGATAGAGACCCAAGATTTACATCGCGATTTTGGAAAAAGTTACAAGAAGCGTTGGGTACTAAGATGCATTTTAGCACCGCATTTCATCCCCAGACTGATGGCCAATCTGAACGAATAATTCAGATACTCGAAGATATGTTGAGATGTTGTGTCTTAGAGTTTTGTGGTTCATGGGAAAGATATTTGCCTTTGATTGAATTCGCCACAACAATAGCTTTCAATCAAGCATTAAGATGGCACCTTATGAGGCCTTATACGGTCGTAAATGCCGTACCCATTATTTTGGACCTGAACTTAGTGAAAGTAAAATTTTTGGGGTTGATTTGATTAAAGATGCTGAGCAGAAAGTTCGAGTAATTCGTGAAAGTTTGAAAGCCGCTTCGGATCATCAAAAGTCGTATGCGGATTCGAAAAGAAAAGACATTGAATATCAGGTTGGAGACAAAGTATTTCTCAAAGTTTCACCCTGGAAGAAGGTGCTTAGATTTGGTCGTAAGGGCAAACTAAGTCCGAGGTTCATCGGTCCGTATGAAGTATCCGAACGAGTTGGGCCAGTCGCATACCGGTTAATTTTACCCCCTGAGCTTGAAAAGATTCACAACGTTTTCCATGTCTCGATGCTTCGATGATATAGGTCTGACCCGTCGGACGTAATCACTCCATCTGAGATCGAGATTCAGCCTAACTTGAGTTATGAAGAAGAACCGATTCACATTTTGATGCGTGAAGTAAAAGAGTTGCGAAATAAGAAAATACCATTAGTGAAGGTGTTGTGGCATAAACACGGAATTGAAGAAGCCACTTGGGAACTTGAGGACTCTATGAAGGATCGATATCCAAAATTGTTCACCGGTAAGATTTTCGGGGACGAAAATTTCTTATATGGGGGAGAGTTATGACAGCCCTAATGTGACCCTAGTCGGAAAGTGGTTTCGGGACCACAAAACCGAGTCATAAAAATAATTAATTGCTATATTCTATGCTTATTATGTGTGTACATGAGTATGTGGAAGTTTCATTCTCTAATTTTGCCAATTGCATGAGAAATTATTAAATAGGGATCAATATGAGACATGGTGAAATATGATAGGCTAATTTTAAATGGCTTGTTAATGCATGATGACACAAGGGTGGACTTGCATGTCAAATTCCACAATTCCTTTGTAGTGGCCGGCCAAGATGGATTGTTGATGGGCAATATATATGTTAATTAGATATTATAATAAGAAATTGGGTTATTGGAGATAAAATATTGTTAGTAAAAGAAGGTAAAATGAAAAAATGAAGGAATGCTCATCTTTCTTCTCCATTGCCGTGACTTGAGGGAGGAAGAAGAAAGGAATTCTTTTGTTCATGATTCGGCTTGGATGATGCTTAGGAAGAGGTAAGCACTTTGAAATTCTTGGAAATTTAGGTAAAAATAAGGTGATTAGTTCAAGTTCTACTCATTCCATGGATTAAGTTTGGTTGTTTGAGGTTTGATATTCGGCCAAGAAGTTTGAAGCTCTTGGTACATATACTTTTTCTTGATGTGACACCCCTAATGTGACCCTAGTCGGAGAGTGGTTTCGGGACCACGAAACCGAGTCACAAGAATAATTAAGTGTTATATTCCGTGCTTATTGTATGTGGAATTGGTATGCGTAAATATTTCGTGTCTCGATTTTTATTAATTAGGTGCTAATTTATAAGAAAGGACCCATGTGCTAGGACTTGAAAATGTGATAGGTGTATTTTAAGTGGCCTAATAATGCATAAAGTGAAATAAATGGAGTTGCATGTCAAATTCCCAAATTTGACTATAGTGGCCGACCATGGTGATGAATATGGGCAAAAGAAAACATGTCTTAAACATGTTTTGCTAGTGGTGCATGTTTGAAATAATAAAATAAGAGTATGGAAAAAGAAAAAAAGAAAAAATGTTCATCCTTCTCCATAGGCTTGGCGAATGTACTAAGGAAAGAAAAGAAAAAATTTGTTCATCCTTTCTCATCTTCTTGGCGAAATTACTAAGGAAAAGGGGAGGATTTTTGCTTCATGCTTGGGTTGGAAGAGACCTAGAAGGAGATTTGGCTAAGTTTACATCAAGATTAAGGTATGTATGAGGTTGTGTTAGGAGTTTCATGCATGACTTGGTTACTAACTTGATGTGCATGTTAGCCATGGCTCAAATCTTTGTTATGCCATGGAAATGGTATTTGGGCAAAGTTGTTATGGTGATAAAGCCATTGCATGCTAAGTGTGAAGCTTGATGATGATGCATGCAATGATGGATTTTCTACTCATGAGTAAGATTTTGAGTTTCTCTTTGTTTTATCATGATTGAAGTTGAAAAGGAGCATGATTGTCATATTCGCCATGATGCATTCTTGAGCATGATTCATGCTTCTTGCATGTTAGTTAAAAATTTGTGTTTTGGATGGCTATGGACACCTTGAAAATTCGCCATGCTCATATATGCATATATATGATTGCACATTATGTTTGGTTATGAACTAAGTGATGAATATATTGGTTTAAAGAAGAAAATGTGGAAGAATGCTTGTGAAATTGCAAGCACAATTCGCCTAGCACACATATAAGTGCTTGATGCTATATTATAAGTTTTGGGCCACAATGTGCAAAGCATTAATTAGTAAATTGCATGCTGTTTTTGTGAGGTATTAAGTGCAAAATTGACCTCAACATGTACATGAATATTCGCCTTGGATAGCCTATTGAAGGCCTTAGCATTTCCTTGATGCTCAAATAAATTGTATTGAATTGCTTGATGTAGTTTAAAATGTGCATGACCATTGTGTATTCAAGCTAAAGAGTGGCCATATGACCATTTAAAATCCTTGTCATATTCGCCATAAGCAAGCACAATGAGGTTTTAATAAATTGAATTGTTTGAATTAGCTCAAGAGCTAAGAGGGCCACAATTGGACAAGGGAAGGAAAAGGTGATCGAATAGCCGAAAAAGCCGTTCGACAACATCCGAGGTAAGTCCTCAAGAAGTGACCTTACTTGAATTATGTGAGATGAAATATGGATGTGTATGATTATTGATTATGTGTGTATGAGTATTTGAATTCCACCGGGCTAAGTCCCAAGGCGAATATGCTAATGATTATAATTGTGTTTGAGCCTTAGTAACGAAAATGAAATATGTATGTCCAATGATTATTGATGTATGTGTGCATGAGAAATTGAATGATATCGGCTAAGCCCAAGACAATTATGTTGAAATTATATCCGGTTAAGACCAAGGCAATTGTGCTAGTGGCTATATCCGGATAAGGCCCAAGGCATTCGTATGCGAGTTATTCTATCCGGGCTAAGACCAAGGCATTTGTGCACGTGATTATATCCGGATATATTCAAGAATCTTGGGCTGGAGGTGAGTGTTGGTTGCTGAAATGAATTCAATTAGTACACTCGGAAAGCCCAAAGGATAAGGTACGTTATATGTGCATTGGAAAGTCGACGTGTTTGAGCAACATTCGCTCAATCGACTAATGAATTTCAGTTATTGAATTGATTGATGCTTTGCGAACTTATATAATGATGAAGTATGAAGTAAGAACGTGTATTAATGAAATGATGCATTTGGCTATGTGAATGTATTGCTGTAATTAGAGTTAATTATATTCCTTGAGGCTTACTAAGCATAAAATGCTTACCCGTTGCTTTGGCTCTTAGTTTTCTAGATTTCGCTCAAGCAATCGGATTTGGGATCGTTGAAGTCGAAGTCATCCACACTATCAAGCCTCCATTTTGGTATAAATTTTTGGTTGAACTTGAGATGGCATGTATAGGACTACCCTTTGTTTGTTAAATATGTTGTATTGTAGTATGTACGGCCATGTGAAAATGGCTCAAAAGGAAGCATGAACTTAGACTAATTGTGGGTTGTATGTATATATTTTGTGTCATGATGTGGCTATGGCTTGAAATGGGAATGTTGGTCATATGATCAGCCATTGGCATGGTTAAAATGATCATATATGAACCTATGTATGGTAAGACTAGTTGAATCATGGAGACCACCAAATAGGTAAGTCCTATCTTAAAACAGATGCTGCCAGCTGCAGTGGCATGAATGTGAAAAATCACCAAAATTCATAGGAATGGAATTAAATAGTGAATAAGCTATGTAAATGAACCTTGATGAGTCTATTTTCATATGGAAGAAACGAAATGGTCATAGGAGTTACAGGTTAAGAGATATTAAAGCTATTGTAAGACAGGGCCAGAATGGTTTCTGGGTTCCCTGTCGCAACTTTAAAAATTAACTATAAATTATCCAAAAATAATTAGGAGATATACCTTATATGCACAGATTCCATTTTGAGTCTAGTTTCATTAGAAACAAACGACACCAGCATCAAATCCCTGTACAGAGATATATTCAAGTTATACCGCACGAAGGTCAGAGCAGTCGATCCCTGTAACAGGGGTAACTTTAACTAATAAACTGTACCAATTGGCCCGACCAAAAATCCTAGAAATAAATCCATGGATGGATATATGAGTCTAAATTCAGGGAAAATTTACGAAACCAGTTTCCGAGTTTTGAAACTCGAGATATGATTTTTAAGGCGACAGTGACGCAGTTTTCCAGCCTGACTGGAAATGTCAAATTGGTGGGCAAAAACATGTGAACTTGGTTTGTTAACCCCTCGGTCCGACACGGCGATGGTCTCGGGTTTGGAGTGTTACAATTTTATTGGTATCGAGCCACGGTTTAGTCGATTCTAGGACTACCGTGATGAGTTTGGGGTCTAGCTATACATGCCATTAAATGATGAATCGATAGTGTGATGATTCGACAATTCGACTTTGTGTTTGTTGTAGCAATGGATCCCGATCCCAACCGAAGCGATAGCTGATGATGTGGAGAGTGTGGCGCCTGCCCAGCAAGAAGGGACAGCGCGTGGCGGACTCTCAACCTATGGCCAGCAATCCTAATGACGAGGCTAGGCAAGCCTTTTATAGTGTGATGAACGAATGGTTTAATCAATACATTCGAACCAACACTACTGTTCCACAACCTCCATTCCCGACAAATGCAACCCCGCCCTACAATACCTCCGTGATCGACCAAATAAGGTCAAGTAAGCCCTCGGTCGATAGGATTCAAAACATGGGGCCACTGAATTTAAGGCTACGGATGATGATGATGCCGAAGCGCTGAATTTTGGTTAGATAACACTATCCGGTGCTTGATGAGCTATCCTGTACACCGATGAGTGCTTAAAGTGTACCATCTCCTTGCTACGTGAGTCCGCCTACTATTGGTGGAGTACTCGACTTGTGGTGCCTAGAGAGCAAGTGACTTGGGAATTCTTTCAAACCGAGTTCAAAAAGTATATCATCGAGATTCATCGACCAAAAGCGGAGGAATTTCTTGATCTTAAGCAAGGTTCTATGTCCGTTATCGACTACGAACGAAAGTTTGTGAGGCTTAGTCGATCTGCGCGAGAATGCATTTCGTCCGAAGCTATTATGTGTAAACGCCGAGGATGGGCTGAATGATGATATAAGGATGTTTGTTGGCATTCTCGAGATACGAGAGTTCGTAGTACTTGTTGAGCGAGCTTGTAAAGTCAAGAGCTTAGAAAGGAGAAACAAAAAGCTGATGTGGGGATTGGAGAATTCGAAAGAGGTCCTCGGAAAGTCTCTTCAACAAGCATCAAGAGATTTCGAGATGATGCGAGCCGATCTAGAGGCGTTTGGGCTTTTCTAGACGAGGACGCGATCGACCCCTGTGACCACACGAGTCACCTCGATCGCCGGTGGCGGAAATGATCGCCGAGAGAGGCGAGTGTCCACATTGTGGCAAATGGCACTCGGGGAGCTGTTGGTTTCGTGATCGCCTCGCTATAAGTGTGGATCGGCCGACCACTTTATGAAGGATTGCCCGAGGATGCATGAACAGAATGCAAGTCAGAGTGCAAACCCGGGTGCTACCACTGCTCGAGGTAGGCCACCTAGAAATATGGGCAATGTCAGTGGCGGTCAGAGAGGATCTAGAGATGCTACCATCAGATCTGAGGCTCGTGCTCTGCTAGGACTTATGCCATACGCGCACGCCGAGGATCTTGCCTCTCCGGATGTTATTACTGGTACTTTCACTCTTTTCAATACAAATGTAATTGCTTTGATTGACCCTGGTTCTACTCATTCATATATATGTGAAACCTTAGCATCCAGTAAGACTTTGCCCATTGAGTCTACTGAGTTTGTAATTCGGGTGTCAAACCCCTTGGGTCATTACGTGCTTGTTAACAAAGTGTGCAAGAAAAGTCCCCTAGTGTTCCGAGGTTCTTGTTTTCCGCGGACTTAATGCTTTTGCCATTCGATGAGTTCGATGTTATTCTTGGTTTGGATTGGTTGACCATGCACGATGTGGTTGTAAACCGCAAGAGCAAGACTATCGATTTGAGGTGCGCGAATAATGAAATAATTCGGGTTGAGTCCACGGACTTAAAGGGTTGCCATTTGTAATATCGCCGATGTTGGCCCGTAAATATGTAAGAAAAGGGTGCGGCGTACCTTGCATACGTGCTCGATGACAAGGAATCGAGAAGAAACCCGAATCGTGCCGTGGTTTGTGAATACCGGATGTTTTCCCCAAGAATTGCCGGGTTTACCACTGCTCGGAAATAGAATTTGGCATCGAATTGGTACCGGTACCACTCCAATTTCGATAGCTCCGTATCGTATGGCACCAACGGAATTAAAGGAGTTGAAAGTTCAGTTGCAAGAATTGGTGGATAGAGGTTTTGCTCGCTTCGAGTTTTTCGCCTTGGGTGCGCCGGTGTTGTTCGTGAAGAAGAAGGATGGAACCATGCGATGTGCATCGACTATCGTCGACTTAACAAAGCAACGATAAAGAACAAATATCCGCTGCCACGTATTGATGACTTGTTCGATCAACTGAAGGGAGCCTCGGTGTTCTCGAAAATAGATTTGAGATCGGGCTACTATCAATTGCGAATCCGAGATTCGGACGTGCCCAAGACCGCCTTGAAGCGAGATATGGTCACTATGAGTTCTGGTGATGCCGTTTGGGCTCACTAATGCCCTGCGGTATTTATGGATTTAATGAATCGAATCTTTAGACCATATTTGGATCGATTCATAGTCGTGTTCATTGATGACATCTTGGTCTATTCAAGAAATGAGACCGAACATCTTGAACACCTGCGGTTAGTGCTTTGCAAATTTTACGGACAAGCAATTATATGCTAAGTTCAGCAAGTGTGAGTTCGGTTAAGAGAGGTTAGCTTCTTGGGTCATGTGGTATCAGATCGGGTATTCGAGTCGAACCGAATAAAATTTCAGCCATACTAAATTGGAAGCCTCAGAAATATTCGAGGTTCAAGCTTTTTGGGGCTTGCTTAGGTTATTACCGACGATTTGTAAAAGGCTTCTCAACGATAACCACGCCGATGACGGCTACTCCAAAAGGATGTTAAGTTCGAATGGACGGAGAAATGCCAAAAAGCTTCGATCAATGAAAACTTATTTGATGAAGCCCCAATTCTAGTGCAACCCGAGTTCGACAAGGAGTTTGTTATCTATAGCGACGCCTCTCTACTTGGGTTAGGTTGCGTATTAATGCAAGAAGGTCGAGTTGTGGCCTATGCGTCGAGGCAATTAAAGCCACATGAGAAAAATTATCCGACTCATGATCTCGAATTGGCGCCATCGTATTCGCCTTAAAGATTTGGCGACATTACTTATTTGGTGAAAGGTGCCATGTATACTCGGATCACAAAAGTCTCAAATATTTGATGACCCAAAGAGACTTAAATCTGCGACAAAGACGTTGGCTTGAGCTGTTAAAGGATTATGAATCGATCATTGATTATCACCGGGAAAGGCGAATGTGGTTGCGGATGCCTTGAGTCGTAAATCGTTATTCACTTTACGAGCGATGAATGTGCACTTGTCTGTCCGATCCGACAGTGTGTTAGTGGCTGAATTGAAAGCCAAACCATTATTGACACACCAAATTCGAGAAGCTCAGAAAGTCGACGACGAGTTGGTTGCAAAACGGGCTGCGTGTGTTCGAACAAGGACTCGGAGTTTCAAATCGACGATGACGATTGTTTGAGGTTCAAAAGTCGTCTGTGTGTTCCAAAGAATTGAACTCATTTCGATAATTCGAATGAAGCCCATTGTAGCCAAATGGCAATCCACCCGGGAGTACGAAGATGTACAATGATTTGAAACGTCGATTTTGGTGGCATGGTATGAAGCGAGACATCTCCGACTTTGTTTGAGATGTTTAATATGTCAACAAGTGAAAGCGGAACATCAGTGCCTTGAGATTACTTCACCAATCACGATACCCGAGTGGAAATGGGATCGAGTCACAATGGACTTTGTATCCGGACCGCCATTGTCGCAAGTAAGAAGGATGCGGTTTGGGTCGTGGTAGATCGATTGACTAAGTCGGCCCACTTTGTCCCGTGACGCACGGATTTTTCAATGGACAAACTAGCGGAATTATACGCTTCCCAGTTGTGAAATTACACGGGTGCCTATTTCTATCGTGTCGGATAGAGATCCGAGATTTACCTCACGATTTTGGAAAAAGTTGCAAGAAGCTTTGGGTACCAAGTTGCATTTCAGACCGCCTTTCACCCCAAACCGATGGTCAATCCGAGCGGATAATTCGAGATACTTGAGGATATGTTAAGATGTTGCGTCCTCGAGTTTAGTGGTTCATGGGAACGGTATTTGCCGTTGATTGAATTCGCCACAACAACAACGACTTTCAATCAAGTATTAAGATGGCACCCTACGAGGCTTTGTACGGTGTAAATGCCGACACCATTGTTTTGGACCGAGCTTGGTGAAAGCAAGATTTTCGGTGGATTTGATTAGGGATGCTGAGCAGAAAGTGAAAGTAATCCGTGAAAGTTTGAAGATTGCCTTTGATCGTCAGAAGTCGTACGCGGATATGAAGCGTAAGGATATCGAGTATCAGGTGGGTGATAAAGTGTTTCTCAAGGTATCGCCTTGGAAAAAGATACTCAGGTTCGGCCGTAAGGGCAAGTTGAGCCCGAGGTTCATTGGGCCATAAGAGATATCAGAGCGAGTCGGTCCAGTGGCATATCGTTTGATTTTGCCCCCTGAACTCAAAAAGGTTCACGATGTCTTCCACGCTTCGATGCTTGACGTTATAGATCCGATCCATCGCACGTGATTAGTCCATCGAAATTGAAATTCAAGCTAATATGAGTTATGAGGAAGAACCGATTCGTATCCTATCACGAGAAATGAAAGAGTTGCGAAACAAGCGGGTTCCGCTAGTGAAAGTGTTATAGCTCAAGCACGGGATAGAAGAAGCTACTTGTGAGACCGAGAACTCTATGAGAGAGCGATATCCGAACCTATTTACGGTAAGCTTTTTGGGACGAAAATCTCTTGAGTGGGGAGAGTTGTGACACCCCTAATGTGACCCTAGTCGGAGAGTGGTTTGGGACCACGAAACCGAGTCACAAGAATAATTAAGTGTTATATTCCGTGCTTATTGTATGTGGAATTGGTATGCGTAAATATTTCGTGTCTCGATTTTTATTAATTAGGTGCTAATTTATAAGAAAGGACCCATGTGCTAGGACTTGAAAATGTGATAGGTGTATTTTAAGTGGCCTAATAATGCATAAAGTGAAATAAATGGAGTTGCATGTCAAATTCCCAAATTTGACTATAGTGGCCGACCATGGTGATGAATATGGGCAAAAGAAAACATGTCTTAAACATGTTTTGCTAGTGGTGCATGTTTGAAATAATAAAATAAGAGTATGGAAAAGAAAAAAAGAAAAAAATGTTCATCCTTCTCCATAGGCTTGGCGAATGTACTAAGGAAAGAAAAGAAAAAAATTTGTTCATCCTTTCTCATCTTCTTGGCGAAATTACTAGGGAAAAGGGGAGGATTTTTGCTTCATGCTTGGGTTGGAAGAGACCTAGAAGGAGATTTGGCTAAGTTTACATCAAGATTAAGGTATGTATGAGGTTGTGTTAGGAGTTTCATGCATGACTTGGTTACTAACTTGATGTGCATGTTAGCCATGGCTCAAATCTTTGTTATGCCATGGAAATGGTATTTGGGCAAAGTTGTTATGGTGATAAAGCCATTGCATGCTAAGTGTGAAGCTTGATGATGATGCATGCAATGATGGATTTTCTACTCATGAGTAAGATTTTGAGTTTTCTCTTTGTTTTATCATGATTGAAGTTGAAAAGGAGCATGATTGTCATATTCGCCATGATGCATTCTTGAGCATGATTCATGCTTCTTGCATGTTAGTTAAAATTTGTGTTTTGGATGGCTATGGACACCTTGAAAATTCGCCATGCTCATATATGCATATATATGATTGCACATTATGTTTGGTTATGAACTAAGTGATGAATATATTGGTTTAAAGAAGAAAATGTGGAAGAATGCTTGTGAAATTGCAAGCACAATTCGGCCTAGCACACATATAAGTGCTTGATGCTATATTATAAGTTTTGGGCCACAATGTGCAAAGCATTAATTAGTAAATTGCATGCTGTTTTTGTGAGGTATTAAGTGCAAAATTGACCTCAACATGTACATGAATATTCGCCTTGGATAGCCTATTGAAGGCCTTAGCATTTCCTTGATGCTCAAATAAATTGTATTGAATTGCTTGATGTAGTTTAAAATGTGCATGACCATTGTGTATTCAAGCTAAAGAGTGGCCATATGACCATTTAAAATCCTTGTCATATTCGGCCATAAGCAAGCACAATGAGGTTTTAATAAATTGAATTGTTTGAATTAGCTCAAGAGCTAAGAGGGCCACAATTGGACAAGGGGAAGGAAAAGGTGATCGAATAGCCGAAAAAGCCGTTCGACAACATCCGAGGTAAGTCCTCAAGAAGTGACCTTACTTGAATTATGTGAGATGAAATATGGATGTGTATGATTATTGATTATGTGTGTATGAGTATTTGAATTCCACCGGGCTAAGTCCCGAAGGCGAATATGCTAATGATTATAATTGTGTTTGAGCCTTAGTAACGAAAATGAAATATGTATGTCCAATGATTATTGATGTATGTGTGCATGAGAAATTGAATGATATCGGGCTAAGCCCAAGACAATTATGCTTGAAATTATATCCGGGTTAAGACCAAGGCAATTGTGCTAGTGGCTATATCCGGATAAGGCCGAAGGCATTCGTATGAAGTTATTCTATCCGGCTAAGACCAAGGCATTTGTGCACGTGATTATATCCGGATATATTCAAGAATCTTGGGCTGGAGGTGAGTGTTGGTTGCTGAAATGAATTCAATTAGTACACTCGGAAAGCCCAAAGGATAAGGTACGTTATATGTGCATTGGAAAGTCGACGTGTTTGAGCAACATTCGCTCAATCGACTAATGAATTTCAGTTATTGAATTGATTGATGCTTTGCGAACTTATATAATGATGAAGTATGAAGTAAGAACGTGTATTAATGAAATGATGCATTTGGCTATGTGAATGTATTGCTGTAATTAGAGTTAATTATATTCCTTGAGGCTTACTAAGCATAAAAATGCTTACCCGTTGCTTTGGCTCTTAGTTTTCTAGATTTCGCTCAAGCAATCGAATTTGGGATCGTTGAAGTCAAGTCATCCACACTATCAAGCCTCCATTTTGGTATAAATTTTTGGTTGAACTTGAGATGGCATGTATAGGACTACCCCTTTGTTTGTTAAATATGTTGTATTGTAAGTATATACGGCCATGCTAAAATGGCTCGAAAAGGAAGCATGAACTTAGACTAATTGTGGGTTGTATGTATATATTTTGTGTCATGATGTGGCTATGGCTTGGAAATGGGAATGTTGGTCATATGATCAGCCATTGGCATGGTTAAAATGATCATATATGAACCTATGTATGGTAAGACTAGTTGAATCATGGAGACCACCAAATAGGTAAGTCCTATCTTAAAACAGATGCTGCCAGCTGCAGTGGCATGAATGTGAAAAATCACCAAAATTCATAGGAATGGAATTAAATAGTGAATAAGCTATGTAAATGAACCTTGATGAGTCTATTTTCATATGGAAGAAACGAAATGGTCATAGGAGTTACAGGTTAAGAGATATTAAAGCTATTGTAAGACAGCGCCAGAATGGTTTCTGGGTTCCCTGTCGCAACTTTAAAAATTCACTATAAATTATCCAAAAAGAATTAGGAGATATACCTTATATGCACAGATTCCATTTTGAGTCTAGTTTCATTAGAAACAAAACGACACCAGCATCAAAGCCCTGTACAGAGAGATATTCAAGTTATACCGCGCGAAGGCAGAGCAGTCGATCCCTGTAACAGGGGTAACTTTAACTAATAAACTGTACCAATTGGCCCGACCAAAAATCCTAGAAATAAATCCATGGATGGATATATGAGTCTAAATTCAGGGAAAATTTACGAAACCAGTTTCCGAGTTTTGAAACTCGAGATATGATTTTTAAGGCGACAGTGACGCAGTTTTCCAGCCTGACTGGAAATGTCAAATTGGTGGGCAAAAACATGTGAACTTGGTTTGTTAACCCCTCGGGTCCGACACCGGCGATGGTCTCGGGTTTGGCGTGTTACACTTGAAGGTTGAAATTGGTTTGTTCATAAGGGGGGGTACCGAATGTGGTCATTGAAGGGTCTTAATGAACAAAATGTGTGGCTTGGGTTTATGACATTCGGTTAAGGAATAATGTGTGCTAGCAAGGTTGGTTTAATATATATATGTAAATCACTTTGTATTTGATGATTAGAAAAAAAATAGTGAAGGGCAAATTAAAATGATGTTGGATAAATTTTTAGTATAGTTGTGCTTAAGCATTCGGTCATTGATGGGCATTGTTGTAACCTAATTGTAGTTGCAACTCTTAATTTTGAGATGGAATTTGTACATATAAGTTAAGTGAATGGTTAGGGCGAATGAGGTGTATAAAATATTAAAGCATGCTAGAATTATACATTAGTAAGAATGTGTAATTGTACTAAATTCTCTATTTGAATTCGGTTAGGTATAGTCATGGTATGAGCTCATTAAGGGTGCTATCTTATAAGTGAATGTAGCTTTAGTTAACCTTATGTGCCATGCGTGTGCTAAAATAATTAATGAATTGGATGTTATTATAGGTGTATGGTTGGTCTTATTATTAAAAATAAGGGTTGAGTACCTTGAATTTCTCTTTGATATTCAAAATGATTAAATCAATTTAATTGTTAAATTAAGCTCAAGAGCAAAGGGGAACTAAATCGGATAAAGGAAAGGAGAAAGCAGTCGAATAGCCGAGTGGGAACCGTTCTACCCAACACAAGGTAAGTCATTAAGAATATATTTGGTATTGATTTAAACGATCGTAATACCAATGCAATTGTGTTTAATGAGGTGAAATGTATACAAATGTATATGTATGTAGCGATGAAATTGTCGAATGTAAAAAAAAGAAGTGAAGCGTGTAGAGTGGCTGGTTTTTGGTACTAAGTGTGCGGGCAATAAGTGTTCACGGTTGAGAGATTGGCACTGAGTGTGCGAGCTTGAAATGCATGGCACTAAGTGTGCGAGCTTGAAATGCATGGCACTAAGTGTGCGAGTTTAAAGTATATGGCACTAAGTGTGCGCGGCTGATTATTAAGCACTATGTGTGCGAACCCACTATGTATTTTCTATAGATTATTTACATTAAGGGTGCGACCTTACCGAGTCGATTTTGGACAGCGGAAAGGGTAAGTACCTTGAGTTCATGGCTAATAGGTGCTATGTTTATATTTGGAGTTGAGCGTGGTAAGTTTTGAACCTATGTGATGATTATAATTGAAGTCACGTACATAAGGTTCATCGTGGAATAGGTGAAAGCTCGTTTAGTTGTATGATTGTAACGAAAATAAAATGATGTATGGAAATGCCTCAATTACTCTATTGAATAGCGTATGAAATGTCAATGTAGGACTTGGAATGAGATTGAATCGTAAGGTCTAAGAAACTATGGCATAGTTCGGTATGGATGGAGTACTTAGCCTCATTTCGTTGTTTCCTCTTGTGAAAATTTTATTAATGGATGGTAGTGTAAAGCTTATGACTTACTGAGTTATATACTCATTCGGTGTTTGTTTGTCACCTATTTTAGGTTTCTTGGACTCGACTTTTTGCGTACTCGGGACCGTCATCGAAGTCATCACACCGGCTAGCAACTTTTGGTATCTTCTTTTTAGTTGGTCTAGGAGAACATTTCGGCATGTATAGGCTATTATGTTTTGTTGAAATTTGGTATGTAAACTTTAGCCATGCGAAAATGGCATAATGTTCGGTTGGATTTGGTTCTATGATGTTTGGACACAAGTCTTGGTAATTCGGTTTTGGTTGAGTATTGGTTGAGGCCTACTCGATTATTATGCCATATGTCATGGCTGATTATTTTCGGTGTTAAATTCATGATTTGGTAATAGTTTAGTAGGGAGATGCTCGGTGATGATTAACCTTTGGCATGGCTAGTCATGGTCATAATTTGTAATATGTATGATGAATTATTAGTTAGATCAAGGAAAAATCATGAAATAGGCATAGTTTGCTTTAGTAACAGATGCTGACAGCAGCAGTTATGTGAGATTGAAAAATCACTAAAAATAGTAGAAATGGAATTAAATAATGAATAAATTATGTAATCGAAGCTTGATGAGTCTATTTCCATATGGAAGAAACAAAAATACCATATGAGCTGTATGTTAGGAGATAATTAAATTCTTGTGAAACAGGGCCAGAGCGATTTCTGGATCCCCTGTTTCGACTTAGAAAATTCACCGTAAATTTTATCGAGATAATTAGAGGTCGTACCTTATATGTACAGATTTGTTATCGAGTCTAGTTTCATTAGAGACAAACGGCATAGGCATTGAAGCCCTTTACAGGGAGATTTTTAAATTGTAAGTTACAGAGGTCAGTGTAGTCGAACCTTGAAACAGGGGAGACTTTAATGAATAAACTGTATTAATTGGCCCAACCAAAAATTCTAAAAAACTTCTCCCGTATAGATATATGAGTATAGTTTAGGAGAAAATTTACGGAATTGGATTTCGAGTTCCATAACTCAAGATATGATTTTTAAAGCGACTACGATACAGTTAGCCAGCTTGCCTGGAACAAAAATAAATAAATAAATAGGGGGAAATAAATGAAGTAAGCTCGGTAACACCTCGTGTTCGATTTCCAATAACTGTCACGGGATTGGGGTGTTACAGTAAGATTGTGCATATTTATATTTATATGAAGACTAAGATTGAGAAGTTGTTAAAAATACAAGATTATGTTCAAAATGTTGTTGTATGATTGATGCATGTTTAAGTTGCATTTTAATTGCATGTGAACTTACTAATCTTTAAGCTTACCCTCCTTTCTTTTCCTTTTCTTATAGTGTCGCCAAGCTAGGTAGGGAATTGTAGAAAGTCAGAGACTCGATCACACTATCAATTGAATATTCGGGTATAGTTAGTCTTATCATTTGAGTATGGCATGTATAGGGACTTGGTCTTTTTTTTAAATGTCATATTGATTAGCCAAATGTGTTGGCTCGTGATGGTATTGTGATTCATTTTGTATATGGCCATGAGAGGTGGCTCGTATTGATTATTGGGTTGTAATCTTAATCATTTATGCATGCATGCAAATGTGTTTATGTTTTGATGTGGTTTTGGTTAAACATTTAGACAACCAATAAGCAATATTTGCTTCCATTTTTCTTTGAATGCAAAAACCATGTGAGGACAATATATAGATTATTAATGTAATTTATGAATAATTTTATTAACCAATCTATTCGAAAAAATTACAAGTGTACTTAGATGAAAATACTACACTTAGGGCACCAGATTCAACGGTGTGTAGTGGTGAGGTAGGACCTTTTTTATAAAATTGAAACTGTATGAAACTATGAAACCATGTTCATACAAATCTAGAATTTCGGAGATCACACGTATACATATATATTTGGATGAGTAACCTGTGAAATCAATATTCTGAAATTACTATTGTAAGTTATATGTGAGATGAATAGCATATGTATTTAATAGATGAATGATGTAACACCCCAAACATGGCCTAGACGTTATGGCTAAATCAGGCCGTGTCACATTGGAGTGCATTTTGAAAACTTGCTCTTGTTGATGAAAACCCGTTTGGAAATTTAAAACCTCTTTGTTAGATCTCAAATCATTCTAGCTATTCGTTATTCATTTTAAATTGTCATTACTTTTTAAACATTGTTTGTTGCGGAAGCATTTCAAAAGTGTTGCGAAAACTTAGTGTTTTGAAAATAGTTACCGTTTAGGAAAACCGCGCTCTACTTCTAACAGATATAAATTATAATAACAAAAATCCCAAATTAAAATTTAGAAAATTAGAGAGGCCTTATTACATAATTTAAAACCCAAATCGTAATCTAAAAGCAAATAAATGCCAAATAAAAGAAAACAGGAGCAGTAGTGTGGCCATCTCCGAGTCCCTCGCAACACCGATCCACCTAAGGATTACCTGAACAGTTAGAACAAATGGGTGAGTTTATGAAAACTTAGTGTAATCCCAATATCAAACAAATAGTGAATAACACAATCTGGGCTTAAGCCCAGACCAGTAATAGTCTGGGCCTGAGCCCGAGCCCATTATGGAACAGTAATAGTCTGGGCCTTAGCCCAATGCAGTAACAATACAATAAAATAATGCAACCCAACCCAATCTAGCCAACACACCACTCCGTACCACCAACACACCATGTGGGGACCAAGTTGACCCACCTAGCCAACACACCAATATCACAGCAAAGCTGCTAGTAACAATAACGTAGCAAGCTGCCAGTATCAGTATATGGCACAAAGCCATACGTAGCGGCTCGAAGCCATCAATAGTGCCACAAAGCCATCAATAGTGGCACAAAGCCAAAAATATCACAGCAATGCTGTCAGTAGTAGTAACGCAACAAAGCTACTAGTAATAGGCTTTAAGCCATCAGTAGGTCCACAGTCGTCTTGTGTGACCCATGCGACCATAGCAATACAGTACACTTCCTCCAAAGCATATAAACCCATCCCCATGCAAAATGTCATGTCATAAATCAGTCATTTACCCTCGAGGGGTAAAATAGTCATTTTACCCTATAATTTTGGTCATTTTACCTGCCTTGGGGTCTAGGTACTCTTATCGACCCATCAAAAGGTTAATAGTCACCTCGAGCGGCTCATGTAACCTTAAGGATCCTAATAGTGAAAATGGGCCCGAGGCCCATTATGCGGCCCAAGCACATGCTCGTGTGGCCCATCAAGCCCAAAATTTACCACGGCCATGCGAACTACGCAGCTGAATCCAGTAATTACCATGTACTATTGATTTTATTCGTGTAGAGCCCATGAGCCCATTAGGTCCACACGACCTATTTCGGCCCATCGTGGCCTAGAGCGGCCCAAACCCATGAGAACGCCAATGGTGGCCTCTAAAGTATAACACTCATGTTTCGTGGGCTCGATTCACTACATGCGCATTCGCACACCCATGTGGCCGAAAGGCTATCCTTTCGGCTTTTCAGCTTTTCAGCTTTTGCCGATCTACAGTCTATTTAGTGTGTGAATACACACCTGTTTACGAAAAGAGTGTAGTTCCCTCGAACACCAACCTATATTCAAACATATCCCCAACATCAGTCCTTTAACAAATGGGTAACTAAACCCTTCAATAATACTTACCCAAAATTATGATTCAACACTTACTTTGATCGAACACTTAAGGTTCCTTACCCCTTAGACGCCACCGAAGATCGATAATAGATTACTACAGATCGACTGCATTCAGACTGAAATTCCATTATCCTCTAATAGAAAGTTCACATAACCAATTGAACCAACAAATAACACTTACCAAAAAAAATTATGAAACTGATTCTTGAGGGTGGAAACAATCAATTCACATTCCCCAACAAGATAGGTGCTAAGACGAGGTAGAACTAACATCACCACTCCCTACCCAGATCGACAGAGAGGAATAACAGAAAGAATTGGCTCCCAGAAGGTCAACGCAGGAGCACTATTCGGCTAGCTAGAACCCGATGGCACTGAAGAGAAGGGAGAAGGAAAAAGAATCACTCAATCACCATAAGCCAAAACTGAATGAGTTAGATAAGAGAAGAGGGTACAATTGGCTAGAGGAAAGCTGATTGTGAGAAAGGGAGAAGAGAGGAGGGAATGTTCGGCTATGGAAAAGAAAATTAGAAGAAGGAGAAGTGATGGGGAGACGAATGTAGATTAAACAAGGTATCGATCGATAGATCAGAGTCAAAGAAATTAACATGAAGCGTCCCCAAATGATCACAAATAAGTTTCAGCTACTGAACCAACATAAACAAAAGAGAACAAAAGAATCAAAAGGAGTCAGCTATCGAAAAAGAGAGCAAGCAATAGCCAAATTCGGCACTAAGTGCCTATGACTGATTTTGGTACAATAAGGGTCCTATTTTTGGAAACCAACTCGCTCTCCCTTACTCCTTGATCCACTTCACGAATTTCTCCTAAATTTCCTCCTGTCCACCATTTCAAACATTCAAAAAATTCCCCTTTTTACTCCCTAAATTCGGCCAATAACAATACTATTTAAACCAGTTCGAATTCTTGGTGTTTCGGTCAAACACAACTTCCTCTATGGCCTTTAGCAAAAATAACCTCCTTTTGCTCAAGTAAGGATTCAAGCCTCAAACCACTAGCATCAACAACACGTCACTTACCACTAGCTCAGTAGGCTTTTTGTGTCATACCTTTCCAAATTAAACTTATAACCCTACTAGCCAAAGTAGGTTGAACCCAGGATTTGCCAAACACTTCCAGAGCACACAACCACTAAGCCAAACACTCAATTGTGTCACTTCCTTGCACAATTAAATATTTATGTGCAGTCTCCTAACTACACCCACTCGAGACTAAAAACTTCTAGGTCCAAAATTCGGGGCATTATAAAAGAGGCCTAATATGTATGACCATATTTATGGTGTAATTAAGTAACTTGAAAGAAGACTTAAAAAGATGAATAAGTATGAAATTGGTGTGGAATGTCATATGGAAGTACAATGATTGGAGTATGTGATATGTCCACATTATAAAATTATGGATTAATCATGATGGTGTGTGCTTGTGTAGCCAAATGTGCCATGTTGCATGCTATGAAGGATGATTGCGTATGTGAGAGTTTAAGGGTGACAAATGGCTTGGAAAATAGCCTAGAAGTTGTCCACATGGTTAGACACATGGGCATGTGTCTCGGCCGTGTGTGACACATGGTTTACCCCATAGGCGTGTGATCCGGCCGTGTGTCCCCTGCACCATATTTATTGCAAAATAAAATGCTTAGTAGTAAACACACGAGAAGAGACACGGCTGTGTGTCTCATCCGTGTGAAGGACACGGCCTCAGGACATAGGCGTGTGCCCATGACGTGTGAAGTCTACACTTAATTTTTGGATTTTAATTCGCACACGGCATAAGAATACGAGCGTGTGACTTGGCTGTATGATCTTATTTGGTTGATGACGTCATGTCAGAGAGTTACACGGGCTGAGGAAATGGGCGTGTCCCAAGCCACACGTGTAATATCCTGATTTTGGGCCTAGTCAAAATAGTGGTTTCATGACCACAAAATCCGAGATAGAAATAATGATTTTATGATTATTTTGAGGTCTATGATATGATTGCATGATTGTGTGAAAATTTCATGAAGAAATTTTATGCATAAAGTGCTTAAATTGAAATTAGGGACTAAATCGAATAATTTGCAAAACTTTCATTCTAGAAGTTTCTAGTTTGAAATTGTTTTGAAATATTAATTAGGAGGTCTTAAATAGTAATTTTACCAATTTCTAAGTCTATGGACAAAAATTGGACATGGATGGAATTTTTAGAAAGTTTAGTAGTAAGGGCATTTTGGTCATTTAGGGGTAAAATGAATTAAAATACAAAATTAAAAGCCAATTTTGCTCATCTTCAACCCCATGGCCGAATATAGCAAGGAGAAACCATGGCAAGGGTTTTTCAAGCTTCCAAGCTTGATTGTAAGTCCGTTCTAGCCTCGTTTTTAATGATTTTTACGTTTTTGGAGTCTCGGTAGCTCGATTAAGCTTATGCTAGCAATAATTCAACCTAGGGTTCATATTTGGAAAAATACCCATAGGTGAAATTTGTGTATTTTGGTGTTTTATGATAGAATATGAGGTTTTAAATTATGTTAGACAACTTGTACTACTCGGTGTGAAGCGAAAACGCGCAAAAGGGCTTAATCGGTAAAAATACCTAATAGTCATAAGTACATGTTAGAGTGAGAATTTGATGTTGCTATAGATGGGAAAAATGATCAGCATGTCATAAAACATAGGAAAATAGGCTGAAGTTTAATTTACGAGCTTTGGGGAAAAAGTGTAAATATGTGAAAGTTTAGGGGCAAAATTGTAATTTTACCAAAAAATGAGTTTGGGTCAATTTGAATAAAATGAGTCCTAATTAGACTATATTTTAAATGATAGAGCAAGGAAAACTAAAATTCAGGCTAAAATGGGGAAAATACCAAGTTGTGGACGAAATGGTAAAAGTAGCCATTTTCGCATACGAGGTAAGTTCATGTGTAAATAATGTAGTATAATTGTTATTTTTAAGTTATTGATGTTAATTATATGATTTTCTGATTTTTATCATGAAATATATGCTTTGTGGTTATTTTCAAATAAAATGCAAATTATGTGAATTATTTGTTAAATATAAAGTGCTACCGAGTATTGGTTTCGGTATTTTACGGAAGATGGCATGGAGATGTGTTCGAGGAAAATCCTGTTTGAACCTTAGGAATAGATTAGGATACAAGTGACATGTCACTAGGATGGTTGAGCATCTGAACTCGTTGAGTTGAGTCCAATTTCACTTATGGATGAGAATGTCCGAACTCGTTGAGTTGAGTCCGAGTTCGAGAGATGTAACTAGGCATCCGAGCTCGTTGAGTTGAGTCCGAGTTCGCTTATGGATGCGAACGCTTGAGCTCGTTGAGTTGAGTCCGAGTTCACTTATGGGCGAGTTACATGGTAGCTTGGCTACATATGTGGCACTTATGTGCAAACTTTCCATGTATCCAAATTATATTCTGATGTGTTCAACGGGTAAAATTCTACTCAAATGGAGGAATACTCGAGATGAAAGGGACGTATTGGTAAGTGTTGTGAAATGAATACTTTGAACAGGTATGTACTTAACCCTCAGGTTGAAAACTCGATATAACAACAATATGGTAAGATGATAAATGAAAATGTGATATGAATGTCTCGGTGATGATTATGCAAATGATGTTTTATGTTTGCTTATATAGTTGTGTTACTTGCTATTTTCATGTGAGCTTACTAAGCATTTATGCTTACTTCCTCCTTTTCATTCCTTGTAGTGTTGACAAGCCAGCTCGGAAATCGGGAACGATCGGAGGCATGCTCACACTATCCGTATACCATCTTGGCATAATGGCTTGCATATTTTGAGTATGCCATGTATAGCATTATAATCATTTTGTATATATGGTCTTATGATATGGTTATTGAGTGGTATGGAAGTGCTTGGTAATGATTAGCCATTGGAATGGCTAATCATGATCATATTTGGTGTTATGTATGCTAAATTGCTAGCTAATTCATGGAAACCATGAAATAGGTAAAATTTACCATAAAATAGATTCAGACAACAGCAGTGACATGAGTTTGAAAAATCATTAAAAATAGTGGAGATATAATTAGATGATGAATAAATATGGAATTGAAGAATTATGAGTCTATTTTCATATGGATGGAACAAAACAGGTATATGAGTTATATTTTATGAGATGTTTAAATTTTTGTGAAACAGGGCTAGAGTGATTTCTGGATCCCCTGTTCTGACTTTGTAAATTCACCATAAATTGTTCAAAGATAATTAGAAGTCATGATTTATATGTGCAGATTCCTTATTGAGTCTAGTTTTATTATAAAAAAACGACATAGTCATTGAAACTCTGTACAGGGAGATATCTGATTCGTAATACACAGAGGTCAGAGCAGTTGAACCCTAAAACAGGGGAGACTTTAACTAATAAACTGTACTAATTTGCTCGACCAAAAATTCTAGAAAAAATTAGTAAATATAAATATTAGTCTATTTTCAGGGAAAATTTACAGAATTAGATTTAGAGTTTTGGAACTCGAGATATGAATTTTTAAGCGACTGTGATCCAGATTGCTAGCTTGACTGAAAATTTTAAAATTAAATTGTTTGAGCTGTTTAAGTAATGAATTAAGTCTATTAACACCTCGTGTTCGACTCCGGCGACGGTCTCGGGTACGGGGTGTTACATTTGGTGGTATCAGAGTAGGTTTAGTCGATTCTCGGACTAACCTAGCATGTGTAAAAGTTTAGTTATACATGCCACTGATCTGTGATAGTGTGATGTCTTCCGACGCGTATGAGTACCTTCTTATTTAGACAGGGTACTCTCCAACCGAGCTGTGCCGACCATGTTCAATGTTATGCGAAGGTATTTGAGTAAAATTATGATTATGATAAGTCTCGGTTTAGAAAAGTATGAATAAAAGTTTATAATACATATGTGATAAATATTCATATTTGCTTAATACTCATATGATGTAATGTATGTGGCTTACTTGATAAGATGAACGGAATAAATAGAAAGTAGTAGAGGTATGAATAAAAGTCATAATATTATGATACGAATGAAAATGTCCTTGTCTTGATTTGGATGTCTAATGTTGATGAATGCTAATGATATATAATTTTTATGAGATAAAGGATTATAATGAAATGAACTTATCTATGTTAATTAAATTGTTGGATTGAATTATATGATTGTAATGATATGTACATGATGATGCACGAAATGAAAGTTGTGATTGTGATGCAAATATCTATGTTTGTTTGGCCTTATATGATGTCATGAGCATGAATTAATTTAATTAAATGAATGGATAAGTAAAGCTATCTAGAAAACATAAAATGTATGCATAAGTATATTGTCTAAATGGGACAATAGGAAAATTTGTGTAAGCCAACATGAATGTTGCATTGCTGAATGAATGACATGATTTTGATGATGTTGCTATGATGATGGAAGTTGTGTCATATGTGTATGTATAAGAAAGTCGAGTCAGAGGTCCTACAACCCCTTCCCCTTACCGAAATGGTACTTATAATGGAATTTCATGAGATTTGTATTGAATAAGTTTCCGGTTGAGAACCCAAAGAGTTCAAGTGATAGAATAATTATAAGTATGATCGAGATTGAAAATGAGCTGATAAGTAAAGTCGAGTCGAGAAAGTATCGGATTGATATAAAGATTATTGGAATTATGCATTGTCCCAGTTAGAGAAGGAATTCTCTTTGGTAAATCGAATTACTCGGTGCAAGGTCGAGAAAAGTGTAAATCGAAATTTATTCAGAACTGGCCTTCTTTAGTGAATGGTTTAATATGAAATTTGTGATGGCAGAACTAGTTGGGGAAATGATATTTGAAATGTAAACTATCTGAGTGTGACAGTTATGACCGGATGATTTAGCGATCTCTTTTGAGATGTTCTATGTGTTTACCCGTTCTCAGAAATATTTCTATGGCTATTGATCTTCTGAAGAAATTCTTGTTATATGGGAATGTCTTCCAATTCTAGTGTTGGATGAAAGCATTGGTAGTTTGACTTGTTTATAATTTATATTGCTCTATTTCATCGGGGTATTCTGTATTTTCTCTATGAGTTTGGTTTTCGATTTTCTGGCATAATATCGTATCTTGGGTTTCTTTATCCTGGATCTCTTTATTCTAGATTTCTTTATTCTAGATTTCTCTATCTTGGATTTCTTTATTCGGTTTTCTTATTATCTTTGTTCCATAATTTGTCAATTATGACTCACGTTCGAAGTACATTCTTTAGCTCGTGATAATCATGTCAAATATGACTATACTTCTAATTTGATCTTGGTAATGTGGTGATTTTAGTATTGGGATTTTTTCTAATTTCTGTGTAAGGATTTGACATCAGTAAAGGCATAGGTGATAAAAGCGCGAGTTTCAGTCGGTATGGTGAATTATTTATTTGAAAGATTTCATGTGATAATTATGTCAGGATTATTTTCTCAAGTCGATAATATAATTTCATTTTGTCTTGATAAAAGAGTAAATAGTCTGAACGAGAAGTGTATATTTATTAGAAAGAGTTGGATATTAGTTAAAGTCACTACGAATGATAAGGTTTTCGTCTTGTGAAAGCTGAAAAGTTTATTACATGTTGACAAAGTTTGGATAGATGAGAATATTGGTAACCAAGCGTCTCGAACTAGACTAGTCTACATTGAGTAAAGACTTCGACTTTCAAGAATGTCTTGTTGTATGAATTGTGATGTGTTTCAAGACGGTGAGGTAATGTGATAGTTTAGAGCATTCGATGTTACATAAAATCGGAGTTGTTAAAAGGGTTAAAGCGAGCATTGGGATCTATCAAAATTATCCTTGTCGGTGTTGATATTGGGATGGAAATGAGAAGGATTATTCTTGAGGCCATATCGTAATTATTTCCATAGCGAAAGAGGAAAATGTGATGTATCCTATTGTTAAATGTTTGGCGAGATCTATAAATCATATCTATATTGAATGAATTCCTACTTATCAGATTCATGGAATTTCAGGTCTCTTTGATTGTTGAATTTCTTGGAATTCCGGTCTCCATTAATCAAGTTAAGATCCGGGTTTTATGTCATGATATCATGGGAAACTGAGAAGGGTTGAAAATTTAAGAACAGTTGAGAGTTGATACTATAAGCTTTCAGATCATATAAGAAATTAAAGAGATGTATTGAAGGTACAGCCTAAGTGAAAGTTCTTCGACACCGAATATGAGATTAAAAGTGAAGACCACTTTTCTGGTAAGATTTTCGGGGACGAAAATCCCTAAAAGGGGGGAGAGTTGTAATATCCTGATTTATGCATAGAGTGCTTAAATTGAAATTAGGGACTAAATCGAATAATTTGCAAAACTTGCATTCTAGAAGTTTCTAGTATGAATTTGTTTTGAAATATTAATTAGGAGGTCTTAAATAGCAATTTTACCAATTTCTAAGTCTATGGACAAAAATTGGACATGGATGGAATTTTAGAAAGTTTAGTAGTAAGGGCATTTTGGTCATTTAGGGTAAAATGAATTAAAATACAAAATTAAAGCCAATTTTGCTCATCTTCAACCCCATGGCCGAATATAGCAAGGAGAAACCGTGGCTAGGGTTTTTCAAGCTTCCAAGCTCGATTGTAAGTCCGTTCTAGCCTTGTTTTTAATGATTTTTACGTTTTTGGAGTCCCGGTAGCTCGATTAAGCTTATGCTAGCAATAATTCAACCTAGGGTTCATATTTGGATAAATACCCATAGGTGCAATTTGTGTATTTTGGTGTTTTATGATAGAATATGAGGTTTTAAATTATGTTAGACAACTTGTACTACTCAGTGTGAAGCGAAAACGCGCAAAAGGGCTTAATCGGTAAAAATACCTAATAGTCATAAGTACATGTTAGAGTGAGAATTTGATGTTGCTATAGAAGGGAAAAATGATCAGCATGTCATAAAACATAGGAAAATAGGCTGAAGTTTAATTTACGAGCTTTGGGGAAAAAGTGTAAATATGTGAAAGTTTAGGGGCAAAACTGTAATTTTGCCAAAATATGAGTTTGGGTCAATTTGAATAACGTGAGTCCTAATTAGACTATATTTTAAATGATAGAGCAATGAAAACTAAAATTCGGGCTAAAAATGGGAAAATACCAAGTTGTGGACGAAATGGTAAAAGTAGCCATTTTCGCATACGAGGTAAGTTCATGTGTAAATAATGTAGTATAATTGTTATTTTTAAGTTATTGATGTTAATTATATGATATGCTGATTTTTATCATGAAATATATGCTTTGTGGTTATTTTCGAATAAAATGCAAATCATGTGAATTATTTGTTAAATATAAAGTGCTACCGAGTATTGGTTTCGGTATTTTACGGAAGATGGCATGGAGATGTGTTCGAGGAAAATCCCGTTTGAACCTTAGGAATAGATTAGGATACAAGTGACATGTCACTAGGATGGTTGAGCATCCGAACTCATTGAGTTGAGTCCGAGTTCACTTATGGATGCGAATGTCCGAACTCGTTGAGTTGAGTCCGAGTTCAAGAGATGTAACTAGGCATCCGAGCTCGTTGAGTTGAGTCCGAGTTCACTTATGGATGCGAACACCCGAGCTCGTTGAGTTGAGTCCGAGTTCACTTATGGGCGGGTTACATGGTAGCTTGGCTACATATGTGGTACTTATGTGCAAACTTTCCATGTATCCGAATTATATTCCGATGTGTTCAATGGGTAAAATTCTACTCAAATGGAGAAATACTCGAGATGAAAGGGACGTATTGGTAAGTGTTGTGAAATGAATACTTTGAACAGGTATGTACTTAACCCTCGGGTTGAAAACTCGATATAACAACAATATGGTAAGATGATAAATGAAAATGTGATATGAATGTCTCGGTGATGATTATGCAAATGATATTTTATGTTTGCTTATATAGTTGTGTTACTTGCTATTTCCATGTGAGCTTACTAAGCATTTATGCTTACTTCCTCCTTTTCATTCCTTGTAGTGTTGACAAGCCAGCTCGGAAATCGGGAACGATCGGAGGCATGCTCACACTATCCGTATACCATCTTGGCATAATGGCTTGCATATTTTGAGTATGCCATGTATAACATTATAATCATTTTGTATATATGGTCTTATGATATGGTTATTGAGTGGTATGGAAATGCTTGGTAATGACTAGCCATTGGAATGGCTAATCATGATCATATTTGGTGTTATGTATGCTAAATTGCTAACTAATTCATGGAAACCATGAAATAGGTAAAATTTACCATAAAATAGATTAGACAAAGCAGGTGACATGAGTTTGAAAAATCATTAAAAATAGTAGAGATACAATTAGATGATGAATAAATATGGAATTGAATAATTATGAGTGTATTTTCATATGGATGGAACAAAACAGGTATATGAGTTATATTTTATGAGATGTTTAAATTTTTGTGAAACAGGGCCAGAGCGATTTCTGGATCCCCTGTTTTGACTTTGGAAATTCACCATAAATTTTTCAAAGATAATTAGAAGTCATAATTTATATGTACAGATTCCTTATTGAGCCTAGTTTTATTAGAAATAAACGGCATAGTCATTGAAACTCTGTATAGGGAGATATCTGATTTGTAATACACAGAGGTCAGAGCAGTCGAACCTTGAAACAGGGGAGACTTTAACTAATAAACTGTACTAATTTGCTCGACCAAAAATTCTAGAAACAAATTAGTAAATAGATATATGAGTCTAGTTTCAGGGAAAAGTTACAGAATTGGATTTAGAGTTTTGGAACTCGAGATATGAATTTCTAAGTGACTATGATGCAGATTGCTAGCTTGACTGAAAATTTTAAAAATAAATTGTTTGAGCTATTTAAGTAATGAATTAAGTCTGTTAACACCTTGTGTTCGACTCTGGCGACGGTCTCGGGTACGGGGCGTTACAACACGGGCGTGTGACTCCTCAAAACATGAAAATTTTCTAAGTGTTGCAAATTTTTTTAAAGTTTTTGATTTACTCCCGAACCATCACCAATGTATGTTATGGGCCTCGTAGGCCCGTATAAGGGACGTTATGGATGCACATGAATGGTTTTGAATTTGAATGAAATTCTATGGGTTGGTTTTGTATGAATGATTATGTTTAAGTCCAGTAATGCCTTAATCCCTATCCCGGTGTCCGGTACAGGTAAGGGGTGTTACAGGCCGTGTGCCCCACACGGTCACCAGACATGCCCATGTCACAGGCCGTGTGAAAATAGGGCGTACATACGGACTTGCACCACACGGCCGAAGACACGCCTGTGTGCCATGGCCGTGGGAAAACTTGGGAGGTTACTGACTTGGGTCACACGGCTGACCAAACGCCCATGTGCCAGCCCATGTGCCATACACGACCAGTAGACACGCCCATGTGTCTAGGCCGTGCCAGGGGGACACACGACCGTGTAACATGACCGTGTGTCATACACGACTGAGACACACACCCGTGTCTCTACCTGTGTGGAAAAAATAGGCCATTTACAAAGCCAATTTGCCACCCTTTTTCTCATGCACACCTAGCCATCAAAATGGTATCATTCAATTCATATATGAGTAGCCAAAATATGCCAAATCACACACATATCATGCCATCTAACATCAACCATTACAACTACTCAATTCCATGATAAAAAACATACCAAATCAATATACCAAAATCATCATAAACTTACATATCTTCTAATTGAATTTTCTCACCTTTCTATCAACCAAATCATGCTTCTTCTCAACATATCCATTCATCAACTATAAATCATACCATAATATAACATTCCTCAAGCATAAATACATCAACTAATAACTAACCAAATGAGTCATCACTTAACCATGGCAACAACTATGGCGAACATGCCAAAAAACATGGTAACTTATATACATCCCATATATCACTTATCAAACATATAATTTAGGCCAACTTAAATGGCCATACACCAACATTTACAAGCCAAATCTCATGGCTATAATCATATTTCAAAACATACCAAGATAACACTAGCCCATACATGTCATATACCATATATACAAAGCTTCCAAAAGTACCAACTAGATGATCGATAGTGTAATGATGTTTCCCAATGATCCCTGAGTCCGAGCTAGGTTCGATAATCTATAAAACATGGAAATAATACATAAAGTAAGCTTTAAAAGCTTAGCAATCGATATAAAAATAAAATCATCATATGAACGTTTGCATATTAATTCAAATATGCTAAGCATCGCTAATCACATTCAAGTTCGCAAACCTTTAGCATTGAACACATATTCAACATCTCAATCAAATTCATCATTTACTTCACCTTTCAGTACTCATATGAATTTCGTACGTACCTGAGTCATTTAACTCATTCACACATTTTTTCTCGACTTGAATTTGCCTGTTGAATCGTTCGGAATCATTAAGGATACTCAACAATCACATATATCTCGTACAATGCCATATCCCAGATATGGTCTTACATGTTATCACATATCGATGCCACTGTCCCAGACAGGGTTTTACATGAAATCAATTAATGATGCCAATGTTCTTGACATGGTCTTACACGTAATCTCAATACAATGCCAATGTTCCAGACGTGGTTTTACATGTAATCACATCTCCATAACCTAATGTCATGTCATTCGTATCCTATACTTCCTAAGGTTTGTACAAGACTTTTGAATATTGTACCTTCATCGATTCGTGCTCATATTTTCTTGTTCAACATCCATAGCAATTCAATGATAATAAAACATATATAATTCAGTTTAAAGACATTTATTTGCATATGAACTTACCTCATAGTTAGAATAAATGGACTGAATCGACAATTCGTCAACTTTGATTTTCCCCAATCTAAATCCGTTTTCTTTCATTCTTGATCTATATACATTTAAAATTAACTCATTTATTCATCAACACATTAATTTATTCCACAAACATATTTAGGTATTTTTGCACTTTAACCTTAAACTTTCACATTTCTTACAATGTAGTCCCTATTTCATAAATACATCAAATCCACACAATTCAATTTAATCCATAATTTTCCAAATTACCAAAATACCCCTAGTAGCCCATATTTTTCATTTATTTCACCATTTCACCCTTCAATTTATAAATTTCACAATTTAATCTTTATTTGACATTTTTGTCAAAAATCACTTAATAAAACTTGTATATCTAACATTAAACCTCCATAATCTATCATTAAACATCACAATGCTCATAAATTCAAAATGTTACTTCACAAAATCATCAACAATTTTAGAAATTAGGGTACGAGCTAGCTAGTACTCAAAGCAATGATCACAAAAACATAGAAATCATAAAAAACAGATCTCAAAACACTTACCAATCAAGCTTGCAAGTGTCGAACCCTAAAAATCAATCTATGGCTTTCTTCTCATCAACATTCGACCAAGAAAGAAAGAAATGAAGCTTAATTTTGTCTTTTGTTTTAATTTAATTAACCTAAATAACCAAATTACTACTTTAACCTTAATTAAAACCATTATAATACACATAATTTAAGGCAATTTATGTCCATCTCCACTATCAAAGGTCTAATTACAATATAAGGACCTCCTATTTAATAAGCGATAACAATTTGTCACTTTTAACTTATAGTATGCTACTTTTGCATTTTACGCGATTAAGTCATTTTTCTCAAATTGAGCTATTAAACGATAAAATTAGCTCATGAAATTTTCACACATATGTATTGACATGCTGTAAACACCAAAAATAATATTAAATTTTTTTACGACCTCAGATTTGTGGTTTGGAAACCACTATTTTGATTTAGCTAAAATTAGGCTGTTACA
Source organism: Gossypium arboreum (assembly GCF_025698485.1). Classification (NCBI taxonomy): domain Eukaryota; kingdom Viridiplantae; phylum Streptophyta; class Magnoliopsida; order Malvales; family Malvaceae; genus Gossypium; species Gossypium arboreum. The sequence continues at coordinate 68,185,596 of NC_069075.1, forward strand.
ATTAATATGAGATATGAGTTAGTAGTGGTTTTGACCACATCTGGGCACTTAAAATGCGAGATTCCCGCGTATCCGATATTATTCTAATAGTTCAACGGGTACAAAAAAAGGGAAAGTTCAACAAATGCTCTAAAAAGTGATATTATGAAAGTATGAAAAGGTATGAGTTTTTAATGATGGAAATACACTTAGCCATTTGTTAAAAGTATGAAATGCTTTGAAGTAATATGTATAAAAGCTATAATGCTATGAGATGATTTGCTATACTATGTCATTTGCTAACTTGAAAGGTTGTTGTTGCTTAGGCTAATATCAAGCCATGTTGGATAGTTTCAAGTTGATTTTTATGTTTATAAGATGAAATAGTAAGTTTTCTTTGTGAATTGCGAACTTACTAAGAATTACATGCTTACTTTGTGTTAATTTCTTTGTGTTTCTAGATAATCGGAAGCTCTTTTGGGTTGGAAGTTGTCATAGATTTCATCACACTAACCATCGGTTAAATCAGTATATTTTGAAGATTTTGAGTCATGGTTATAATGGCATGTATAGGTGTTTTGTTTGATAAATTCTAGCCATTAAGTATGAATTGTATATATATGACATTATGGTTGATGATCTATTTGGTATGATGTATATTTATATGGTATCTTGTATGGTCGGTAACTTAATATTGTGTTGGCTAAAATGATGATATGGAAATGTTACAATATGAGTTGGTGAATGGTAAAAAAAGGGATAGTTCATAATGTTGCTATTGGCTTGATTTGGTAGTTTGAAAGTGATCATCTTTTGGTAAATTTGGTATGGTATAGGTTAGTTGTCAATATGGCTATCTTGTATTGATTATGTATGCATATTTGGTTTATGAACATTGTAGCCAATATGGTATTAGGATATTCCAATTAGTAGTTTAGTTGTGGAATGAAATGGCATTTCGGTAATTTTCCCTTAATTACGGTTTTCACTTACCTTGGCCCATGAACAAGCCCTACGAGCTAAGGTGAACGAATACTATGCACCAGGTAGGATTCCAGAGAAGAGGAGGTGGGTCATTAAGACCGCTTAAGTACCAAGCTCTCCCTAGATCCAATCCTAGACATGCATATACCCGTTGCCACACCTTAACCCTATGACTTGTCCACGGTCTCAATTAATTAATTAATTTTTATGTAGTCATCATATACTAGGCCCAATACCCCTACATACATGCATATAGCCCATTAGGCCAATCTTATTCAAATGGCCCATCTGGCCCAGTTCATATTCTTATGGCCCATTAGGCCCAAATCATATTATACTCATGCCCACATACAAATTTTCTAACACATAGCATCACTTATCAATCTTTGCCTATTATGGGCCCAACAGCCCATCAGGCCCATTTAGCTTATTCTGGCCCATTTGGCCAATTCTCAACCCAAGTCCACGGAATCGCCTGTGGGCCTCAGGTAACCTATCGGTTTAATCTCCACGAGTGTTCGCACACTCGTGTGACTACCGTAGCCCAACTTTTAACTTTTTGACATTTTGGTTTTTCAGCTTTTCGGCATTTCGGCTTTTGCTGATTCATTGTGTGTATGCAGTGTATGTACACACCTGGTAAGCAAGTGTGATGCGATCTCCTTAGCCCAAACCTACAATCAATATCATTCAAAGATTAAGCTTAAATACTTTACCAAAAGCCGAAATCTCACATTAATCTTACCTTGAACATAAATCCCAAATAGCTTCTCCTTGACCACGTTCTCCTTAGATTTGCATTAATCTTAACTATTAAACCGGAATAATAGGTGACTTGTATCCAACACAAGTCCCATTACCTTAACTATGACCATTCGGCCAACTAAGATTAAGAGTACTTACCAACGTCTCTCACCTGAAGAGCAAATTAGTAGGGATCCAAAAACTAAAATTCGATACCTATTCCTACCCAAAAATCGATTAGAAGAAGTGAGGAACAATAATCGATACCTTAGGAAAAACTGACTGGAAGAGCAACACTTACACCAGATTCCGTCAAAGAGTATTCGACCCTTGGAAGATTCGGCTTCCAAACTTAGTATGGTGAATAAGGTATATTTGGCATAGATTAAAGAATAAGAGTAGTAGAATAAATAGGTAGAAAGAAAGAAAAACAAAAGGGTTTTCAACTTTTTGGATCTTGAAGCAAAAAGGGTTTCCGATAGCAAGGTGAAAAAGATTTCGGCATTAGCCTGATACCCTTGCATTCGGCACCTATTTATAACCTTTATGGTCGAATTCCTTAAGCCCAAGTTCCCATTTCAGCTCCACTTACTCCTCACTTCTCATCTCCTCGTTTTTCTCCCTGATAACCCCTTAATCCTTTCTTCAAATTTCTCTTCTGATTAGTCCCCTTAGAGTCCATCTTCACGCCACTTCCATCCTTCTAGAAGGCCAAAATTAAACTTCTAAAAATACTAAACTAGGATTCGAACCTTGGATCTCCTTGCTAGCCACTAACGCCACCTACCTACACTTTAAGTGGCGTCACTTAGCCACTCTTCCACAAGGCTTTTTGATGCCATTTTTCCCTATCTTTATTTAAAAGCCCAACTTCTTGCCACCAAGGTCCTTTTAATAATTAAACTATAATTTCATTTACCTCTAGGTTCAAACTCAAACCTTAATTAAGACCTACTATAATTATCACATGGCTAGGAACATAAAACACAATTTTTATCAAAACAAAAAGCAAAGAAAGTTTGAGATTTCGGGATTCTTAGGGGCATTACAGGTATACTCAAGAGATGAGGGTGAGCATGATATGCACTTAAGGATAGTGTTGCAGACTTTAAGGGAGAAGCAACTGTATGCCAAATTCAGTAAGTGCAAATTTTGGCTAAGGGAGGTTACTATTTTAGGACATGTGGTGTCAGCGGAGGGGATTAATGTGGATCCCCGAAAAATTGAAGTGGCGTTAGAATGGAAAACACCCAAGTTGGTGTTAGAAATCTGAAGTTTTCTGGGCCTAGCAGGGTATTATAGGCGGTTTGTTGAGGGTTTTCAGTAATTGCTACACCCTTAACCAAGTTGTTGAGAAAGGGGGTACCATTTGTTTGGACGGATAAGCAGCAAGATAGTTTTGGAAAACTTAAGAAGGTTTTAACTGAGGCCCCTGTGTTGATTCAGCCAGTGCATGGGAAGAAGTTTACGGTTTATAGTGGTGCATCACATGTGGGCTTGGGATGTGTATTGATGCAAGAAGGAAAGGTGGTTGCGTATGCGTCACGAAAACTTAAGTCTCACGAGGTGAATTACCCATCCCATGACTTGGAACTAGCTGCGGTGGTTTTCATGCTTAAAATATGGAGGCATTACTTATACAAGGAGAAGTGTACAATTTATTCAGACCATAAGAGTTTGAAGTACCTCCTTAACCAGAAGGAGCTCAACCTTAGGCAACATAGGTGGGTGGAATTATTGAAGGATTATGATTGGACGATTGATTAGCACCCTAGCAAAGCTAATGTGGTAGCCGACACGTTAAGTCAGACTTGAGGGCTATGCTCACCCATTTAAGTTTGTTGGATGATGGTAGCTTGTTAGCTGAGCTTCAAGTAAAACTGATGTGGATCGAGCAGATAAGGAGTAAGCAATTGATGGATGAGACCTTGGATGCTTGTCTTAGACAAGTAGAGAATGGGGAGACATCGAATTTTGGGTTAAATAGTGAAGGAGTGTTGTGTTTTCGTGGGAGAATGAGTACACCTAAGGACAATGAACTAAGACAGTCTATACTGCGGGAAGCACATAGCAACCTCTATGCTATGCATCCTAGCAGGAACAAGATGTATTGGAATTTGTAGGAGCTTTATTGGTGGCCTAGACTTAAGCGCGAGGTTATGGAGTTCGTAAGTAAATGCTTGGTTTGTCAACATGTGAAGGCGGAGCATCAGTTGCCTTCAGGGTTGCTTCAGCCAATAAAGATTCCACTTTGGAAGTGGGTAAGGGTCACTATGGACTTTGTTAGTGGGCTACCCTTAACGCCTATTAAGAAAGACTCGATATGGGTTATAATGGATCGGTTAACAAAGTCTGCCTATTTCGTACCAGTTCGCACTGATTACTCATTACAAAACCTGGCTAGGTTGTATGTGGCGAAGATTGTAAGGTTGCATGGAGTGCCAGTGTCCATAATATCTGATAGGGACCCACGTTTCACTTTACGATTTTCAAAGAAGCTGCATGAGGCATTGGGTACTAGGTTGAACTTTAGTACGGCATTCCACCTTGAAATTGATAGACAGTCAGAAATGTTAATCCAAGTATTGGAAGATATGTTGAGGGGGTGTGTGATTGAGTTCCGGGGTAGCTGGGAAGACTATTTGCCATTAGCCGAATTCGCGTATAATAATAGCTATCAAGAAAGTATTGGGATGGCTTCGTATGAAGCACTATATGGGCGAAGGTGTCGAACTCCAACATGTTGGACGGAGTTAGGCGAACAAAGAGTTTTGAGCCCTGAGTTAGTAGTAGATACTGAGGATAAGGTAAAGTTGATTTGGGATCAGTTGAAAGAGGCCTCGGATAGACAGAAATCATATGTTGACCTTAAGCATCGTGAGATAAAGTATGCAGTAGGGGACTTAGTTTTCCTTAAGGTCTCTTTATGGAAGAAGGTGTTAAGGTTTGGACGGAAGGGGAAGATAAGCCCAAGGTTCATTAGGTCATATCGGGTTGTAAGGCAGATTGGGCCGGTCGCTTATCAACTGGAATTACCTCCTGAATTGAGCCAGATCCATGATATGTTCCATGTTTCCATGCTGATGCGGTATCGCTCAGATCCTTTACATGTCATAGCAGTTGAGGAAATTGAGGTCAGGCTAGACCTAACCTTTGAGGAAGAGCCCATGCAAATAATTGGTCGTGATGTTAAGGTACTAAGAATGAAGCCCGTTCCATTAGTCAAGGTTCTTTGGCGTAATCAGAAGGCTGAGGAGGCTACTTGGGAACCTGAGGAAGCGATGCGACGTCAATATCCTCAACTGTTTGAATTAGGTAAAATTTTGAGGACGAAATTTCTTTTAGGGGGTAGAGTTGTAATGCCCCAAAAATACCAAAACCCAAAAATCTCGAAATCTCAAATTTTTCTTCTTTTTTTTTGTGCTTAGTATTTCTGGTTAAGTGTTAATTATGTGATGGTATGTCTTGGTCAAGGTTTGAGCTTGAGCCTAGGGGTAAAAGAAATTATAGTTTAATTATTAAAAGAACCCTGATGGCAAGTAGGTGGGCTTTTGAGTAAGTGAAGGGAAAATTGGATAGAAAAGAGCCTACTGGCCAAGGGGATAAGTGGCGTGTTGCTAGTGTAAGAGGTCTGGGGTTCGAATCCCACTTTGCTCAAAAGAGGGATTTATTTTTTGCTTAAAAGATGGACAGAGGTGGCATTGGATTTGAACTCTGTAGGGGAAGATAAGAGGAGAAATTTGAGGAGAGGATCAAGGGGTTATTAGGGAGAAAAACAAGGAGATAAAGAGTAAGGATGAGGTGGAGCCGAATTAGGAACTTGGGCTTGAGAAATTCGGCTATAGGGGCTATAAATAGGTGCTGAATGGGAGGGGGCTAGGCTAATGCTGAATTCCCTTCACCTTGTTGCCAGAAACCCTTTTCCCTAAAAGCCGAATACCCTTTGTTTTACTCTATTATCTCTGTGCCAATTTCCCCTCCTTCCTCTGCACAATATTCTTTGTTTCACTTTTACTTTAGCTGACTTCTTCTTCTTTTTTCCCTTGGTGCCGAATAATCATTTGTTTTCCATTCAAATCTTAAAGGCCGAACACCTCTTTGGCCAAATACCCCTAGTGCCACCACTACCCTTTCCACTCAGTCGATTCTAGTGTAAGTGTTTACTCTTCCAATCGGTTTGTTTTGCTAAGTATCAATTATTGTCCCCCCCTTCTTCTAATCAGCCTTGGGTAGGAATAGGTATCGAATCTCAGTCTTTGGATCTCTGTCGATTTGCTCCTTAGGGGAGATACTTTGGTAAGTACTCTGGATCTTAGTTGGTCGAATGGTCATAGTTAAGGTAAGGGGGACTTGTGTTAGATACAAGTCACTTGTTATTTTGGTTTTAATAGTTAATATTGGTGCAGATCTAGGAGTTGATCGGGGTTAGTGCTTAAAGAAGAGGTTGTTATAACTTGTCGCACAAGGTAAGGTTAAAGGTGAGGTTTCGGTTTTGGTAAAGGTATGTATTAAGCATTCGATTAATTGAAGGGTGATATCGATTATAGGTTCGAGGATAAGGAAATCGCAGCACGTTTTGTTACCAGGTATGTAGATTCACTGCACAACAAGTAGATCGGCAAAAGCTGAAATGCCGAAAAGCTAAAAGTTGGGCTACGGTAGTCTTACGAATGCGCGAACACTCGTAAGGGGGAAACCAATAGGTTGCCTGAGGCGCAGGGGCGATTCCATGGACTTGGGTTGTGAATTGGCCAAACGGGCCAGAATGGGCTAAATGGGCCCGATAGGCTTTGGGCCCATAATAGGCAAAGATTGATAATTGATGTTTTGTGATAAAAGATTGTATGTGAGCATGACTGTAAATGTGGTTGGGCCTAATGGCCGTATGAATGTGATTTGGGCCTAATGGGCCACATAAATGTGATTGGGCCTAATGGGCCATATGAAAGAGATTGGGCTTAGTGGGCCATATATAGGTATGTGGATTTGTCTAGGCTTTGTAAGAGGTTTTAGGCCTAGTATATGATGACTGTATAAAACGTAATTAATTTATTAAGGATCGTGGACAAGTCATAGGGTTAAGGTGTGGCAACGGGTATGTGCATGTCTAGGATTGGATCTAGGGAGAGCTTGGTACTTAAGCGGTATTAATGACCCACCTCCTCTTCTCTGGAATCCTACCTGGGGCATAGTATATGTTCATCTTAGCTCACGGGATTTGTTAACGGGCCAAGGTAGGTAAAAACTCATAATAAAAGAAAATTACCGAAATGCTTCTAGGGCGAAAATGACTAAAATACCCCTATACATTGACTGTAAGATTTAAGATTGCTACATGTATATCTGCCATTAATGAAAACATTTAAAATTCATATAATGGATGTCCATTTATGTAATACTCCACTAACTAGGGTATAATAACATCTCAAGGACCTCATATTTAATAAACCATAGCAAATAAATACTTTAACAAATAGAAATCCACTTTTGCATTTTACTCGATTAAGTCCTTTTATAAAATCGAGCACACAAACGATAAAATTTTCACATAAAATTTTCACACATGTCATATACCATGATGTAAACATAGAAAATAATATTAAAATATTTTTTTGACTCAGATTTGTGGTCCCAAAACCTCTATTCTGACTAGGGTCTTAATTGGGTTGTTACAACTCTCCCCCTTTAAGGATTTTCGTCCCTGAAAATCTTACCAGAAAGTAAATTAAGGATTTTCTTTTGCACAGTACATTTCAAATTCACATATAGCTTCGAATCTCTTTAATCTCACAATTAAGATTCTGATTTGCTTTTCGCTATATGTCATCTCAAACTGAATCTGCTTCTACCTGTATTGAGTTACCTTCATTTTTTACTTTATTTCGCTGATATTAATCTCATGAATTATTTACTCACAAAGCTCAATCTTGAATCAACGTAGTTAGGTAACTGTCACGTACGATATCTCAGACAATGTCACTTTTAAACTTACTTGATAGTTTATCAAACAACAATAATATTTCATAGTTGCTTTAAAACTCCAAAACACAATGATACATAAATATTTCAAGAATTTGATTTACGTTCCTTGATTTCAATGCAATCTCATACTTCCAGACTACTGTAATTTTCCTCAGAATTATCATATGAGTTTTAGATCTTAACCATAACAACAATGAATGGCACCATAAGCAAATTTACTATCACAGAAATGGATAACTCAACTATTATATCAAAAGAGAAAATCTATACTTACTAAGAGATTTCTTCAGACAGTTAATAATATTTCGAATAACTCTATCTTTCTCAATAATAAGGATAATTCTGATATAGATTTCATCCACACTCTATTTCTATAATCAACAAAGTCAGAAATATCACATTTCACACTCAATCATCGATATCACATATGAGGTTCTGAAATAGAAATCAATTTATGTTGAACCCCCTTTTAACTTATAATTCACTGACATATTTCTGCATTTCACAACTTCACTAAATAAACATTTATTTTACCTTTAATTCAACTAACAGTTGTTCATTACCTGATAAGATCAATCACATATTCATTGCTCAAAAAGCATAAAAGGTTTCCCATTCAAAACATCTAAAACTATAATCATTTTCCTCGGATAAGAATCACTTACAGACTCAAAAGTTCTTCGACGGTTAGTGTAACAACCCGATTTCGGGCTAGTCAGAATAGTGGTCTCAAGACCACCAATCTGAAGTCAGGGAAATTATTTTATTATTATTCTACAGTCATAGCATGTTTATATTAGTGCATGGAAAGTTTGGTGATGAAATTTTAACGTTTGCAAGTCCAGTTGTGAAAAAAGACTAAATAGCATAAAGTGCAAAAGTCTTAAATTGATAGCTAAGGGTGTCAAATTTGTCATGGATCATAAATTGGAGGTCTTTAAAGGGAAATTAGACCCTATTTTGATAGTTTGGCCGGCCAAGGGAGGTAAAAATGTTGAAAAGTCAACATTAGGTATGTTGATGACATAAGGTGCAATATAATAATACCCTAAGTGCCTAGCCTTCATCTTTTTCATCTATTCTTTCTTCTCAACCAAAATTTGCAGCAAGAAATGGGGTTTTAAGAGCTTGAAATTTCAATAAATTTAAGCCTTAACAAGTAAGTGATTTTTATGGCTTTTCTTGAATATTTTTGTACTTTTGAGACCCTTGAAGCATAAGCTTTCAAATGAGGGTACTATTTTGCAAAATGATTAAGGGTTTAGAGTTTTCCATAAAAGGATTCATAATTTTTGCTGAGTTTTATGGAAGAAAATGAGTCTTGGGTATCTTATAGTTAACTTTTGTGAAATGTGTTAGCATAAAAACACCTAAAAGGACTATATTCATAAGTTGTAAAATAGGTGATAAGTGTTTCAAATAGTGAGAATTTGGAGTTACGATAAGAGTAGAAAAGGTTCAACTAGGCTTAAGGTGTGAAGAAATTTGATAAAATTTGATTTTCGGACTAAGGGTAAAATGGTCATTTTGCAAAAGTCTAAAGGTAAAATGGTCATTTTACTCAAATGTAGATTATTGAGTACCTAGATCAATAAAGTGATTAAATTTGTGAATTTTTGTTATTATTGATCAATAAATACCAAATCTGAACCTAGACCTGGGGAAAGCCAAGCAAATCAACTAAATTGACTAGTCGCCACATTTTGTAAATTCGAGGTAAGTTGTATGTAAATAATGCAACTACAATGTTAATGTATGTGTTGAATTGTACTTGAGATTAACATAGCATGAATTGCTTGATTGTGGAATTGAGAAAGCATGATGGTAATAGCGATAGTAGAGTTCCCGTTTGAACCTAGGAAATAAATCAGATATTCATGTCATAACATATGGGTTATTGTGAGCTAGTGTAAGACATGTCTAGGACATGCATCGGCCACATTATAAGAGCCAGTGTAAAACCATGTCTGAGACATGGCATCGACATTGAGACGAGTGCTAGTGTAAGACATGTCTAGGACATGCATCGGCCTTGAAACGTAAGCCAGTGTAAGACATGTCTAGGACATGCTTCGGCTATGAGAGGTGCCAGTGTAAGACCATGTCTGGAACATGGCATCGACACAACTATGCTAGAGCTTGTGTAAGATCATGTCTGGGACATGGCATCAGCACCTACACCCATGTTCGAGGCTAAATGAGTATCTGGTAATGTTCCATATGGTTCAACGGTGAAAGTATGATTCCAGGTTAACAAGGAAAGTATAACCGTGTTGTGAATGGTACAGGTACCTATATGATATGCATGAAATGTGAACTCAATATATGTTGTATCAGGTGTATTGAATATTGATGAGTAAATTTTGCTTATGCCACTTGTGTATTATGATGCTTATTGATGGATGGTAAAGTTATGTTGTATATTTATTTATGTGAAACTTACTAAGCTTAATGCTTACTCCCTCTCCTTTTTAATTTTCTTATAGTTCCGCCTATCTAGCTCAAGGATCAACGGAAGTCAAAGATTTCGATCACATTATCAATCGAAGCTTTCGGTATAGTTTGATATATATTTTTGAATATGGCATTTATAGAGAACTAAAATTATGTTTTGTGTCTTTATAAGTTTGGCCAAATGTGTTGGTTTGGGATAAATCTCTCATTTTGTATTAAGCCTTGAATGATGGTTAACATTTATTTTGATTTATATACAAAGATGTTATTTTCATAGATGAGTAAAATGCACACATGGAATGTTGTTTATTGTGGCTGAATTGGTTGCACGAGATAGCCATGTATTGGTTTTGGTTCCTAATGCGTAGGCTGTGTAAATAAGAGTGGCAAAGAGGCTTGGTAAATAGCCTTATATTGTCCATACGGGTAGGCACACAGGCGTGTGTCTAGGCCGTGTGTGACACATGGTCTGTGTAACACCCCAAACCCGGCCCAGATGTTATGGCTGGATCCGACGTGTCACATTGAAGTTGTTAAGAAAACCCATGCCTCTTTCAACGTCCTTCTTAGTGTTTTAAAAGATAGTATTTGCTAAGTTAATAAAGTGAATGGAAGCTGTGCACCAGGTAGGTATCCGAAAGAGAGGAGGTGAGCCTAGAAGGCTGCATAAGTACCAAGCTCTTGATTGGATCCAATCCTAGACATGCCCACAACCATTGCCACACTTTGGTGCTAGGTTAGGTTTTGAGAAAAACGAGTTGGAATTCATTTAACTAGATATTTTTGATAAACCGATTAATTGTATCGTTGCGTTATTTTGAAAACAATTATCATTTTGGAAATGCGCCCTAGTTCTAACTCATATTGTTATCAGAAAAATATAGGGTATAAGATAAAATAATCCTAGAAAAATAATTAAAATGGCCTTATTACAACCCAAAACCAAATAATAATATTAATAAGATAAAACTTATAAACAAATAAATCGGCTACTTATTGTAATTAGAAGAAGCGAAAGCATGAGTGTGGCCATCTCAAGAGTCCTCGCAGCTCCAAACCATCTAAGCTTAGGGATTACTTGCAGTTAGAAACGGGTGAGTTTACGAAAACTCGAGTGTGTAACCCCAATAACAAACAAATAGTGAATAACACGATTGTCAAGACAATCGGGCCAAAGCCCTATTCAAGATAAGATCAGTTTGGGCCTTAGCCCTTAAGCGATGTGAGATAGGCCTAAGCCCTAATTGGTCTCGACATATCTTGGGCAAGCCTTTTCATAAATCATATCTTTGGTCAAGCCTTTATCAGAAACGGTATGGCCCATAGGCCCATTTCAATATCACATGTAATATCAATGAATGTATGCAAGCCCATTTGGGGAGACTACTCAACCCACCATCCGCTACTCTCTACCCTTACCAACCAACACACCATGTGGGGAATAACTCAACCCACCCAACGAAACTCTCCACTGGCCGCATAGCTGCTTTATCATATAACTGGAGGCCAATCCTCTTTTAATAACTAGGGCAAAGCCCTTTCCGGTAAACTGGGGCATAGCCCTTTTAGCACTTCCTCCATTTATAAAACCCAACCCATGCAACATGTCATGTATGCAGAATGTCATGCCCATATTTGAATCAAACAATCACAATCAAGTCATTCATATCACCAACATATATTTACAATCAAATCCATTAACCACACAGTCCAAGTCAGTCACTTGCCTACAAGGGCAAAACAGTCATTTTTTATATTATAAGGGTAATTTCATAATTTTACCAAATATCAGGGTTTTCCATGTTTATTAACAATTATCAATATTTCCGAGTGTTTAAACAATGATCTTTAACCCACTTTATCAAATTTGGGCTTTTGGGCCCAAAACCCCTAATGGGCCCTACGAATGCTGATTTAGCCCACTAAGCCTGCTTAATCCAAATTTTACAACAGTACTAACCGTGTTAACATGCAAATTTTCCAGGTTCCATTTTCTATCAATTTTACCCAAATGGGCCCAAAAGCCCATTTGGCCCAATTCTTGCCCATTGAGGCCCAACTTACCATCGTGCACAAAATTGCGCTCTTACCTGCTCCATCGATCCAAACACCAATTATATCGTATCTATCGCATCTTTAAGCAAAGGCAAAATCACAAGTTCCCGAAATACCGGTATTTTAGCATTTCGGCTTCTCAGCAGATATTAATCCAAGCTACTACAAGGGTTAGTACGCACCTGTTATGGGTTGAAGTTGAAACGTTTCCATAATCAATCACCTACGATAACCACCACCTGTCACTCAAACTTAACTAATCCAATATCAATATATGTAAATCCTAAGCACATCAATCATACGGAACATAAGGGCATATTCGTCATTTTACCATACAAGGGTATTATGGTCATTTTACCCTATAGGGGCTTTACGGTCTTTTTGCCTATTAGGGGTATTTTAGTCATTTCATCCTACAAGGGTGTTTTGGTAAATCTACAAACCAAGGGTATTTTAGTAATTTTGTAAACCAATGGTATTTCTATAATTTTTAGAAAGTCAAGGGTATTTCTGTAATTTTGTAAAGCAAGGGTATTTTGGTAATTTTACAAATTGAGGGTATTTTGGTAATTTCAAAAACCAGCGGTATTTTGGTAATTTTACAAACTAGGGGTATTTGGGTAATTCTATCCTACAGGGGTATTTCAGTAATTTCACAATCAAGGGTAAAATGGTAATTTTGTAAACTGAGGGTAAAATGGTAATTTTGTAAATCAAGGGTAAAACGATAATTTTGTAAATCGAGGGTGAAACGGTAATTCTATAAATCGAGGGTAAAATGGTAATTCTATAAATCGAGGGTAAAATGGTAATTCTATAATTCGAGGGCAAAACGATAATTCTATAAATCAAGGGTAAAATGGTAATTCTATAAATTAAGGGTAAAACGGTAATTCTGTAAATTGGGGGTACTTTGATAATTTTACAAGTTGAGGGTATTTCAGTAATTTTACAATCGACGGTATTTCCGTAATTTTATAAACCGTGGGTACTTTGGTAATTTTACAAGTCAAAGGCATTTCTGTAATTGGTAAACTAAAGTATTCTAAACAAGGATAACAATACGAATGGGCCTAAAGCCTATTCTCGGCCCAAATGGGCCCACACGCTCGTGTGGCCCTTTTAGCCCAAATCTAGCCACAAATATGATATTCATCTAGCCTAGTCCAATATTTACTACACAATCAAACAACTTATCCAATTGGGCCCGTAGGCCCATTAGGCCCACATGACCCCTTTCGGCCCACGCGGCCCGAAATAGCAATCCTACAGCTAGAGTAACGAGAAAATACACACCTGATAGGAGACTGGAGTTAATCTACGCTCCGAGAACTCTTAGCCGACGCCCAACCCAAACGAGCACGCCATACAGCGAAAGGGATTAGCCAAGAAAGGTACCTCTACTCTCCTCATGGTTCTCTCTATTTAAAGCCAGCTTCGCATCCCCTCTTATGTTAGTTTCCCGATGTGGGATCCCTCCAACATCAAAGTTTAAATTCAACACCAACTCTTGCCGCTCCCTGTTAGCAAAATAAATGCTCCTTGCTTGCCATGGGATTCGAACCCATGCCTCCCCTTAGATGCTCCACACGCTACTTGCCACTAAGCCACAAGGCTTTTTGTGTCATATTTTATCCCCAATTAATTATAGGATCTAAAGGCCAAAGTCCAGGTTCCCTTAAAAAAAACCAGAATAAATTGCAAGAGCCAAGGCTTGAACCCAGGCTCCCATACAACCTTAATGATGCCACAAGCACTAGACTACAAGCTTCCTTGTGTCATTATTTAACACAATAATTTAAAAACCCTCATCCAAGCATCCAAGTTTTTTTTTCACTTAATACCAAAATTTTAGCTAAAGCCCAAGTTTGAACTCAAGATTTCTCCAGCACTTCTCAGGGCCATTAACCACTAAAGCAGACATTTAATTATTTCATTTCATTGCACAATTAAATACCTATATACAACCTCCTTACAGACCCCCACTCAAGGCCCAATACTTCTAGGCCCAAATTCGGGGTGTTACAGTCTGCTCTATGGGCGTGTGGTCCGGCCGTGTGTCCCCTACTCGTAAATATTTCAAGTCAGTATGCATGAAAGTAAACACACGAATAGAGACATGGTTATGTGTCTCAGCCATAAGATGGACACAGCCTAGCACATGGGCGTGTGCCTTGACCGTGTGACATTTTGGGGATGTTGACGTCAAAAACAGAATGTCTATGTTTTTGCACATGGGCTAGGACACGGGAGTGTCATGGCCGTGTGAAGGACACAGGCCAGGGACATAGGCGTGTGCGAGGTCGTGTGAAAACCCTTGTAGGTGTGCATTTAGAATTAATTCAACACGGCTGGAGGAGAAGAGCGTGTCCATGTATTGCTTAGGCCGTGTGAGCCACATGGGCCATCAACACGACCATGTCGAGTTGGTCACACGGGCGTATCCCTCTGTATCTAGTAATGTTTTATAGAGTCTGTGGGAAGATCTGAATCATTCCCGAATGGTTTTAAATGACGGTTGGAACCTCATAGGCCTTTGTTATGAAGTCCTTGATAAAGAATCAGAAAAGTTTTAAATTTGACTAAATTATGATGACTAAGAAAATGGTGTTTGTATGCGATCGAGTTAGGCAACACCTCGTATTCTGACCCAACGTAGGGTACGGGTGTGGGGTGTTACATTTAGTGGTATCAGAGCTATGATTTAGTCAGTTCTAGGACTAACCTAGCGAGAGTACGGTTCTAGCTATACATGCCATAACTGTATATTGATAGTGTGATGACTTCTAATGATTATAAATTGTATTTTCATATAGTAAATAGATCTTGATAGAGTTACGACGGATGAAGTGGAGAGTAACGCGCCAGTTCCCGCTGAAGGGACCACGCTAGTTGAGAGTGAGCCCGTGACTATGGGCCAAGGCAGAGGGGCTAGAGAAGTCTATCTCCAAATGATGGATGGTTGGTACATGGAGTTCGTTCGTGCGAATCTAAACACTCCACCTCTCTCACCTCCTCTAGTTCCTCAGTATTCCCCGGTAGCTCCGCAAGGCGTTGACTTGATTAGGAGAGAGAAGCCTTCGATAGACAAGATTCAAAAACAAGGGGCTAAGAAATTTCGGGCTAACTTAGATGGCGACCCGAAGAAAGAAGAGTTTGGGCTAGAAAATACCATTAGAGTATTTGATGAACTGTCGTGCACGCCTGAAGAGTGCATGAAGTGTGCAGTATCGCTCTTGAGAGATTCGGCCTACCAGTGGTGGAACATTCTCATGTTTGTGGTACTGAGAGAGAGAGAGTAACTTGGGAATTCTTCCAGGAAGAGTTCTAAAAGAAGTATATTAGCCAAAGGTTCATAGATCAAAAAAGGAAGGAATTTCTAGAGCTAAAACAAGGTCGAATGTCAGTGACGGAATATGAACGTGAATTTGTGAGGCTCAGTAAGTATGCATGGGAATGCGTGTCTTCAGAAGCCACTATGTGTAAGAGGTTTGAGGATGGTCTTAATGAAGATATCTGAGTATTTGTTGGCATCCTAGAACTAATAGAATTTGTGGTTCTCATTGAGAGAGCATACAAGGTAGATGAGCTGATAAAAGAGAGGAGGAAAACGACTCTTGAATCACGAGATTCAAAGAAGAGACATGTGACATCCCTAAATTGACCCTAGTCGGAAAGTGGTTTCGGGACCACTAAACCGAGTCATAATAATAATTAACCATCATAATTGATGCTCATTATATGTATATATGCATGTGTGAAAATTTCATGTTTGGATTTTTTTAATTGTAAGTGAATTTTTATCAAATAGGACTTATGTGAGAAAATTTAGAAATGTGCTAGGCAAATGTAAGGTGGCCTATTAATACATGTGGGAAAGTGTTGTCCTTGCATGTCAAATTAGCCAAAATGAAGCATGATGGCCGGCCATGCTATGGGTGGAAACATGTCTCCAACATGTTAGACTAGTGATGCATGTAGGAAACAATAAAATAAGAAAGTTAGCATTAAAGAAATGGAAAAAGAAAATGATGATAACAAAAAAAAAAAAGAGTGTGGATGCTTCCCCCCCCCTTGCCGTACATGAGAGAAACAAAAGCAAAGAAAGAAAAAAAAAAAAAAGGGTGTTCATTCTCTCATTTTCTCCTTGCTTGGCCGAATATACTAAGAAGAAAGGGGAAAAAGCTTGAGAAAATCAGCCATGGGAGCTTACTAGACTAAGGTGTTTTGATACAAGAAGGTATGTTTTATGCCACTCTTGAAAATGCATGCATGATTTGGAGGATTGGTTCAAAATTTTCCTTGAATCTCAAATCGAAACTAAGTTGTTAGGTGAGTTAAAATTGCCATGCATGTTGTTTTCCTTGGTGAGTGTTTTGATGTTGTTGTGATGAAAGCATGGAAATGAGTAAGTTCGAATGTTTAACAAAAGGAAATTTTGTGCCATTGAGTTCTTGTTGTTATGTGTGTGTGCATGAGTATTCGGCCATGCTATAGAATTTATGTTGCAACATGATTAATGCTTAATGAGATGTATAATAGTACTTGTGAATGAGCTTGAGAGTATTTAAACAATTAGACATGAAAAGGGTGGTAATGAGGCTGAAAAATTGTTGGATGGTTAATTGGGTAAGGAATGAAGCATTCGGCCATATGGGGTACAAATGGGCATAGGTGTTAAATACCTTGTATTGGAAACTTTGATAAATAAGTAGCAATAAATTAAGATGAGATTGAGTAAATTTTCAGCTTAGTTGTGTTAAGTATTCGGCAATAACCATAATAATGCATGTGAATGCCGTATGTTTGTGTTTGATGGAGAGGTAAATTGTTTGATTTAGCTCAAGAGCAAAGGGGAACTAGATTGGACAAAGGAAAGGAGAAAGCAAACGAGTAGCCGATTTGGAACCGTTCTACCCCAAACAAGGTAAGTCATTAAGCACGTATTTGATATTGCTTAAATGATTGTAAAATTTATACAATTGTGTTTAATGGGATGATATATATATATATGAATGAAAATGTATGTGTATGGAGTGATGACATTTGTTGAATGTAAAAGAAATAGTGAAATGTGTAGAAAGTTTGCTTTCGGCACTACGTGTCTTGGGCAATACGTGTGTACGGTGGCGAGATCGGCACTAAGTGTGCGTGTTGGAAATATATGGCACTAAGTGTGCAAGCTGGAAAAATACTGACCTTTGGGTGTGCGAGCTCGGAGGGTATGGCACTTGTGTGTGCGGGCTTAAATTACGTGGCACTAAGTGTGCGAAATCGAGTAGTAAGCACTGTGTGTGCGTACTTTAAATATATGGAGGTGTGTCTCCATTGAATTGAGTATGGACAGCGGATCGGGTAAGTACCTCGAGCTCATGACGAATAGAGAATACGTTCATGCTTGGGGTTGAAATTGGTAAGCCTTAAATCTATGTGATGATTGAAATTGTATGGTTGTGCTGGAAAATGAGTTAATGTGTAAAAATGCTTGATTGTCTTGTTGTGTAGAATATGAAATGTGGATGTATGAATTGGTGCGAGATTGGACCGAAAGGTCCGAGGTATTATGGTATAGATTCGATATGGACGAGTACCTAGCCTCATTTGTTGTACATGTAGTAGTAACTTTATCGGTGGATTGATGAATGCTTATGACTTCTGAGTTGTAAACTCACTCGGTGTTTTTCTTGTCACCCATTTTAGGTCTCTCGGACTCGTATTGTTTGCGTGATCGGGACCGTCGTTGAAGTCATCACACCGCTGAAATCTTGTGGTATTGTTTTTGTTGTTGAAGAACATTTGGCATGTATAGGCTATTATATTTTGTCGAATTGTGGGTTGTAAACTTTAAGCCATGTGAAAATGGCCTATGTGGTCGTCGAGTGGGATGCTAGAACCTATAGCCACGAGTCTTAGAAACTCAAATTTTGATAAGGTGGCCATAATTTGTGTCATGTATGATGGATGATTAAGGCCAAGGAAAAATTCATGAAATTGGCATAGTCTCTGCAGTAACTGTTGCGGACAGCAGCAGTGAGATGAGATTGAAAAATCACTAAAAATAGTAGAAGTAGAATTAAATAGTGAGTAAATTATGGAACTGAACCTTGATGAATCTATTTTATATGGATGAAACGAAACGACCATATGAGCAGTATACTGAGAAATATTAAGGTTCTCGTGAGACAGGGCCAGAACGGTTTCTGGGTCCCCTGTCGCGACTTTTAAAATTTACCATAAATTATCCAGAAAGAATTAGGAGTCATGGCTTATATTTACAGATTCCATTTTGAGTCTAGTTTCATTAGAAATAAATGGAACCAGTATTAAATCCCTGTACAGAGAGATATTCAAGTTGTAACGCGCGAAGGTCAGAGCAGTCGGTCCCTGTAACATGGGTGACTTTATCTAATAAACTGTACCAATTGGCCCAGCCAAAAATTCTAAAAATAAATCCATGGATGGGTATATGAGTCTAAATTCAGGGAAAATTTACGAAACCAGTTTCCGAGTTTTGAAACTCGAGATATGATTTTTAAGGCGACGGTGATGCAGTTTTCCAGCCTGACTGGTAATGTCAAATTGGTTGGTATCTTGAGAGGGTTTGGCCGTTAACCCCTCGTGTCCGACACCGGCGTCGGTCACGAGTTAGGGGTGTTACAAGACAGATGGGGAAGTCACATCAGTCCTCATCTAAGAGATCGAAGGAATTCACTACGTGATTGAATGCTTCAGTGGGCTTTCGAATAGAAATAAGAATTGCCAGAACACAACTTCTAGAGCCCAAACCACTTCTGTCATGAGTGTTGGCAGTGCTCATCTAGATAGGCCAGAATGTTCACAATGTGGTAGACGCCATTTCGGTGAGTGCCGAAGTAAAGAAAGAAGGTCCTTTAAATGTGGGTCACTGGACCACTTCATTTAAGACTATCCTAAAATGGATGAGAGAGAGAGAGAAAGCAAGAAGTTAAGACAAGTAGTGCTCCATTGAGGGGTAGACTACAAAAGAATTTTTGAAGCGGAGCTACTAGTAGGGGTGCACCAAGAGATGTTGCAGCGAGGTCTGAGGGCAGAGTGCCTGCAAGGACTTACGCTATCTGTGCCCATGAAGAGGCTAAATCTTTTGACATGATTACGGGTACTTTTTCTATCCATGGAATATCTGTTGTTGCTTTAATTGACCCGGGGTCTACCCACTTTTATATTTGTATGGAATTGATACCTCGAATGAACATGATAGTAGAGTCCACTAAATTTGTGATAAGAGTGTCCAATCCCTTGGGTAGATATGTGTTAGTAGACCAAGTGTGTAGAAATTGTCCTTTGACAATTAGAGATCATTGTTTTCCAGCTAACTTGTTGTTATTACCGTTTAATGAATTTGATGTAATCTTTGGGATGGATTGGTTGACTTCTCATAGTGTTGTGGTGGACTGTGGGAGAAAAGTTATTGAGTTGAAATGTGAAGACAAAATTGTTCATCGAGTTGGGCTAGATGAATCGAAAAATTTGCCTGTAATAGTATTGTCCTTGACTGCTGAAAAATATTTGAGGAAAGGATACGAGGCTTATCTCGCTTTTGTGTTGAATACTCAAGTGTCTGAGTTAAAGATAGAATTGGTACTAGTGGTTTGTGAGCTTACAGACATGTTTCTGGAGGAATTACCTAGATTACCTCCAGTGAGGGAAGTTGAGTTTTGAATTGAGTTGGTCCCCGGTACGACACCCATCTCGATTGCTCCATATAGGATGGCTCCTACGGAGTTAAAGGAGTTGAAAACTCAACTACAAGAGTTAATGGACAAGGGCTTTGGAAGACCGAGCTTTTTCCCGTGGGGTGCTCCAGTGCTCTTCGTGAAAAAGAAAGATGGGTCGATAAGGTTATGCATCGACTATAAATAGCTCAATAAGGTAACAGTAAAGAACAAGTATCCTTTGCTAAGGATCGATGACCTGTTTGATCAGTTAAAGGGACCCACTATATTTTCCAAGATTGACTTGAGGTTGGGATACTACCAGTTAAGGGTGAAAGAACAAAATGTACCGAAGGCTGTGTTTCGGACAAGATATTGGCATTATGACTTCCTCGTCATGCCCTTTGGTTTTTTAATGCCCCGGCGGTGTTTATGGATTCGATGAACCACATTTTTCAGCCGTATTTGGATAAGTTTGTGGTGGTCTTTATCCCATGACATATTGATCTACTCGTGTGATGAAAGTGAGCACGCGAAGCATTTGAGGACTGTATTACAGACCCTGAGAGATAAACAATTGTACGCCAAGTTCAGTAAGAGCAAATTCTGGCTTAAGGAGGTTGGATTTCTAGGACAGATTGTGTCGGGTGATGGGATTAGAGTTGACCCAAGCAAAATCTCGGCTATTGTTGAATGGAAACTGCAGAAGAATGTGATAGAGGTTCAAAGCTTTTTGGGTTTAGCCGAATACTATAGGTGGTTTGTAAATGGATTCTCTATGATAGCTACCGATCACAAGACTGCTGCAAAAAGATGTCAAATTCAAATGGACAGAAAAGTTCCAATAGAGTTTCGAGCAATTAAAGGCATTGACTGAAGCCCCAGTGTTAGTGCAACCAGAGTGGGGTAAGGAATTTGTGATATATAGCGATGCCTCTTTGAATGGTTTAGGGTGTGTACTCATGCAAGAAGGCAATATTATAGCCTATGCCTCAAGACAGCTAAAGCCACATGAGAAAAATTACCCGACGCATGACCTAGAGTCGGTCGCCGTCGTGTTCGCATTGAAGATTTGGAGGCACCATTTGTATGCAGAGAAATGCCGAGTATTCACTGACCACAAAAGTCTCAAGTATTTTATGACTCAAAAGGAGTTGAATCTGCAACAACGAAGGTGGCTAGAACTGATAAAGGATTATGAGTTGGTGATAGACTATCACCCGAGCAAAGCGAACGTGGTTATCGATGCCTTGAGTAGAAAATCATTATTTGCATTGAGAAAAATGGATGCTCGACTGGTTTTATTGAATGATGGTTGGGTCCTAGCAGAGTTGAAAACTAGACCAACATTTCTTCAAGAGATCTGTGAAGCTCAAGAAGGTAAGAAGGAGTTGCAAGCTAAAGTGGCTCAGTGTGAGATGAAAAATAAATCCTAGTTCCATGTTGGTGTTGATGGGTGTTTGATGTTCAAAAATAGAGTTTGTGTACCCAAGAACAGCGAGTTGATCAGAAAGATTTTAGATGAGGCACACAGTGGGTGTTTGTCTATCCACCCAGGTAATATGAAAATGTATAACGACCTGAAGAAAATGTATTAGTGGTCGGGGATGAAAAGAGATATTTCAGAGTTTGTTTCCAAGTGTCTTGTGTGTCAGCAAGTGAAGGCTAAACACCAAGTACCTTCGTGTCTACTTCAGCCTATCATGGTCCCCGAGTGGAAATGGGATAGGATCACTATGGATTTTGTGACGGGTTTTTCGGTAACCCTGAAGATAAAGAACGTTGTTTGGGTTGTAGTGCATAGGCTAACAAAGTTAGCACATTTTATACTAGTGCGTATTGATTACTTTCTCGAGAAACTGGTTGACTTGTATGTTTCTGAGATTGTGAGGCTACATGGAGTGCCTATGTCAATTGTTTCAGATAGGGACCCGAGATTTACCTCGAGGTTTGGAAAAAGTTACAAGAGGCTTTGGGAACAAAGTTGAGTTTTAGCACAGCATTTCACCCATAATCACAAAGTTGAGTTTTAGCACAGCATTTCACCCATAATCAGACGGCCAGTTGGAAAGAGTGATTCAAATTTTAGAAGACATGATGCAGTGTTGTGTTCTCGAGTTTCAAGAAAGTTGGGAAAGGTATTTGCCATTGGTTGAATTCGCCTACAACAATAGTTATCATAAAAGTCTAAAAATGGCACCTTCTAGGGCTTTGTATGGGCAAAAGTGTCGAATGCCATTATATTGGACCGAGCTAAAAGAGGGTCAAATTGACGGGGTAGAATTAGTCAAAGAGATTGAAGATAAAGTTAAAGTGATTCGTGATTGCTTGAGGGCCGCCTCGGATAAACAAAAATCTTACGCGAATTTGAAATGAAAGGAAACTCAGTTTCAAGTTTGCGATAAGGTATTTTTGAAAGTATCCCTGTGGAGCAAAGTCCTCAGATTTGGTAGAAGAGGCAAGTTGAGTTCTCATTTCATAGGACCATATGAGGTTATCGAGAGAGTAGGGCTGGTTGATTATCGATTGGCTTTGCCGTTTGAATTGGAAAAGATTCATGATGTGTTGCATGTGTCCATGTTACGTCGATATAGATTAGTAACCGAACTTATTCACCGGTAAGATTTTCAGGGAGGAAAATCCCAATTTTGGGCCAAATCGAAATAGTGGTCACGAGACCACCAATTGGAAGTTGGGGAAATTATTTTATTATTATTCTGGAGTCATAGCATGTTTAAATTAGTGCATGGAGAGTTTGGTGATGAAATTTTAACATTTCCAAGTCCAATTGTAAAAAAGGACTAAATTGCATAAGGGTGTCAAATTTGCCATGTATCATAAATTGGAGGTCTTTAAAGGGAAATTAGACCTTATTGTGATAGTTTGGCCGGCCATGGGAGGTAAAAGTGTTGAAAAGTGAACATTAGGTATGTTGATGACATAAGGTGTAATATAATAATACCCTAAGTGCCTAGCCTTCGTCTTTTTCATCTATTCTTTCTTCTCAACCGAAATTTTCAGTAAGAAGTGGGGTTTTAAGAGCTTGAAATTTCAATAAATTTAAGCCCTCATAAGTAAGTGATTTTTATGGCTTTTCTTGAATATTTTTATACTTTTAAGACCCTTGAAGCATAAGCTTTCAAATGAGGGTACTATTTTGGAAAATTATTAAGTGTAACACCCCAAACCCGACCTAGAAGTTAGGCCCGAATCTAGCGTGTCACATTGAAGTGTTTTTCGAAAACCATGTTCTCATTGAAAACACTTCTTACCATTTAAAACCTCTGGCCATTTTAAAACTTGTGAAACGTTAATTCCCTTAAAAGCTTACTTGCTGCGGAAGCTTAATTTTAAACAGTTGCGGAAACGTGATATTTTGAAAACCAATTGTTTTTTTGGAAAACCGCGTCCTACTTCTAACAGATATTAAGCATACTAAATAAATTTCCCAAATAAAAAGTTAAGAAAATAAAGAGGCCTTAATACAACCCAAATCAAAAACCAAAGTGCTTAACTAAATAAACGAAATAGAAAAACATGTGCAGTTATGTGGTCGTCTCTGAGTCCCTCTGCTACACCGATCCTCCTAACGCTGGGGATTACCTGCATAGTTAATAAACGGGGTGAGTTTATGAAAACTCAATGTGCAATCCCCTTCTTAGAGTAATGATCGAAATGCATGTAATTGAGAATCGATGCAGGTTAAAGCCAATTCTGAGTAATAGTGCACTGAGAACGGTTTGGGCACATGCCTATTCAATAACGGTGGCCTTTGGGCCTTAGCCCATATTAGCCACAGTTGGGCCGAAGCCCACATTACAATAATATCACAATAATATCATACATGCAATGCTGTGCAACCCACCTCAATAATCCAACCGCTACACACCAACTCCGTCCCCCAGTACACATCATGTGGGGATATAAATATCGACCCACCCATCTGATACACATCAATGGTAGCCCGGTTGTGGTACTACCTTTATTGCAGCAAGCTGCAAATAAAATATTGGGCTTAATAGCCATCAGCAATGGTAATATAACTGGCACACAGCCTTCGGTAAATATGATCAACACAGAGTCATCAATAAGAATGTTAGGCACATAGCCACAGGTAAATACATTTGGAACACAGCCATAATCAGGTTGGCACAGAGCCATATATAGGTTGGTGCAAAGCCATAATCAGAATAATTGGCTTTAAGCCACCTGTATCATGTTAGGCATATAGCCATCAGCGACAATAATATAGTCAGCACACAGCCTCGGGTAAATATGATCGACACAGAGTCATCAATAATCATATATTGGGCTTAAAAGCCACTGGTGGATCCACGGTCATCAAGCAACCATGTGATCCTTAATCGGTGGATCCATGGTCACTAAGAAACCATGCGATCCTCAATCGGTGCATCCACAATCGTCAAGCAACCATGCGATCCTCAATTTCTTCCTCTGTTTCATAATCCCCACCCATGTGCAACATAATATTATATGAATGCAGCAAATATACACACGGCATACAAAATCATACAAATCACAGTCACAATAGTCCAATCACAGTCATACATTCTCAGTCAAAACATAGTCAACTCAATCAAATTGTATTATCAGTGAGTCATATACCCTAAAGGGGCAGAACGGTCTTTTTACCTATTAGGGGTATTTTAGTCATTTCACCCTACAAGGGTGTTTTGGTAAATCTACAAACCAAGGGTATTTCGGTAATTTTTCAAACCAATGGTATTCATGTAATTTTTGAAAGTCAAGGGTATTTTTGTAATTTTGTAAATCAAGGGTATTTCTATAATTTTCCAAATCAAGGGTATTTCAATAATTTTCCAAATTAGGGGTATTTCTGTAATTTTACAAATCAAGGGTATTTCGATAATTTTACAAGTCGAGGGTATTTCAATAATTTTACAGGTCGAGGGTATTTCGGTAATTTCATAAATTAGGGGTATTTTGGTAATTTTACAAACTAGGGGTATTTTGGTAATTTTACTTACCAAGGGCATTCCAGTAATTCTACCCTACAGGGGCATTCCAGTAATTCTATCCTATAGGGGCATTTCAGTAATACTAGCCTACAGATATGAGATTCACATAGTCCAATCCAATATTTACTACATAATCATACAATTTATCCACTTGGTCTCATGGCCCTATTGGGCCCACATGGCCCATCCCGGCCCATCGTCGCCTAAAGCAACCTAAGCCTACGAGAGCACTCATGATGGCCTCAACCATCACTTCAAAGCTCCCACACGTGTGCTCGCACGCTCGTGTGGCTGCCATCGCCGTGTGACCGACATTTTGGCATTCCGGCATTTGCCGTTCTATAGCTAGAGTAGTGTGAAATACACACATGTTTATGAGAACGTGCCGAAGTCCACGATCACTAACCTTGGCACATCCTGCATTGAGTCTTTATCACTTTCCCTCTCACCAACTCATCTGGTTCGTTCTATTTAAAGCCAGCTTCTCACCAATTCCCATGTTAGCTTCCCGATGTGGGATTACTTTCAACCATTAGGAAAATTCCTTATTTTTATATGACCACTTCAACCATAGAGTTCCAGGCAACTCCACCTTCTACACAACTCAAACAACCCCCATTGCGCATCCCAAGACTTGAACCTTAGACCTCACAGTTACACAACACGCCACTTTGCCACTCCACCACAGGCTCTTTCTGTGTCATATTTTATCCTCAATTAATTATAAGGCATATGTGCTAAATTCCAAATTCCTTTAAAAGGAAACCAAAATAAATTGCAAAGAGCCAAGACTTGAACCCAGGCTCCCTTGCAACCTTAATGACGCCACAACCACTAGACCACATGCTTTCTTGTGTCATTTATTTACCACAATAATTTAAAAGGCCTATTTCCAAAGATCCAGGGTTTTATTCACTTAAAACCAAAATTTTTGCTAAGGCCCAGGTTTGAACCCAAGATTTCTCCAACAGTTCTCATGGCCATTAACCACCAAAGCAGACATTTAATTGTGTCATTTTCTTGCACAATTAAATGCTTATATACAACCTCCTTACGGACCCACACTCAAGGCCCAATACTTTTAGGCCCAAATTTAGGGCGTTACATTAAGAGTTTAGGGTTTTACTATGAAAGGATTCGTAATGTTTACTGAGTTTTTTTATGGAAGAAAATGAGTCTTGGGTGTCTTATAGCTCACTTTTGTGAAAGGTGTTAGTATGAAAACACCTAAAAGGACTATATTGCATAAGTTGTAAAATAGATGATAAATGTGTGAAATAGTGGGAACTTGGAGTTTCTATAAGAGTAGAAAAGGTTCGGCTAGGCTTAAGGTGTGAAGAAATTCAATAAAAATTGATTTTCAGACCTAAGGGTAAAATGGTCATTTTGCAAAAGTCTAGGGGCAAAATGACCATTTTGCCCAAATATAGATTATTGAGTACCTAGATCGATAAAGTGATTAAATTTGTGAATTTTAGTTATTATAGATCATGAAATACTGAATCCGAACCTAAAATGGGGGAAAGCCAGGCAAATCGACTAAATCGACTAGTCACCACATTTTGTAAATACGAGATAAGTTGTATGTAAATAATACAACTTCAATGTTAGTGTATGTGTTGAATTGTACTTGAGCTTAACATAGCATGAATTGCTTGATTGTGGAATTGAGAAAGCATGATGGTAATATAGATAGTAGAGTTCCCGTTTGAACCTAGGAAATAAATCAGATATTTATGTCATAACATATGGGTTATTTTGAGCTAGTGTAAGACATGTCTGGGACATGCATCGGCCACATTATGAGAGCCAGTGTAAGACCATGTCTGGGACATGGCATCAGAATTGAGAATAGTGCTAGTGTAAGACATGTCTGGGACATGCATCAGCCTCGAGACGTAAGCCACTGTAATACATGTCTAGGACATGCTTCGGCTACGAGAGGTTCCAGTGTAAGACCATGTCTGGGACATGACATCGACACAGATATGCTAGAGCTTGTGTAAGACCATGTCTGGGACATGGCATCAGCACTTACACCCATGTTCAAGGCTAAATGAGTATTCGATAATGTTCCAAATGGTTCAATGGTGAAAGTATGATGTTAAGTTAACAAGGAAAGTATAACCGTGTTGTGAGTGGTACAGTTACCTATATGATATGCATGAAATGTGAACTCAATATATGCTATATGAGGTGTATTAAATATTGATGAGTAAGTTTTTCTTATGCCACTTGTGTATTATGATGCTTGTTGATGGATGGTAAAGTTATATTGTATATTTATTTATGTGCAACTTACTAAGCTTTATGCTTACTCTCTCTCCTTTTTCATTTTCTTATAGTGCCGCCTATCTAGCTTAAGGATCAACGAAAGTCACAGATATCGATCACACTATCAATCAAAGCTTTTGGTATAGTTTGATTTATATTTTTGAATATGGCATGTATAGGGAACTAGACTTATGTTTTATGTCTTTATAAGTTTGGCCAAATGTGTTGGTTTGGGATAAATCGCTCATTTTGTATTAAGCCTTGAATGATGGCTAACATTTATTTTGATTTACATACAAAGATGTTATTTTTATAGAGGAGTAAAATGCACACATGGAATGTTGTTTATTGTGGCTGAATTGGTTGCAAGAGATAGCCTTGTATTGGTTTTGGTTCCTGATACGTACACTGTGTAAATAAAGGTGGCAAAGAGGCTTGGTAAATAGCCTTATATTGTCCACACGGGTAGGCACACGGGCATGTGTCTAGGACGTGTGTGACACACGGTCTGCCCTATGGGCATGTGCTCCGGCCGTCTGTCCCATGCACGTAATATTTCAAGTCAGTATGCATGATAGTAAACACAGGGGTAGAGATACAGCCGTGTGTCTCAGTTGTGCGATGGACATGGCCTAGCACAAGAGCGTGTGCCTTGGCCGTGTGACATTTTGGCGATGTTGGCATCAAAAATAGAATGTCCATGTTTTTGCACACGGGCTAAGACACGGGAGTGTCATGGCCGTGTAAAGGACATGGGCCAGGGACACGGGCGTGTGCCAGGCCGTGTGAAATCCCCTGTAGGCGTGCATTTAGAATTAATTCAACACGGGTGAAGGACACGGGCATGTCCATGTATTGCTTAGGCCATGTGAGCCACATGGGCCATCAATACAACCATGTCGAGTTGGTCACACGAGCGTGTTGCCCCTCCTACATGAGTGTGTGCCCCTGTATCTAGTAATGTTTTACAGAGTCTGTGGGAAGATCTGAATCAATCCCGAATGGTTTTAAATGACGGTTGGAACCTCATAGGCCTTTGTTATGAAGTCCTTGATAAAGAATCAGAAAAGTTTTAAATTTGACTAAATTATGATGACTAAGAAATAGGTGTTTGTATGCAACGAGTTAGGTAACGCCTCGTATTCTGACCCGACGTAGGGTACGGGTGTGGGGTGTTACAATTCGAGCTAACTTTGCTGTGCCAGGTTCGGATCTTTCTCTAACATTAAACATTTTAAACTCTTATAGTCATCATATATATCACATAACTCTTTATTCAACTCAGACAGAACCAGAACTGACATTTCGGTTGATAACGTATTCGGGAAAAGAAAGCTTCAACATTCGAACTAACTTTAATTTACCACAACATTTCTCAGATAGAATTGTTCCAATAGATATAATTTTGTATTAAATCTTCAAGAATATGAATTCTTCTTTTAGACTGTCATTTAATTCACACATGTACACGTTCAAAGATTATTTCCAATACGATGGATAGATTCAAACACATATAACTCAATTAACTTTTCCAATCAAATAATTCAGATTAGACTAAACCACTGAATCAGTCTTTTTGAAGAAATCTTTTCTTCTCATTAGAAGAATAACCTCAGACATATCACTATACAGATGCCACAATCATCACATAGAAATCATAATGTCATAATAAGACCGATGTCATACCCATAACAAAAGATAATATCTCACTGTTAATAAAGCATTTGAACCCAGAAGAAAATCAAATATGATTTGAACAACAACCAATGTCGAAGCACAACTTTTATAACTCTGATAACAGTACTGTAGTACCCCTAAATTTCAGAAGAGAAATTATGATTATAATAGATATAGCTGATCACGAGGTTTCATGATAGGTTTTAAATATTTATAATTACTCGTTCTTGGACTAACTATTATCGCGATGTAGGCAAGTGTACCTATCGAACAGTAGTATAGTTTTAGCAAGACCGGATTGTCGAACCCCAAGGAACTAAAAGTACTAGTAATGCCTGTCTTTTTATTATCTAGCCTAAGAATAAAGAGATTTTGTTTTAATTAACTAATTATCTAAACTAAGAACTCACAGAGAAAGGAATTGGGGAATTGCTTTTGGGAAAATCAATTGAATGAAGACAATACCTAAGGAAAAATCCACCTAGACTTTACTTGTTATTCTGGCTCTGAATCGGACGATTTATTCATTCAACTTGTTCCATAGAGATCCGTAAGTTATGTTATTATCCCTATTCAAGACTAATAACGTCTAATCCCTAGATTGAATAACCGAGACTTTTCTCTAATTAACACTCTAGGATTGCATTAACTCGATCTATGGATCCCCTATTAGGTTTCACCCTAATCTAGCAAAATCTTGTCACTATATTTCTAGGCGAGCAATCAACTCCGCTTAATTAAGACAAAAGTACTCTTAGACAGGGTCTATTCCTCCTCTAAATAAGAGCATGTCTTGAATTAGTATCCTGGGATATCAAAACAAGAATTAAGAACACATAATTAAGAACAAGTTAAATATTTATCATACGGTTCAGAAAATAATAACATGATTCGTCTTAGGTTTGATTCCCCTTAGCTATTTAGGGGTTTTAGTTCATAAATAAATAAGAAAACATCTTAGAAGAATGAAGAATACAAAACATAAAGAAAACCCAAAACTCTTGAAGGGAAATTGAGGCAAGATCTTTAGTCTTGATGATGAATACTGGCTTCCGAGATGGATCAATCGACTTCCTTGGAGTAATTCCTTACCCCCTCTTCTCCTCTTTTGTTTTCTCCTCTTCTAAGGTGTATTTATAGGCTTTGGAATGCCTATAAGCCCTCAAAAGTGGCCTTTTCCGAATTAGACTCAACTTGGGCTCGGCAGGGACACGCCCATGTGCGATTACTCCAAGCAGTATTCAAGCCTGTTAAAATGGCACGGGCATGTGCTATACCCATGTGAATCGTGCTTGAATTCTGCCAGATTGACACGGCTGTGTGGTTTGCCCGTGTGAAGAGGTCCAGGCCGTGTTGATTTCGTACTTTGGTCTATTTTCTCTATTTTTGGCCCATTTCTCGTTCCTTTCGCTCTCCTATGCTCTCATATGTATAAAATATGAAATTAAAGAATTAGGAGCATTGAATTCACCAACTCTAATGAGAAATCATCCATAAAATGCATTAAACATGGGGTCAAAATATGTATAATTTACGGTTTATCAAATACCCCCACACTTAGGCATTTGCTTGTCCTCAACCAAAATTCTCAACTCATAATCAAAATAAATTCTTCTCAACTTATAATTTATATTGATAGTATCTCAAAATAATCCATAGATAATCATACATTGAGAATTCAACTAAAAGAACATAAAAGTTTCAAACATTCCAAGTTGAGTATTTAATCATGCAAACATAAGTGTCTCTCCGCATCTAAGTAATTACCTTTGATTCAGAATATCACAGAGTTTCACATCCTCACTAAAGATTCACTCAAATCACTCGAGGTGTTCAAGGATAATAATGAAGCACTCAATAGTCACTAATGAAAAGTCATTACCATAGGCTTGCATGAAAATCAAATCTCCACCACTATAATTTAAGATGATACATCAATCAAAAGGTTTTTAGAAGGTTGTAATGAGGCTTGGTTAGGGGGGTGTGGTCACAAGCTGAAAGAAAGGGTTAGAATCGAGATTGAATTGAAAAATTGCCTAACTAGAAAAGAGTTAATCTTCACTTACGTACAACAGAGCTTCTTCTCAAAATATGAAATTACAGATATATATACATAGTTGTTTTTTTTTCAATTAAGAACAAGTTAAATAATATAGACTAACTATTAAGAACAAAACATAGCTAGGCAATCCATTCAACTCAAATCTCAACAAAAATAGGGATTAATTTAGGGGATTTTAACAATAATGGGTTAAAAGTTAATATTAAGGGTAATACAAGAAATGGCTTGTTAGACTTAAGGGGGTTTACTAGGGGTTAATTGTGGAGGTAGGCTTTTCATGGCATGAGTGGGTTAATCCTAAGTGCCTTAATCATTTTGACATATCAAATCAAATGGTGGGGTCTTGACATGCATAATCAAGCAAGTTCTAGAATAATAGTTCAATACTGACGCACTCAAAGCAATAGTCAAAGTGAGCATGAAAGAATTAATAGATTTTCAAAAGGCTCAAAAATCTCACAAAAATTATGGCTTTTTGATGTTTAGACTCGTGAATTCCAATTCAAAGTAATACCTAGACTAGGGGAAACAACCTATAATTTTAAATTCTTAAAAATCAACTTATCATGCTTGATTCTCTAATGTTTTAAGGTTTAAACAATCAATGCATAAATGCCTATATTTTAATTCAAGAAATATCAATCAAAATCATAAATCAATTAAAATTTATCCTAAATATGATATGAGAGTTTTTCAAGAGAACAAGGTGATTATTTAGGGATTTTTCTGATAATGAATGAATGCCCCCCACACTTAAGATGTACATTGCCCTCAATGTACAAAGATAGATATTAGAGTATAAAAATAAGATAGGGAGAGAAGTGAAACTTCCTGTATGATGAATTCCTCGAACTAGAGTTTTGGAGAATGATCGGTTCGAGAGTGGAGGAGGATACTCCAGCGGTCGTAGAGGTTCATTAGGCCATAAGTCCTATGCCAAAAGAATATTATATATAGTGGTAGCTATGGTCGTGGTCGAGCAGGACATGGTAGTCATGGAGAACCTTTCCTAGTGGAGTTTTAGTTCCTATGTGATGATGAGCTTAAGAGCTCTATATAACTATGATAAATCAGGAACTTTTTAGGGGATATACTCAAAAAGAAAAACTGAACTTGATAATTAAAATAAAATTTCTAAAATCTAATAAAAATAAAGGGTAGTTTAAATAAAAATTAAAAACATAAAATAATAAATAAATATTTCTAAACATCTTCATTGCTGGATGGTTCGCGAGGTGGGACTAGCGATGAGATGTGGAGGTTCCGACAAATCTACTGTAGGGTAGCATCAATGTTGTCAAATCATTGAAAACACTGATGCTCGAATCGGGTAAGGCGCTCAGAGATGTTAGCATATGAAGCCGCTGCATGAACTGGACGAGAGGGTGGTGGTGGCTGAGTTGGTGGGTCCTCGTACTGTGGGCGGACATCATCAGGAATGTCTTCGTAGGCCTCCTCCTCAATAGATTGGGCGAGACGATACTGGGGAGGGTAGGTTCCTCAGCGCCGCTCGATCATCCTTATGCTAAGCATGCTCGAGATGCCTTGAGGAGACATCTGGCCGATGAGGGTAAGGGATGATTCTTCGGCCGTGGTGTTGAGGAGCCCGAAGTGTCGCGCCAGCCTAGGCACGTAGGGGCCAATGGAGATGACCCCCTTCTAATTTCGTTCTATCTAGTGCTGAATCATAAGGGCGATGAAATAGGTAAGGTCGATGATGTGCCCTTGCGACATGCACCATAAGAAGTAGACGTAGCGGGTGTTGACAACGCCAGTGCTCTCTCGCCTCCCTGTAATCGTGTGAGCTAAAATAGCGTGTAAGTACCTAAGGGATGGTGGGAGAATTGATGCCTTGGAACGGCTAGGATTGTACGAGGCCGTGCTAGGGGCTATAGTGTGCCAGCACTTCGAGGGAGAGAAATGTATGTGGCGACTGAGAGCATGTAGTTCATTCTCCTCTTGAAACTCCTCTGTATATAGGCCTAGAGCAGCACCGAACTCTGGGACGCTTAACTGGCGGATTAATCTGCCTAGGCAAAACTAGACTGTGCTGGGATCATCATACCTTGTCATTACGATCTAGAGATGGAATGTTGAGCATAGTTCCATCGTGAGCTCGAGGTATGTAGGCTCGATAATCCCAAAGAACAGCTCCTAAGGGTTGATGGTTAGGAGAGCCCGAATTACGTCAGCTATCTAGACTTGTTCTACTGCAGCCTAGTCGATGCAGCGGCTGGCAATTAAGGGCCAGGCCTGAGGTATTTGGAACATTTCTTCTTGGGGCCCTCAGGGAAACTGTAGGAGAGGGTGACAAATTTTCGCGGTTGGGCCCACGGAAGAGGACACTCCCTTCCTCTTCTTCGAAGTAGGTACGGAAGTTTTCTTTCCTCTTGATGATGACATGGTACTTGCGATTAGAATCATCAAGTCATCTTGATGAGTGGTCGAAGTAAAAGGAATACAATTTCAAACTAAAAAGCAGACTTTCAGCCATAACCAAACATAACTAATACAATAATTTCGTGACTTTGTCATTGTATGTAGTAATGGCATGCTGGATATAACATGGAGTGTATAATAACTAACTAAAAATGCAAATTAAATGATAAAGTAATGAACATAAATGGAAGATAGTTCAAAAGAAATGGAGATTATTGCAATAATAAGCATTAGTAATAAGTAAAATAGAAGTGAAGAGAGTAAACAAACGCTAAGGGAGAGAGATTGGACGTCAAAAATGAAGTTGAAGGCAGCGCACGGGCATAGCAGGGGGCTGTGTGGAGTTGCAGCGGCTATTGTTAGGGTTTTTGAATGGGGAAGAAAGTGAATAGTGCAGGGTATTTATAGATTTTTGGGAACACGGCCATGGCACACGCCCGTGTCCCTTAATTTCAGCCCTTGTGATTCGCGAATTTCAAATTTGGGCACATCTGACATTTAGTACATGCCTGTGTTCCTCGAGTGTGTGGGCTCACACGGCCGTGTCTAGCTTCGTTCGCTTCTCCTACGCCTGTGTTAAGTTAACAGGTTCAACCACGGGTGTTAGACACGGGCATGTCGCACGCCCGTTCTAGTTTCTCAGTTTCAACCACGGGTCTTCCACACGGGCGTGTCGCACGCCATTGTTGTTTTGCCAGGCTCAACCATAGCCATGTCACACGGCAGTAGTGTTTTATCATAGCTCGTGTTGGGGAAATCTTTTGCCCTGTTTTCACACGACCTTAAGGACGCCCATGTGCTTGCCCGTGTCTCTGTGGAAACACCTGTATTCAAGATATCTATTAGTAGGTTAGGAGTTAAATACCAAAATTTAAAGAAA
Organism: Gossypium arboreum; assembly: GCF_025698485.1. NCBI lineage: Eukaryota > Viridiplantae > Streptophyta > Magnoliopsida > Malvales > Malvaceae > Gossypium > Gossypium arboreum. The sequence goes on from NC_069075.1 coordinate 68,219,817, forward strand.
TTAATAATTTTAGTGCTCGGGTTGCCTCTCGAGAAGCGCTTATTTTTAGTCTAAGCTCGACGTACCTCTTCAGTGAATGGTCATGGCGGTTTGAGGAGTTTATACTCCTCATTCTTGCTATCAATCTCATTAAAATAAGGTTTTAATCGGGTGTTGTTTACCTTAAAAGTGCTGAACTTGGGATGACTCACCTCCACCGTACCGAATGGAAAAATACTGAGTGTTGTAAGAGGGATTTCCTCATTCGGTGTGGTAGTGATAATGTGGGGATCAGCGGCATCTAGTAAGACTTTATCACCAACCTTAAGTTGATTTGGAGAGGTATCGGGCTCGTTTTGGCGTAGTTTCAGTTTATCATGTGTTCTCAGTTTATGTGCTCGCCATTCATCTAGCTCCTCTATCCGTAGCCTTCGTTCTTCATGAATGTGTCCTCTATCATTTCTGGAACATGGCTCGTGAACTTCTTTGAAGCTCAATTTCTGCAAAGTCATATTGTCAGTTTTAGTAGATTGGTGTGGACTATTACCTTTAATGTTCAATGTGATGCCAAAATTACGAGCTTGAAGGGTGATCATTTCATCTCCCACACGAAGTGTACGCTCACCTGTGCCAACATCAATAATTGTTTTAGTAGTTGCTAAAAAGGGCCTCCCTAAAATCAAACGGGTGTTATTATCCTCCTCTATGTCTAGAACAACGAAATCAACGGGAAATATGAGCTTATCTACTTTCACTAGTACATCTTCAATAATACCCCTAGGAAATCTTATAGTTTTATCTGCCAATTGAATGCTCATCCTAGTTTGTTTAGGTTTCCCAAGACCTAGTTGCTTAAACATTTTGTAAGGCATGACGTTAATACTTGCCCTTAAATAAGTTAATGCATGACTTATATTTAAACTACCAATTAAGCAAGGAATTGTAAAACTCCCTGGATCTTTCAAATTGTAGGGTAGCTTATTTTATAGAATAGTTGAGCAGGCTACGTTTAGCTCCACATGAGACACTTCGTCTGGCTTCTGTTTATTTACTAAAAGCTCTTTTAAAAATTTCATTGCATTTGGCATCTACGACAAAGCTTCAATAAACGGTAAGTTAATATGTAATTTTTTCAAAAGTTTGAGGAATTTATCGAATTGTTCATCTGAGCGGTCTTTCCTTGTCGCGTTAGGGTATGGGACACGAGGTCTATAGTTTTCATTCACTGTTTTGTTATGACTTACCTCACTTTTACCTTTGCTCACCACAGTTTCTTGCATCAATTCTGGCTCAGGCGCAATGAATCCTATCTTATCTTGAGTACTAATTGCGTTGAGGTGTTCCCTTGGATTAGGTTCAGTATTACTTGGTAAGCTACCTTGTGGTCATTCGGAGATTAGTTTGGATAGTTGGCCTATCTGAGTTTCGAGCCCTTGGATCGATGCTTGTTGATTCTTAAGTGCTGTTTCGGTATTTTGGAAATGGTCTTCTAATACCGAGATAAATTTAGAGAGCATCTCTTCAAGGTTTGGTTTCTTCTCTTGTTGATAAGGTGACCATTGAAAACCCTGAGGATTTTGTGGCTTTTGATTCCCTTGACCACCCCAAGAGAAATTTGGGTGGTTCCTCCAACCTGCATTATACGTACTACTGTATGGGTTATTTTGATATCGAAAGTTATTGTTACCCATATAGTTGACTTGTTCCTCTTCGATTGTAGGATTGAAGGATTGATATTCTGTATGCACACCTCCTCCACTTGAGTCACACCTCATTACTGGATGTACCTGCGTAGAACCAAGAAAACCATCAATCTTTTTATTGAGAAGTTCTACCGATTTTGTGGTAGTAGTGGCGAGTCGATGTTATAAACACCTGTTGTTTTTGTTGGCTTAGTCCTCATGACTTGCCACTGATAATTATTCAGTGATATTTCTTCAATGAATTCATAAGCCTCTTCAGGTGTTTTGTTATTGATGGTTCCTCCAGCAACTGTGTCAATCATCTGTCTTGTTGAGGGATTCACACCACTGTAAAACGTTTGAACTTGCAGCCATAGAGGTAAGCCATGGTGAGGGCACCTTCGCAATAGATCATTGCATCTCTGCCATGCTTCGTAAAGTGTTTCTAAGTCCATTTGTACAAAAGAAGAGATATCATTATGTAACTTAGCCGTTTTAGCCGGTAGAAAATATTTTAGTAGAAACTTTTCGGTCATTTGTTCCCAAGTAGTGATAGACCCTCGTGGTAATGAGTTCAACCACTATTTAGCTTTGTTTCTCAGTGAAAAAGGGAATAACCGAAGGTGAATGGCATCATCAGAAATGCCATTAACTTTGAAAGTGTCGCAAAACTCCAAAAAATTCGCCAAGTGAGTGTTGGGATCCTAATCCTGCAAACCATCAAACTGAACTAACTATTGTATCATCTGCATTGTGTTAGGTTTTAGTTCAAAATTATTCGCAGCAATAGCAGGTCTAACTATACTTGACTCAGTTCCTGTTAAAGAAGGTTTAGCATAGTCATACATAGTACGTGGAGCAGGATTTTGATTAGCCGCAATTGCAGGAGGTAGCTGATTGCCTTGGTTTTCAGCCATCTCTTAGGTTAGGGGTTGAGTATCGTCTTCTTGCTCGTTCTCCGTGTATCTTAAGCTTCCCCTTATTTCTCTTTGGTTTCTATGAACTGTGTGATCGATTTCTTCGTCAAACAGTAATGGTCCCAACGGGTTTCTTCTAGTCATAAACCATGAAAACCTGCCAAGAGAAGGAAAAAGGAAGTTAATAAATAATAAAAAAATTAAATTAAATTGCAAGAAAGATAAATGGCTAAAGTAATAAAAATTGAGTGTTCCTAATATTTCAGTTCCCCGGCAACGGCGCCAAAAACTTGATCGCTAGGTTTCGTGATAGATTTTAAATATTTATAATTACTCGTTCTTAGACTAACTATTATCGCGATGTAGGCAAGTGTACCTATCGAACAGTAGTATAGTTTTAGCACGACCGGATTGTCGAACCCAATGGAACTAAAAGTACTAGTAATGACTGTCTTTTTATTATCTAGCCTAAGAATAAAGAGATTTTGTTTTAATTAACTAGTTATCTAAACTAAGAACTCACAGAGAAAAGAATTGGGGAATTGCTTTTGGGAAAATCTATTGAATGAAGACAATACCTAAGGAAAAATCCACCTAGACTTTACTTGTTATTCTGGCTCCGAATCGAACGATTTATTCATTCAACTTGTTCCGTAGAGATCCGTAAGTTATGTTATTATCCCTATTCAAGACTAATAATGCCTAATCCCTAGATTGAATAACCGAGACTTTTCACTAATTAACACTCTAGGGTTGCATTAACTCGATCTATGGATCCCCTTATTAGGTTTCACCCTAATCTAGCAAAATCTTGTCACCCTATTTCTAGGTGTGCAATCAACTCCGCTTAATTATGACAAAAGTACTCTTAGATAGGGTCTATTCCTCCTATGAATAAGAGCATGTCTTGAATCAATATCCTGGGATATCAAAACAAAAATTAAGAACACATAATTAAGAACAAGTTAAATATATATCATACGATTCAGAAAATAATAACAAGATTCATCTTAAGTCTCATTCCCCTTAGGTATTTAGGGGTTTTAGTTCCTAATTAAATAAGAAAACATCTTAAAAGAATAAAGAATACAAAACATAAAGAAAGCCCAAAAATCCTAAAGGGAAATTGAGGCGAGATCTTTAGTCTTGATGATGAATACTTGCTTCTGAGATGGATCAATCAGCTTCCTTGGAGTAATTCCTTACCCCCTCTTCTCCTTTTTTCTTTTCTCCTCTTCTAGGGTGTATTTATAAGCTTTGGAATGCCTAAAAGCCCTCAAAAGTGGCCTTTTCCGAATTAGTCTCAACTTGGGCTCAGTAGGGACACGCCCGTGTGTGATTACTTCAGGCCGTGTTCGAGCCTATTAAAATGGCATGGGCATGTGCTATACCCGTGTGAATCATGCTTCAATTCTGCCAGATTGACACGGCCATGTGGTCTGCCCGTGTGAAGAGGTCCAGTCCGTGTTGGTTTCGTACTTTGGCCTTTTTTCTCTGTTTTTGGCCTGCTTCTCGTTCCTTTTGCTCTCCTATGCTCTCCGCTTTAGGAGCATCGAATCCACCAATTCTAATGAGAAATCATCCATAAAATGCATTAAACATGGGGTCAAAATATGTATAATTTACGGTTTATCAATAGCCATTTCCGTCAAATAGATATTTCTTATAGTAATCACATAGAATCATAAGAAAACCAGAATAGTGAAATTTCAATGTCTGAAGCTACACAGAATATCAAAAAGTTACAACTCATGTAGAATGATATCAATTCCAATGATATCCCAGATAAGATCCAGAAAGAACAATGTCACTCATAAATATTGAAATCCACAGTAACAGAAGCAATATAATCTTCACGTATATTCATCAAAACAATAGCTAGTAGAAACAGAGTATTAGCATCATACAAATTTTTACCGTCGATTTTCTTATTCCTACATGGGAATAAATACCAAAGAAAGACATAGCAATGTCGAATATAACCCAAAGAGACTAACAATACTTTCATCTATTAATATGTTTAGCTAATGTTCTCATATGATAAGAATTCTTTCTGAAACTAAGAGTCACATATACTTCTGAGGATAAACGTACACATAAAATGCCCATAAGGAATCATAGTAACTGCCCGACTATAACCATTGTACTCAACCATTAATATAATTCAATCATTATTCAACTGACTAATTCTGTCACCAGAAATTTTCACATTATCCCTTCACTAACAGAAGTCAATTCAGAAAAGCTTCTAGCTAATATTTTTTTTAGATAACATACCTAAATAGGTCATTTAATTAGAGTTAATTTCTTCTGTAATAGTGACTTTGCATAATCTAAATAGTCTTTAGAACTATCCAATATCTCTTTTAATATTGTCTTCATTTGCTATTCATTAACTTTTCTGACCACCTTATTAATCTTCGGGACACGAACTTCTGTAATTCCACACTGGTAGGCTTATTCAACCCAAATCTTACTTACAGATTTCATAGTAACATTTTACTGATAAGGGGTGTGAGGGTAGTAAAGCCTCAAACTTAACTCTTTCATACATGCACTTAACACATACTATCACAAATAGTCAGTTCATTTCTATTTTCACATTTTCAAAACATTTAATAAACATTTGCATTTAATCACTTTTGTTCTTAACACATAGTTCATATGCCAACTCAAACCACTAATCCACGATTAAAGCATTTCATATAGTAATCATAATCCAAATATTATAATTCATATACTCATATAATTATAACATTATCAATAACAAAATGTCATACTCTTTGATCCATACCTTTATGAGTTCCAACTCATAATCAACACATTTCCATTCAAACATCTGAGTACACATTCCGTACTATCAGAATTAGCTCGGTTGGAAAACTTATTTGTCTCATCAAAAAAATTTTCGTCAGAGTCGGGATATATCACACTATTGCAGGTTAAATATGGCATGTATAGCTAGACTCACATATGCTATGGTAGTCCTAGAACCGACTAAATCATAGCTCTGATACGAATAAATGTAAACCCCTAACCTGTAGCCATCGCTGGAATAGGTTAAGAGGCATTATCAGACTTTACATAATTTACTACAAATATATCACATACATAGTTTACAAACTATCAAATCACATTTAATCATCTTCATAATGTCCCTAAAATAGGTCTACTAGACCTTAAACATGCTTTGGGGAAGGTTTGGGACTAAACTGATTTCATATAAAATTTCTTGAAACTTAATAAATTTGTTTTCTAAGTTATAAAGGTCACACGCCCGTGTGAACAGGTCGTGTGCTTCACACGATTACCAGACACGCCTGTGTCATAGATTGTGTAAAAACAGACCATACATACTAACTTGAACCACACGGCCGGAGACACGCCCGTATGCCTTGGCCGTTTTTGAAACTGACTTGGATCACACGGCTGACCACACACTCGTGTGTCTAGCATGTGTACCCTTCAAAATGGCCACACACACCCATGTACCAAGGCTATGTGCCTCACACGGCCACCAGACACGCCCGTGTGTCTAGGCCGTGTCAAAACTATAAGGTATACTGCTTTAATTCAAAAGCCTACCCAGGGGACACACGGCTGTGTAACATGACCGTGTGTCGAACATGGCTGATACACACCCCCCTGTAGAAAAAAATAGGCCATTTACATGGAAACTTTGCCACCCAAGTTGGTTCATCCTTACAAGTATCAAATCAAGCATATTTCATGTCCAAAAGGCATTCAAAAGCATACCAAATCATGCATTAGTTGACCTATAATATCATCATTCATTCTCATATACAAATCTAACTCAAACATACCAATTTAAAGTACTAACTTTATATAAAAAACATATGATTCATACATCATATTAATCCATTTGAATTTATGGGATTTCTCAGCATATCAATTTCTCAAATCAACATAAAACTTATCAATATTGACCATTTCATTTGGACATTCATGAGCACATTAAATCATACTATTTTTTAACACAAAGCATATACCAAAATTCATTCATAATCTCATCCATAACCAAGCCATATCAAATGGCTAGATATACACATCTCAAAACATAACTAAAGTTCATAAGCCTATACATACCACATAACCAAAAACTCAAAGCTTTTATTTACCGAAGCGATAACAGGATAGTGTGATGAGGTCTCCTACAACTTCCAACCGAGCAAGTCTCCAAAACTCTATAAACATAGAAAGAACACACAGAGTAAGCTTTGAAAGCTTAGTAAGCCATAAGCAAATAAATCATCTCGATGACATTTATAAATCAATATCATTAAACCGAATTTTACAAATCTCAATCACATATACATTCGTTGTACTTATAAATTCATATAACCACATTAATAACTCCACTTATCTTATTTATCATTGAACATATAACCATGCTTTCAAATTTGAATAACAACCGTCAGGTAAATCATATAAATCAAGCTCACTCATATTCATTATATCGCCAATCAAATCATGGTCATTTATTACAAATCATACATAAGTATTATATCAACTTCTTTATAAATACTTCCAAACTCGAACATCCATAATTCCTTTATTCACATAGACCAAATTCATATACATGAATTATATAGACAACCAGATCAACTTTATTATACTAATCACATATCAAAAACATGTTTCATGTTTCATAATTCTCATGTTTGAAACAGAGGACCACAATTTCATATAATGAGCGTATGTAACACATTATTTATTTGTATACATTCATATCATTCGTTGTCATATATTTCACGTATAGTCATATGAAACATACTCACCTTTCATTTCTGAATTTCATAAACAAATTATACATACCTAAATTGGCTATAATTTCACATAGTTATTCATTTCTCGGAATGCCCGTTGAACCATTCAGAATCATAAGGATATACGGATAGCTCAAAAAGCTCGTACAATGCCAATGTCCTAGACATGGTCTTACATGTAATCAAATATCGATGCCACATTCCCAAACAAGGTCTTACACGTAATCAAATACCGATGCCACTATCCCAGACAAGGTTTTACATGAAATCAAATACGATGCCAACGTCCCAAACGTGGTCTTACAGGTAAATTATAAGTCGATGCCAACGTCCCAGACGTGGTCTTACACAAAAACACATATCAGATCCTATGTCATGACATATGTATCCTAACTATTCCTATGGTTCGTACTGGGCTTTTTCGACGTCGTCACATTATCGAAACTTTTTCAATTTCACATATTCAATCAATCCATGCTCGGAACAGATTCTTCGAAGCTCAATTCAATTTGGCTACATATATATATTTATTTACAACTCAATTCAGCACATATAATGCATATATATTTCAATTTAACAATGTTTATTTATTTATGAACTTACCTCGTACTAACACGAATAGACTGGAACAACTATTCGACAATTTTTGACTTTTCCCGATCCAAATCTGATTTCCTCATTTCTTGATCTAATTCAATACAAATTTGGCTTTTTTAATAACATATTTACTCAAATTCATTCAAACACACATAAAAGGGAAATTTTCACTTTAGCCCCTAACATTTTACATTTTTCACAATTTAGTCTTTATTTCAAAACAACATAAAATACTCAAAATTTCACTACGCCCATGTTAGGCCGAATTCACCTTGGGTCCCTAGCAGCCCATTAATTCAATTTATTTCACATTTTGATCCCTAAATTTACAATTCTCTCAATTTAGCCCTTAATACACATTTTTATCAAAAATCACTTAATTAAACATAATAATCTATCAACAAAGATTTATTTTTCAACATCAAACAACAAATTCATCACATTATCAACAATGGAAAATCTCAAATTCATCATCAATTCTAAAAATTAAAGCATGGGCTAGGTAATATATGAAGCAACGATCTCAAAAACGTATAAATTATCGAAAACCGGGCAAAACACATACCCGAATCAAGCTTCCAAAGGTGTCGAACCTAGCTTGATCAAAAATGGTTTTTTTCACCTTTAACATTTGGCAATAGTGAAGAAAACGATGAACAAAATGTTGTTTTATTTTAATTTAATAACATTATTTACAAATTACTAAATTACCATTAATGAAAACATTTAAAATACATATAATGGATGGCCATTTATGTAATACTCCACTAAATATGGTATAATAACATCTCAAGGACCCCATATTTAATAAACCATAGCAAATAAATACTTTTACAAATAGAAAGCCACTTTTTCATTTTACGCGATTAAGTCCTTTTATAAAATCGAGCACACAAACGATAAAATTTTCACACAAAATTTTCACACGTATCATATATCATGATGTAAACACAAAAAATAATATTAAAATATTTTTCTGACATAGATTTGTGGTCCTGAAACCACTGTTTCGACTAGGGTCTAAACCGGACTATTACAGGTCAAATTAGCCCAAGTACTAATCAGTTTATTTTATTTTAAGTAGTCTAACTTGTGACACCCCTAATGTGACCCTAGTCGGAGAGTGGTTTCGGGACCACGAAACCGAGTCACAAGAATAATTAAGTGTTATATTCCGTGCTTATTGTATGTGGAATTGGTATGCGTAAATATTTCGTGTCTCGATTTTTATTAATTAGGTGCTAATTATTAAGAAAGGACCCATGTGCTAAGACTTGAAAATGTGATAGGTGTATTTTAAGTGGCCTAATAATGCATAAAGTGAAATAAATGGAGTTGCATGTCAATTATCCCATTCCCTAAGGTGAATGGCCGCCATGACAAATTATGGGCAAGGGAAAACATGTTCCCAACATGTTTTACTAATGGATGATGTTAGAAATGATAAAATAAGAGTATGAAAAAAACAAGAGAAAAAAAATGTTCATTCTTCTCCATAGGCTTGGCGAATGTACTAAGGAAAAAAAGAAAAATTTGTTCATCCTTTCTCATCTTCTTGGCGAAATTACTAAGGGAAAAGGGGAGGATTTTTGCTTCATGCTTGGCTTGGAAGAGATCTAGAAGGAGATTTGGCTAAGTTTGCATCAAGATTAAGGTATGTATGAGGTTGTGTTGGGAGTTTCATGCATGTTTTGGTTGCTAACTTGATGTGCATGTTAGCCATGGCTCAAATCTTTGGTATGCCATGGAAATGGTATTTGGCCAAAGTTGTTATAGTGATAAAGCCATTGCATGCTAAGTGTGAAGCTTGATGATGATGCATGCAATGATGGATTTTCTACTCATGAGTAAGATTTTGAGTTTCTCTTTGTTTTATCATGATTAAAGTTGAAAAGGAGCATGATTGTCATACTTGGCCATGATGCATTCTTGAGCATGATTCATGCTTCTTGCATGTTAGTTAAAAGTTTGTGTTTTGGATGGCTATGGACACCTTGAAAATTCGGCCATGCTCATATATGCATATATATGATTGCACATTATGTTTGGTTGTGAACTAAGTGATGAATATATTGATTTAAAGAAGAAAATGTGGAAGAATGCTTGTGAAATTGCAAGCACAATTGACCTAGCACACATATAAGTGCTTGATGCTATATTATAAGTTTTGGGCCACAATGTGCAAGCATTAATTAGTAGATTGCATGCTGTTTTTGTGAGGTATTAAGTGCAAATTTTGACCTCAACATGTACATGAATATTCGCCTTGGGTAGCCCATTGAAGGCCTTAGCATTTCCTTGATGTTCAAACAAATTGTATTGAATTGCTTGATGTAGTATAAAATGTGCATGACCATTGTGTATTCAAGCTAAAGAGCGGCCATATGACCATCTAAAATCCTTGTCATATTCGGCCATAAGCAAGCACAATGAGGTTTTAATAAATTGAATTTGTTTGAATTAGCTCAAGAGCCGAGAGGGCCACAATTGGACAAGGGAAGGAAAAGGTGATCGAATAGCCGAAAAAGCCGTTCGACAACATCCGAGGTAAGTCCTCAAGAAGTGACCTTACTTGAATTATGTGAGATGAAATATGGATGTGTATGATTATTGATTAGGTGTGTATGAGTATTTGAATTCCACCGGGCTAAGTCCCAAGGCGAATATGCTAATGATATTAATTGTGTTTGAGCCTTAGTAACGAAAATGAAATATGTATGTCCAATGATTATTGATGTATGTGTGCATGAGAAATTGAATGATATCGGGCTAAGCCGAAGACAATTATGCTGGAAATTATATCCGGTTAAGACCGAAGGCAATTGTGCTAGTGGTTATATCCGGGCTAAGACCAAGGCATTCGTGCGAAGTTATTCTATCCGGGCTAAGACCGAAGGCATTTGTGCACTTGATTATATCCGGTTATATTCCGAAGAATCTTGGGCTGGAGGTGAGTGTTGGTTGCTGAAATGAATTTAATTAGTACACTCGGACAGCCCAAAGGATAAGGTACGTTATATGTGCATTGGAAAGTCGACGTGTTTGAGCAACATTCGCTCAATCGACTAATGAATTTCAGTTATTGAATTGATTGATGCTTTGCGAATTTATATAATGATGAAGTATGAAGTAAGAATGTGTCTTAATGAAATGATGCATTTGGCTATGTGAATGTATTGCTGTAAATTATAGTTCATTATATTCCTTGAGACTTACTAAGCATAAAAATGCTTACCCCGTTGCTTTGGCTCTTAGTTTTCTAGATTTCGCTCGAGGCAATCGGATTTGGGATCGTTGAAGTCGAAGTCATCCACACTATCAAGCCTCCATTTTGGTATAAATTTTTGTTTGAACTTGAGATGGCATGTATAGGACTACCCCTTGTTTGTTAAATATGTTGTAATGTAAGTATGTACGGCCGTGCGAAAATGGCTCGAAAAGGGAAGTATGAACTTAGACTAATTGTGGGTTGTATGTATATATTTTGTGTCATGATGTGGCTATGGCTTGGAAATGAGAATGTTGGTCATATGATCAGCCATTGGCACGGTTAAAATGATCATATATGAACCTATGTATGGTAAGGCTAGTTGAATCATGGAGACCACCAAATAGGTGAGTCCTATCTTAAAACAGATGCTGCCAGCTGCAGTGGCGTGAATGTGAAAAATCACCAAAATTCATAGGAATGGAATTAGATAGTGAATAAGCTATGTAAATGAACCTTGATGAGTCTATTTTCATATGGAAGAAACGAAATGGTCATAGGAGTTACAGGTTAAGAGATATTAAAGCTATTGTGAGACAGGGCCAGAATGGCTTCTGGGTTCCCTGTCGCAACTTTAAAAATTCACTATAAATTATCCAAAAGAATTAGGAGATATATCTTATATGTACAGATTCCATTTTGAGTCTAGTTTCATTAGAAACAAACGACACCAGAATTAAAGCCCTGTACAGAGAGATATTCAAGTTATACCGCGCGAAGGTCGGAGCAGTCGATCCCTGTAACAGGGGTAACTTTAACTAATAAACTGTACCAATTGGCCCGACCAAAATCCTAGAAATAAATCCATGGATGGATATATGAGTCTAAATTCAGGAAAATTTACGAAACCAGTTTCCGAGTTTTGAAACTCGAGATATGATTTTAAGGCGACAGTGACGCAGTTTTCCAGCCTGACTGGAAATGTCAAATTGGTGGGCAAAAACATGTGAACTTGGTTTGTTAACCCCGGTCCGACACGGCGATGGTCTCGGGTTTTGGGGTGTTACAATTTTATTGGTATCGAGCCACGGTTTAGTCGATTCTAGGACTACCGTGATGTGTTTGGGGTCTAGCTATACATGCCATTAAATGATGAATCGATAGTGTGATGAATTTCGACAATTTGACTTCATGTTTGTTTATAGCAATGGATCCCGATCCCAACCGAGCGATAGCTGATGATGTGGAGAGTGTGGCGCTGCTCCGCGCAAGGGACAGCGCGGCGGACTCTCAACCTATGGCCAGTAATCCTAATGATGAGGCTAGGCAAGCCTTTTATAGTGTGATGAGCGAATGGTTTAATCAATACATTCGAACCAACACTACTGTTCCACCACCTCCATTCCCGACGGATGCAACCCCGCACCTCACGATACCTCCGTTGGATGACCCAATGAGGTCGGGTAAGCCCCGATCGATAGGATTCGAAAACATGGGGCCACTGAATTTAAGGCTACGGATGATGATGATGCCGAAGCGAGCTGAATTATGGTTAGATAACACTATCCGGGTGCTTGATGAGCTATCCTGTACACCGATGAGTGCTTAAAGTGTACCATCTCCTTGCTACGCGAGTCCGCCTACTATTGGTGGAGTACTCGACTTGTGGTGCCTAGAGAGCAAGTGACTTGGGAATTCTTTCTAACCGAGTTCAAAAAGTATATCATCGAGATTCATCGACCAAAAGCGGAGGAGTTCCTTGATCTTAAGCAAGGTTCTATGTCCGTTACCGACTGAACGAAAGTTTGTGAGGCTTAGCCGACTGCTGCGAGAATGCATTTCGTCCGAAGCTATTATGTGTAAACGCTCGAGGATGGGCTGAATGATGATATAAGGATGTTTGTTGGCATTCTCGAGATACGAGAGTTCGTAGTACTTGTTGAGCGAGCTTGTAAAGTCGAAGAGCTTAGAAAGGAGAAACAAAAAGCTGATGTGGGGATTGGAGAATTCGAAGAGGTCCTCGGAAAGTCTCTTCAACAAGCATCGAAGAGATTTCGAGATGATGCGAGCCGGTCTAGAGGCGTTTGGGCTTTTCTAGACGAGGACGCGATCGACCCTGTGACCACACGAGTCACCTCGATCGCCGGTGGCGGAAATGATCGCCGAGAGAGGCGGAGTGTCCACATTGTGGCAAATGGCATTCGGGGAGCTGTTGGTTTCGTGATCGCTCCTGCTATAAGTGTGGATCGGCCGACCACTTTATGAAGGATTGCCCGAAGAATGCAAGTCAGAGTGCAAACCCGGGTGCTACCACTGCTCGAGGTAGACCACCTAGAAATATGGGCAATGTCGATTGGCGGTCGAGAGGATCTAGAGATGCTACCATCGGATCGAGGCTCGTGCTCTGCTAGGACTTATGCCATACGCGCACGCGCGAGGATCTTGCCTCTCCGGATGTTATTACCGGTACTTTCACTCTTTTCAATACAAATGTAATTGCTTTGATTGACCCCGGTTCTACTCATTCATATATATGTGAAACCTTAGCATCCGAGAAGACTTTGCCCATTGAGTCTCTCGAGTTTGTAATTCGGTGTCAAACCCTTGGGTCATTACGTGCTTGTTAACAAAGTGTGCAAGAAAAGTCCCTAGTGTTCGAGGTTCTTGTTTTCCGCGGACTTGATGCTTTTGCCGTTCGATGAGTTCGATGTTATTCTTGGTTTGGATTGGTTGACCATGCACGATGCGGTTGTAAATTGCAAGAGCAAGACTATCGATTTGAGGTGCGAATAATGAAATAATTCGGGTTGAGTCCACGGACTTAAAGGGTTGCCATTGTAATATCGCGATGTTGGCCCGAAATATGTAAGAAAAGGGTGCGAAGCGTACCTTGCGTCGTGCTTTCGATGACAAGGAATCGGAGAAGAAACCGAATCTGTGCGCGTGGTTTGTGAATACCGGATGTTTTCCCGAAGAATTGCGGGTTTACCACTGTTCGAGAAATAGAATTTGGCATCGAATTGGTACCGGTATCGCCCCAATTTCGATAGCTCCGTATCGTATGGCACCAACGGAATTGAAGGAGTTGAAAACTCGGTTGCAAGAATTGGTGGATAGAGGTTTTGCTCGCCGAGTTTTTCGCCTTGGGGTGCGCGGTGTTGTTCGTGAAGAAGAAGGATGGAACCATGCGACTATGCATCGACTATCGTCGACAACAAAGCGACGATAAAGAACAAATATCCGTTGCCACGTATTGATGACTTGTTCGATCAACTGAAGGGAGCCTCGGTGTTCTCGAAAATAGATTTGAGATCGGGCTACTATCAATTGCGAATCCGAGATTGAGACGTGCCCAAGGCGCCTTGAGCGAGATATGGTCACTATGAGTTCCTAGTGATGCCGTTTGGGCTCACTAATGCCCTACGGTATTTATGGACTTAATGAATCGGATCTTTAGACCATATTTGGATCGATTAAGTAGTCGTGTTCATTGATGACATCTTGGTCTATTCAAGAAATGAGACCGAACATCTTTGAACACCTGCGGTTAGTCTTTGCAAATTTTACGGGACAAGCAATTATATGCTAAGTTCAGCAAGTGTGAGTTACGGTTAGAGAGGTTAGCTTCTTGGGTCATGTGGTATCGATCGGGTATTCGAGTCGACCGAATAAAATTTCAGCCATACTTAATTGGAAACCTCAGAAATATTCTTGAGGTTCGAGCTTTTTGGGGCTTCTGCGGTTATTACCGACGATTTGTAAAAGGCTTCTCAACGATAGCCACGCCGATGACGGCTTACTCCAAAAGGATGTTAAGTTGAATGGACGGAGAAATGCCAAAAAGCTTGATCAACTGAAAACTTATTTGGTGAAGCCCCAATTCTAGTGCAACCCGAGTCCGCAAGGAGTTTGTCATCTATAGCGACGCCTCTCTACTTGGGTTAGGTTGCGTATTAATGCAAGAAGGTCGAGTTGTGGCCTATCGTCGAGGCAATTAAAGCCACATGAGAAAAACTATCCGACTCATGATCTCGAATTGGCGCCATCGTATTCGCCTTAAAGATTTGGCGACATTACTTATTTGGTGAAAGGTGCCATGTATACTCGGATCACAAAAGTCTCAAGTATTTGATGACCCAACGAGACTTAAATCTGCGACAAAGACGTTGGCTCGAGTTTGTTAAAGGATTATGAGTGATCATTGACTATCACCGGGAAAGGCGAATGTAGTTGCGGATGCCTTGAGTCGTAAATCGTTATTCACTTTCTGAGCGATGAATGTGCACTTGTCTATCCGATCCGACAAAGTGTGTTAGTGGCTGAAATGAAAGCCAAACCATTATTGACACACCAAATTCGAAGCTCGAGAAAGTCGATGACGAGTTGGTTGCAAAGCGGGCTGCGTGTGTTCGAACAAGGACTCGGAGTTTCAAATCGACGATGACGATTGTTTGAGGTTCAAAAGTCGTCGTGTGTCCCAAAGAATTGAACTCATTTCGATAATTCGAATGAAGCCCATTGTAGCCGAATGGCAATCCACCCGGGAGTACGAAGATGTACAATGATTTGAAACGTCGATTTTGGTGGCATGGTATGAAGCGAGACATCTCGACTTTGTTTCAAGATGTTTAATATGTCAACAAGTGAAAGCGGAACATCGGTGCCTTGAGATTACTTCACCAATCACGATACCCGAGTGGAAATGGGATCGAGTCACAATGGACTTTGTATCCGGACCGCCATTGTCGCAAGTAAGAAGGACGCGGTTTGGGTCGTGGTAGATCGATTGACTAAGTCGGCCCACTTTGTCCCCGACGCACGGATTTTCAATGGACAAATTAGCGGAATTATACGTTTCTCAGTTGTGAAATTACACGGGTGCCTATTTCTATCGTGTCGGATAGAGATCCGAGATTTACCTCGCGGTTTTGGAAAAAGTTGCAAGAAGCTTTGGGTACCAAGTTGCATTTCAAGACCGCCTTCCACCCCCAAACCGATGGTCAATCCGGCGGGTAATTCGGATACTTGAGGATATGTTAAGATGTTGCGTCCTCGAGTTTAGTGGTTCATGGGAAGCGGTATTTGCCGTTGATTGAATTCGCTTACAACAACGACTTTCAATCGAGTATTAAGATGGCACCCTACGAGGCTTTGTACGGGCGTAAATGCCGTACACCATTGTTTTGGTGAGCTTGGTGAAAGCAAGATTTTCGGGTGGATTTGATTAGGGATGCCGAATGAAAGTGAAAGTAATCCGTGAAAGTTTGAAGATAGCCTTCGATCGTCGGAAGTCGACGCGGATATGAAGCGTAAGGATATCGAGTATCGGTGGGTGATAAAGTGTTCCTCAAGGTATCGCCTTGGAAAAAATACTCGAGTTCTACCGTAAGGGCAAGTTGAGCCCGAGGTTCATTGGGCCATATGAGATATCGAGCGAATCGGTCGGTGGCATATCGTTTGATTTTGCCCCCGAACTCAAAAGGTTCACGATGTCTTCCACGTTCGATGCTTGACGTTATAGATCCGATCCATCGCACGTGATTAGTCCATCAGAAATTGAAATTCAAGCTAATATGAGTTATGAGGAAGAACCAATTCGTATCCTATCACGAGAAGTGAAAGAGTTGCGAAACAAGCGGGTTCCGCTAGTGAAAGTGTTATGGCTCAAGCACGGGATAGAAGAAGCTACTTGGGAGACCGAGAACTCAATGAGAGAGCGATATCCGAACCTATTTACCGGTAAGCTTTTCGGGACGAAAATCTCTTGAGTGGGGAGAGTTGTGACACCCTAATGTGACCCTAGTCGGAGAGTGGTTTCGGGACCACGAAACCGAGTCACAAGAATAATTAAGTGTTATATTCCGTGCTTATTGTATGTGGAATTGGTATGCGTAAATATTTCGTGTCTCGATTTTTATTAATTAGGTGCTAATTATTAAGAAAGGACCCATGTGCTAAGACTTGAAAATGTGATAGGTGTATTTTTAAGTGGCCTAATAATGCATAAAGTGAAATAAATGGAGTTGCATGTCAATTATCCCATTCCCTAAGGTGAATGGCCGGCCATGACAAATTATGGGCAAGGGAAAACATGTTCCCAACATGTTTTACTAATGGATGATGTTAGAAATGATAAAATAAGAGTATGAAAAAAAAACAAGAGAAAAAAAAATGTTCATTCTTCTCCATAGGCTTGGCCGAATGTACTAAGGAAAAAAAAAAGAAAAATTTGTTCATCCTTTCTCATCTTCTTGGCCGAAATTACTAAGGGAAAAGGGGGAGGATTTTTGCTTCATGCTTGGCTTGGAAGAGATCTAGAAGGAGATTTGGCTAAGTTTGCATCAAGATTAAGGTATGTATGAGGTTGTGTTGGGAGTTTCATGCATGTTTTGGTTGCTAACTTGATGTGCATGTTAGCCATGGCTCAAATCTTTGGTATGCCATGGAAATGGTATTTGGCCAAAGTTGTTATAGTGATAAAGCCATTGCATGCTAAGTGTGAAGCTTGATGATGATGCATGCAATGATGGATTTTCTACTCATGAGTAAGATTTTGAGTTTTCTCTTTGTTTTATCATGATTAAAGTTGAAAAGGAGCATGATTGTCATACTTGGCCATGATGCATTCTTGAGCATGATTCATGCTTCTTGCATGTTAGTTAAAAGTTTGTGTTTTGGATGGCTATGGACACCTTGAAAATTCGGCCATGCTCATATATGCATATATATGATTGCACATTATGTTTGGTTGTGAACTAAGTGATGAATATATTGATTTAAAGAAGAAAATGTGGAAGAATGCTTGTGAAATTGCAAGCACAATTGCCTAGCACACATATAAGTGCTTGATGCTATATTATAAGTTTTGGGCCACAATGTGCAAGCATTAATTAGTAGATTGCATGCTGTTTTTGTGAGGTATTAAGTGCAAATTTTGACCTCAACATGTACATGAATATTCGCCTTGGGTAGCCCATTGAAGGCCTTAGCATTTCCTTGATGTTCAAACAAATTGTATTGAATTGCTTGATGTAGTATAAAATGTGCATGACCATTGTGTATTCAAGCTAAAGAGCGCCATATGACCATCTAAAATCCTTGTCATATTCGCCATAAGCAAGCACAATGAGGTTTTAATAAATTGAATTTGTTTGAATTAGCTCAAGAGCCGAGAGGGCCACAATTGGACAAGGGAAGGAAAAGGTGATCGAATAGCCGAAAAAGCCGTTCGACAACATCCGAGGTAAGTCCTCAAGAAGTGACCTTACTTGAATTATGTGAGATGAAATATGGATGTGTATGATTATTGATTAGGTGTGTATGAGTATTTGAATTCCACCGGGCTAAGTCCCAAGGCGAATATGCTAATGATATTAATTGTGTTTGAGCCTTAGTAACGAAAATGAAATATGTATGTCCAATGATTATTGATGTATGTGTGCATGAGAAATTGAATGATATCCGGGCTAAGCCGAAGACAATTATGCTGGAAATTATATCCGGTTAAGACCGAAGGCAATTGTGCTAGTGGTTATATCGGGCTAAGACCGAAGGCATTCGTGCGAGTTATTCTATCCGGGCTAAGACCCGAAGGCATTTGTGCACTTGATTATATCCGGTTATATTCCGAAGAATCTTGGGCTGGAGGTGAGTGTTGGTTGCTGAAATGAATTTAATTAGTACACTCGGACAGCCCAAAGGATAAGGTACGTTATATGTGCATTGGAAAGTCGGCGTGTTTGAGCAACATTCGCTCAATCGACTAATGAATTTCAGTTATTGAATTGATTGATGCTTTGCGAATTTATATAATGATGAAGTATGAAGTAAGAATGTGTCTTAATGAAATGATGCATTTGGCTATGTGAATGTATTGCTGTAAATTATAGTTCATTATATTCCTTGAGACTTACTAAGCATAAAAATGCTTACCCCGTTGCTTTGGCTCTTAGTTTTCTAGATTTCGCTCGAGGCAATCGGATTTGGGATCGTTGAAGTCGAAGTCATCCACACTATCAAGCCTCCATTTTGGTATAAATTTTGTTTGAACTTGAGATGGCATGTATAGGACTACCCTTGTTTGTTAAATATGTTGTAATGTAAGTATGTACGGCCGTGCGAAAATGGCTCGAAAAGGAAGTATGAACTTAGACTAATTGTGGGTTGTATGTATATATTTTGTGTCATGATGTGGCTATGGCTTGGAAATGAGAATGTTGGTCATATGATCAGCCATTGGCACAGTTAAAATGATCATATATGAACCTATGTATGGTAAGGCTAGTTGAATCATGGAGACCACCAAATAGGTGAGTCCTATCTTAAAACAGATGCTGCCAGCTGCAGTGGCGTGAATGTGAAAATCACCAAAATTCATAGGAATGGAATTAGATAGTGAATAAGCTATGTAAATGAACCTTGATGAGTCTATTTTCATATGGAAGAAACGAAATGGTCATAGGAGTTACAGGTTAAGAGATATTAAAGCTATTGTGAGACAGGGCCAGAATGGCTTCTGGGTTCCCTGTCGCAACTTTAAAAATTCACTATAAATTATCCAAAAGAATTAGGAGATATATCTTATATGTACAGATTCCATTTTGAGTCTAGTTTCATTAGAAACAAACGACACCAGAATTAAAGCCCTGTACAGAGAGATATTCAAGTTATACCGCGCGAAGGTCGGAGCAGTCGATCCCTGTAACAGGGTAACTTTAACTAATAAACTGTACCAATTGGCCCGACCAAAATCCTAGAAATAAATCCATGGATGGATATATGAGTCTAAATTCAGGAAAATTTACGAAACCAGTTTCCGAGTTTTGAAACTCGAGATATGATTTTTAAGGCGACAGTGACGCAGTTTTCCAGCCTGACTGGAAATGTCAAATTGGTGGGCAAAAACATGTGAACTTGGTTTGTTAACCCCCGGGTCCGACACCGGCGATGGTCTCGGGTTTTGGGGTGTTACATAACTTGTAAATATAGCTTGGGCTCAAGGCCTGAAACAACAAAGAGGAGAAAGTTCACCCCATGTTGCCATCCATAGGGTTCTACAAAACCTTAATTTTGCCACCATTTTTGTAACAGTCCGTTTTCAGTGAAATTGGAATAGTGGCTTCAGGACCACAAATCTGAGATAGAAAGAAAATTTATGTTCATAATATTGCATGGTCTACATTATGATAGGAAAGACATATGAAAATTTTGGCAAGAAAATTTTACCCATTTCATGTTTAATTATAGAAAGGACCAAATTGCATAAAATGTAAAAGTTGAGTTCTAATAGCTATAAGTATCAAATAGCTATGGAATTTAAAACCGGAGGTGTAACACCCCTCACCCATATTCAACACCGAAATAGGGTTACAGAGCATTGTTGAACTTATCACACATTTAAACATACATTACACATACAATTTAATCAATTCAAATACAATTCAATCATATTGTCCCTAATATGAGCCTATGTAACACCCCAAACCCGGCCCAGACGTTATGGCCGAATCTGACGTGCCACATTGGAGTTGAAAACCCACGTTCCATTTTAGTGTTTTAAAAACCATATATTTTGTTGAGTTAACAACGTGTATGGAAGCTGGGCACCAGATAGGTATCCGAGACAGAGGAGGTGAGCCATGAAGGCTACTTAAGTACCAAGCTCTTTGATTGGATCCAATCCTAGACATGCCGACAACCATAGCCACACTTTGTTATATTGTGTTTAAATTTGTTTAAGTGGACGTCTTTGATAAATCGATTAATCGTGGCATTGAGATATTTTGAAAACAAGTATCATTTTGAAAACACGTCCTAAGTCTAGCCCATTTGAATAATTATCAACCAGGTTTAAAGTTATTAAAAATAAAATAATCCCGAAAAGAAATAAAAGGAAAGTTAAAATGGCCTTATTACAACCCAAAAATAAATAATAATTAAAGGAAATTTAATGAAAACCAATGCTTATTTAAAATCCCAAAGACGATCACTGTGGCTACTCTGAATCCCCTCCGGCCCAAGTCCCCACATCAAAGCTCACCTGCGAGGTTAAGGAAAGGGGGTGAGTTTGGAAACTCAGTGTGCAACAAGCCCCTTTCAGAGCCCAAAACAATAACAGCCTATTGGGCCTAAGCCCAAATCCAATCTCAACAAGTACTGGGCCGTAGCCCTTTTCATATTTCATATTTCATAACACTGGGCCGAAGACTTTTTATATTTCATATTACTGGGCCGAAGCCTTTACTGTAAACGATATGGCCCATAGGCCCATTTCAATATCACGTGTAATGTCAATGAAAGAATGCAAGCCCATTTGGGGAGACTACTCGACCCACCATCCGCTACTCTCCACCCGGACCAACCAACACACCATGTGGGGATTCACTCAACCCACCCCGCCATAACTCTCCCTTTGGCGGCAGATATTGTTTTATCATATAACTGGAGGCCTAGCCTCTTTTAATAACTGGGGCATAAGCCCTTTTAATAACTGGGGCATAAGCCCTTTAATAACTGGGTCATAAGCCCTTTAATAACTGGGGCATAAGCCCTTTTAATAACTGGGGCATAAGCCCTTTAATAACTGGGGCATAAGCCCTTTTTCACTTCCTCCATTCGTATAAAAACCCAACCCAATGCATTTATGAATACAGCATGTGCATATCATACATATCATGTGCATATCATACATGTTATGTGCATATCATACATGCCATGTTTTTCAATATCCCATGTATTAAATTCATATTTAAACCCTAGGGGTATAATGGTCATTTTTACCTAGGGGCAAAACGGTCATTTTCATGTTATAAGGGTAATCTTGTAATTTTACCAAAAATTAGGGTTTCTATGTTCATTAACGGTTACTAACAATTCATGGGTGCAAACAATGATTCTGGCCCATTTTTAGCAAAATCGAGTTATTGGGCCTAAAACCCCTAATGGGCCCTACTTAGCCGATTTTGTCATCTAAGCCCATTTAGCCTATATCTATAACAGTATTAACAGTCTTACCATACAATTTAACAGATTTTCATTTTCTACCAATTTTTCCCAAATGGGCCCGAAAGCCTATTGGGCCCTATTGCAGCCCCTCGAGGCCCAACTTACCGTGAATGCCAAAAATCACGTTCTTACCGTTTCCATTGTTCCCGATCATCATCTCATTGATTCTAACTAACTAGTGAGCGTTCGCTTGCTCACAAGTCCTCGAAATGCCAGAATTTTGGCATTTTGGCTTTTCGGCATTTATCGCTTTAAGCTTATGAAAAAGGGTTCGTTACACACCTGTTTGGCGATATTCCTCGACGAGATCTCCTACACGATTTCTCCTATAATCCATCGTTCATAAATCAGCTTCCATTAATTAACCCAAAACAAGAACCATCTTATATTAGTACTTACACATTCGGCCACCATCCAAAATGGCCTTAAGAACCTTACCTTGCCGATATTGATTGACTAAATCTAGCCACTCCGGAGATCCAAGCTGTTTCAAGTCGACACTACGCCTTGCTACTCCTCCACTATAGAAATCATAAAAATATTAAAAGAAGACCCCATAAGGCCTATACCCATATTCGGCCACCTCCCTAAACTGGAGGGGTTTCGGCTTTTGGACAAAAGTTGCTCTAGGAATCGTTTAGAGTTCGAGCACTTACCACAGTCTTTCTTCTCTTGAATCCGTATGCCTAAAAGGTAAAGGAATTGAATGCCAAAAATTGAAAAGGAAAGAAAAGGTTGCTGGTCACAAAGAATCGGCACCCCCCTATCTTCACTGATTTTGGCTTTTTGCGGTATCTCGGTAGAAGTAGAGATAAAGCAAAGAAACAATGGGTGAATGGAGGGAATAGTGGGCTGGTTTGAAAGAAAGAGAAGGAAGAAAAAGTGGAAGAAGAGATGGTAGGTTCGGCTGCAAAAAGAAAAAGAGAGAAAAAGACTAATCCTCTAGGGAGAAAACGGCATACCAATACCTAAGTGCCGAAAATCCTGAATTAAACCCCTCTGCCGAATATCCCCCATCCAATCTCCCTTATTCGGCCAACTCTATCTTCATATCAAATCCCTAAAATCTCTCCCCTTATCCCTCCTTAATCCATGCATTTGACTTGATCCAAACTCTCCTCTTACAGAATCCACTTGGGTTCCAACACTTACCCTTCCTACACATAAAAATAAATACCCCTATTTGCCAACACAGGGAACCGATCCCAGGTCTTCCTCTGTGCTTCACACACCACCTTTTTAGGAGCTTAGTGGCGTCACCCTTGCCACTTTACCAGAGCTCTTTTTGTGTTACATTTCTCTGACAACTTTACATAAGGTTACCTAGCCAGGACCCCTAACTCCTAAGTCCAAAATTTAAAAATTCTATCGGGTTTTGGCCAACTCATGGGCCTTCCATAAGCCCATTTACATGCCCAAATTATGAATTCCATAATCACATACCAAATTTTAGAAATTTACTTAAAATATCAAGAATCGCGAAAAACCCGAAAATCAGGATGTTACAGCCTACGTGGCCCTAAACATGCATTAGGAGTGGTTTGGGACTAAACCGATAACTTTGGAAACTCTTAAAACATTCAAAAATTTTTTCTCAAAAATAGGGGACACACGCTCGTGTGGTCCGGCCGTGTCTCTCACACGGCCAAAGACATGCTCGTGTCACAAGCCGTGTGGACATTTGAAATGGAAGCACATGGCTGTGTACCAGCACGTGTAACTCTCTAACTAGAGTCATACGGCCAAACACACGCTCGTGTGCCCTAAAAATAACCATACATGCCCGTATGCTAGGCTGTATGCTAGGCCGTGCCAAACCTGTAGGGTATACTAACTTATGCCACACGGCCAAGTCATACTCCCGTATGTGAGGCTGTGTGGAGCATACTGACTTGATTTTAATTTCAACACCAGGGGACACACGGCCATGTACATGACTATGTGTCACACATGGCTGGGACACAAGTCTGTGTCTCTGCCCGTGCGAACAAAAATAGACTAATTACCAAGCCAACTTGCCACCCAAACTTATGCACACCTACACCAAACTCGAATTACAAAACGTAGCATATCATAGGCATTAAATCGACCTTAAGCATATTTCATACTATTTCCAGCATCAACCAATACAAAACATAAATACCAGAATATGCTATACAAATTCATACCAAACCCAAATGTGCATTAGTGCCTAGATTCACTAGCATACAAATATTCATAACTCAACCATTTGCTATCCATAATACCAATTATCCACAAGCATTACATATCCAACATTCAAAACATTACACAAGCCATATATATATATACATGATTCAATCATGCCAAAATAAGCCAACTTATATGGCAATGTCAAGTCGATTATGTGCCTCTTTCAAAATCATCAATCTTAAGTCGGAGTCTTTCGGCATACAAATTCTTCCTCGAAAACAAAGAACTCCCTCATTATTTAACCCAAAGTCCAGATTCTCCCCCTTCTTAACTTGCTGAAATCGAGAAACCAACGACTCGTCCTCCAACTGTTGCTTCTTAATCTGTTCTACCCAAGTCGGTATTACTTGCAACTCCGCCAATAAACTTCTGTCGTCATACAAACTTAGACGAGCAAACATCGCCTTTAATTCCGCCACAGCCCTTCGACTTAGCGCATCAGCCACGACATTCGCCTTACCTGCATGGTACTCAATCGAACAGTCATAGTCCTTTAACAACTCTATCCACCTTCGCTGCCTAAGATTCAGCTCCTTTTGAGTCAGCAAGTACTTAAGACTCTTGTGATCCGTATAGATGATGCATTTCTCCCCATACAGGTAATGCCTCCATATCTTAAGTGCAAAGATTACTACTGCCAATTCCAATTCATGCGTAGGGTAGTTCACCTCGTGCGGCTTAAGCTGTCGTGAAGCATAAGCGACCACTTTACCCTCTTGCATCAACACGCAGCCCAAACCTACATGTGACGCATCGCTGTACATAGTGAAATCCTTACCAGACTCTGGCTGAATCAACACTGGCGCTTCCGTCAAAACCTTCTTCAACTTCTCAAAAGCCTCTTGCTACTTATTTGTCCAAACAAAAGGTGCTCCCTTCCTTATAAGTTTAGATTAGCGGTCTTTGCCAACACAGAAAATCCTTCCACGAATCTCCGATAATAACCTGCCAACCCCAGAAAACTTCGGATCTCTGTTACCGACCTCGGTGGCTTCCATTCCAAAATTGCTTCAATCTTTCGAGGGTCCACCTTGATCCCCTCGGCAGACACAACATGCCCCAAGAGGGTAACTTCTTTCAGCTAAAACTCGCACTTACTAAACTTTGCATAAAGTTGCTTCTCCCTTAACACTTGCAGCACTACACCAAGATGCTCATCATGCTTCTCTTCCATTTCCGAATACACTAAGATATCGTCAATAAAAACAACTACGAACCGATCCAAGTATGGTTGGAACACCCGATTCATCAAATCCATGAATGCCGCCAGTGCATCAGTCAGTCCAAAAGGCATTACCAGAAACTCGTAATGACCGTATCGAGTCCTGAACGCCGTCTTATAAATATCCCCCTCTTTAACTCTTAATTGATGATACCCTGACCGAATGTCGATCTTAGAAAATACCAAGGCTCTTTTGAATTGGTCAAACAGATCATCAATTCTTGGTAACGTGTTTTTGATAGTCAGTTTATTCAACTGCCGATAGTCAATACATATACGCATAGTCCCATCTTTCTTCTTTAAAAATAGTACCGGTGCGCCCCACGGGGAAACACTTGGTCTTATAAACCCTCTATCCAACAGTTCCTGTATTTGAGCTTTCAATTCCACCAATTCCTTTGGTGCCATCCTATAAGGTACAATGGACACAGGAGCTGTTCCAGGTAATAAGTTGATTCCAAACTCGACTTCTCTGCTTGGGGGTAATCCAGGAAGTTCATCTGGGAATACATCCTGAAATTCCTTAATAGTTCTAATCGACTCTACCGTTATCTCCTCAAGTCCAGTTTGACTTACAAGGGCCAAGTACACCTCACAACCTTTTCGAATCAACTTCTCGGCTCTTAAAGCTGAAACAACATTGGACAAATAATCCCTTCGTTCCCCTATGACCATTATCTTCTTATCTTCAGCAGTTCGTAGTACCATCCTTTTTGCAGCACAATCCAACGTTGCCTTATGCTTAGCTAACTAGTCCATTCCCAAGATAAGATCAAAATCCCCAAATGGTAGCTCCATCAAATCTCCTTCAAAGATTTTATCTTGTGTCACTAACGGTACCGCCCTAAAAAGTTTATCTACCTTAACCGAATGTCCCAATGGACTTATCACCATACCCCACTCACAGTCTCCTCAGGAAGCACATCCAAAGCCTCAGATACATCACAAGCTACATACGAGTGAGTGGAACCCACATCAATCAAAGCAGTGTAAGGCATGCTATGAATGAAGAACGTACCAGTTATAACATCAGGAGCGTCACCCTCCTCACGACGTCGTGCAGCATAAACCAACGCTGGCTGTCGGGCTTCGGCATGTCCAGCACCTCTGCCAGGTGCCCCACGTCCCCATCCGTTACCATTGCCACCTCTACCTTGCCCACGACCCCTTTGTGGTGGTGGTCCTCCTCGCCGTGGTTGGACATCCCTTTGCTCTGCAGCTAGCTCCTAAGCTGTCCTCCGAGGACACTCTTTGAACTTATGCTCCTTAGACCCACATCGAAAACATGCTCCAGTTCGTTTCCAGCACTCCCCCATATGCACCTTACCACAATCCTTGCAAGCCTGCGGTCTATAAGTATTTACTGGAACTGCTTGAACAGATTCCTCCATCCTTGCTCTTTTAACATTTCGATTCATGGCACTTGAGGGTCTAAAATCCCTCTTGAATCTGGGTCGATCCTTCTCACGATTCGTCGCTCGATCGACTTCACCTCCTCGGCTATCTTAGCCTTTTCTACCAATGCAGCAAAACCACGCTCCCTCTGTGGAGCTATCAATATCCTAAGCTCATCGTGGAGACCATCCTAAAATCGGACACTGCGCTCATATTCATTGCCACTATCCCACTAGCATATCGACTCGGCCTCAAAATTACGCCTCATACTGCCTACTGGTCTTATCACCCTGAGTTAGATTCAAGAATTCCTTCCGACGAGCATCCACATAACTAGCTCCAACATACCTTCCCTTAAAAGCAGTTTTGAACAATTCCCAAGTTACCTGCTCAATTGGGGTACTCTTCCTTACGGTGATCCATCATCGGTATGCCTCGTCACGTAGCAGTGACACAGCTCCTTTCAGCTTTTGCTTCACTGAACAGTCTAGATCGTCCATGATCCGTTCTGTTGCCTCTAGCCAATATTTTGCCACATTTGGGGCTACTCCAGATACACCCCTAAATACTTCTGCTCCGTTGGCCCAGAGTCGCTCCGATATAGACCCCCTATTCACTGTCCCAGTACTAGCTCCAGTAACTCTTTCTAAAACCCTTAACATGGCTTGGGACAAAGCGTCATCCCCCGCAGCCCGATCATAAGACCCAGTCTCCGTTGCTGATGGCACAGATGCCTCCTCAGCTAGCCTATGCCCTGAGGATGAAGATTCAGCTTTCACCCTTCCGCGACCATGTCTGCAGCCTTGTCCACGAACTCCTCTTGTACTCATATCAACTTATCTGATTTACGAATTTTATGAAATTAGTATAATGGTCCACTGTTTATTAAGAAAATGTCTTATGGAAATGTAGCAGTTCAAGAATTGCTTTCACATCGTCGTAGTCTAGCTACAGTCTCATTTCTACCGTTTCACAGTTTTACCCTATCTACGGTATCATAGTAGAGTCTCAGCACTATTCATAATATCATATCATTATCATATAGCGTAAAGAAAATATACTTACAGACTTGGTGCCGGGGATTCAGTGCGCCACCTCTTTCTCCAATCCAAAACTTGAAAACCATATTTTTGATCACCGAAAATAGAAGTTTGAAAACTTTGATTTGAAAACACCCTTTATTTTGAATTCTTGATTTAAAACATAAAAACTTGGACCATTTTAACATGTATATTCTGTAAAACATCTTTGAAAAGAATTTTCAAAAAACATTTCCAAAAAACCCTTCTTAGGCCTATGTTTTTTTGAAAAAATTTTTGAACCCGATCCACAGCCGAGTTGTTGCAACCTAGGCTCTGATACCACTAAATGTAACACCCCAAACCTGACCCAAACGTTATGGCCGAATCTGGCGTGCCACATTGGAGTTGAAAACCCACGTTCCATTTTAGTGTTTTAAAAACCATATATTTTGTTGAGTTAACAATGTGTATGGAAGCTGGGCACCAGGTAGGTATCTGAGACAGAGGAGGTGAGCCATGAAGGCTGCTTAAGTACCAAGCTCTTTGATTCGATCCAATCCTAGACATGCCCACAACCATAGCCACACTTTGTTATATCGTGTTTAAATTTGTTTAAGTGGACGTCTTTGATAAATCGATTAATTGTGGCGTTGAGATATTTTGAAAACAAGTATCATTTTGAAAACACGTCCTAAGTCTAGCCCATTTGAATAATTATCAACCAGGTTTAAGGTTATTAAAAATAAAATAATCCCGAAAAGAAATAAAAGGAAAGTTAAAATGGCCTTATTACAACCCAAAAATAAATAATAATTAAAGGAAATATAATGAAAACCAATACTCATTTAAAAGCCCAAAGATGATCACCGTGGCTACTCTGAATCCCCCTTGGCCCAAGTCCCCACATCAAAGCTCACCTGCGAGGTTAAGGAAAGCGGGTGAGTTTGGAAACTCAGTATGTAACAAGCCCCTTTCAGAGCCCAAAACAATAACAGCCTGTTGGGCCTAAGCCCAAATCCAATCTCAACATGTACTGGGCCGTAGCCCTTTTCATATTTCATATTTCATAACACTGGGCCGAAGACTTTTTATATTTCATATTACTGGGCCGAAGCCTTTACTGTAAACGGTATGGCCCATAGGCCCATTTCAATATCACGTGTAATGTCAATGAAAGAATGCTAGCCCATTTGGGGAGACTACTCGACCCACCATCTGCTACTCTCCATCCGGACCAACCAACACACCATGTGGGGATTAACTCAACCCACCCGGCCATAACTCTCCACTGGCAGCATAGCTTCTTTATCATATAACTGGAGGCCTAGCCTCTTTTAATAACTGGGGAAAAAGCCCTTTTAATAACTGGGGCATAAGCCCTTTAATAACTGGGGCATAAGCCCTTTTTCACTTCCTCCATTCATATAAAAACCCAACCCAATGCATTTATGAATACAGTATGTGCATATCATACATATCATGTGCATATCATACATGCCATGTGCATATCATACATACCATGTTTTTCAAAATCCCATGTATTAAATTCATATTTAAACCCTAGGGGTATAATGGTTATTTTTACCTAGGGGCAAAACGGTCATTTTTATGTTATAAGGGTAATCTCGTAATTTTACCAAAAATTAGGGTTTCCATGTTCATTAACGGTTACTAACAATTCATGGGTGCAAACAGTGATTCTGGCCCATTTTTAGCGAAATCGAGTTATTGGGCCTAAAACCCCTAATGGGCCCTACTTAGCCGATTTTGTCATCTGGCCCATTTAGCCTATATCCATAACAATATTAACAGTCTTAACATGCAATTTAACAGATTTCCGTTTTCTACCAATTTTTCCCAAATGGGCCCGAAAGCCTATTGGGCCCTATTGCAGCCCCTCGAGGCCCAACTTACCGTGAATGGCAAAAATCACGTTCTTACCGTTTCCATTGTTCCCGATCATCATCTCATCGATTCTAACTAACTAGTGAGCATTAAACACTCACAAGTCCTCGAAATGCGAATTTCGGCATTTCGGCTTTTCGGCATTTATCGCTTTAAGCTTATGAAAAAGGGTTTGTTACACACCTGTTTGGCGATATTCCTCGACGAGATCTCCTACACGATTTCTCCTATAATCAATTGTTCATAAATCAGCTTCCATTAATTAACCCAAACCAAGAACCATCTTATATTAGTACTTACACATTCGTCCACCATCCAAAATGGCCTTAAGAACCTTACCTTGCCGATATTGATTGACTAAATCTAGCCACTCCAGAGATCCAAGCTGTTTCAATTCGACACTACGCCTTGCTGTTCCTCCACTATAGAAATAATAAAAATATTAAAAGAAGACCCCATAAGGCCTATACCCATATTCGGCCACCTCCCTAAACTAGAGGGGTTTCGGCTTTTGGCCAAAACTTGCTCTAGGAATCGTTTAGAGTTCGAGCACTTACCACAGTCTTTCTTCTCTTGAATCCATATGCCTAAAAGTTAAAGGAATTGAACGCCAACAATTGAAAAGGAAAGAAAAGGTTGCTGGTCACAAAGAATCGGCACCCCCTATCTTTACTGATTTCAGGTTTTTGCGGTATCTCGGGAGAACTACAGATAAAGGAAAGAAACAATGGGTGAATGGAGGGAATAGTGGGCTGGTTTGAAAGAAAGAGAAGGAAGAAAAAATGGAAGAAGAGATGGTAGGTTCGGCTACAAAAACAAAAAGAGAGAAAAAGACTAATCCTCCAGGGAGAAAACGGCACACCAATACCTAAGTGCCGAAAATCCCTAACTAAACCTCTCTGCCGAAAATCCCCCTCCAATATCCCTTATTCGGCCAACTCTATCTTCATATCAAATCCCTAAAATCTCTCCCCTTATCCCTCCTTAATCCATGCATTTGACTTGATCAAAACTCTCCTCTTACAGAATCCACTTGGGTTCCAATACTTACCCTTCCTGCACATAAAAATAAATACCCCTATTTGCCAACACAGGGAATCGATCCCAGGTCTTCCTCTATGCTCCACACGCCACCTTTTTAAGAGCTTAGTGGCGTCACCTTTGCCACTTTACCAGAGCTCTTTTTGTGTTACATTTCTCCAAAAACTTTACATAAGGTCACCTAGCCAGGACCCCTAACTCCTAAGTCCAAAATTTAAAAATTCTACCGGGTTTTGGCCAGCTCATGGGCCTTCCATAAGCCCATTTACATGCCCAAATTATGAATTCCATAATCACATACCAAATTTTAGAAATTTACTTAAAATATCAAGAATTGCGAAAAACCCGAAAATTAGGATGTTACAGCCTACGTGGCCCTAAACATGCATTGGGAGTGGTTCAGGACTAAACCGATAACTTTGGAAACTCTTAAAACATTCAGAAAATTTTTCTCAAAAATAGGGGACACATGCTCGTGTGGTCCGGCCGTGTCTCTCACACGGCCAAAGACATGCTCATGTCACAAGCCGTGTGGACATTTGAAATGGAAGCACATGGCTGTGTACCAGCACGTGTAACTCTCTAACTAGAGTCATACGGCCAAACACATGCTCGTGTGCCCTAAAAATAACCATACATGCCCGTATGCTAGGCTGTATGCTAGGCCGTGCCAAACCTGTAGGGTATACTAACTTATGCCACACGGCCAAGTCATACTCCCGTGTGTGAGGCTGTGTGGAGCATACTGACTTGATTTTAATTTCAACACCAAGGGACACACGGCCATGTACATGACCGTGTGTCACACATGGCTGAGACACAAGTCTGTGTCTCTGCCCGTGCGGACAAAAATAGGCTATTTACCAAGCCAACTTGCCACCCAAACTTATGCACACCTACACCAAACTTGAATTACAAAACGTAGCATATCATAGGCATTAAATTGACCTTAAGTATATTTCATACTATTTCCAACATCAACCAATATATAACATAAATACCACAATATGCTATACAAATTCATACCAAACTCAAATGTGCATTAGTGCCTAGATTCACTAGCATACAAATATTCATAACTCAACCATTTACTATCCATAATACCAATTATCCACAAGCATTACATATCCAACATTCAAAACATTACACAAGCCATATATATATATACATGATTCAATCATGCCAAAATAAGCCAACTTATATGGCAATGTACAAAACCAAACTTAGAACATTTACAGGCCAACTCAAATGGCTCACCACATTACCAAATTTACCTAAATGACCAAAGTCCCTGGACATGCCATATACTCAAAACATAAGCCCAAAAGGTAGGATAGTGTGACGAAGTCTCCGATGATCCCCGAATCTAAGCTAGCTTTGAGATCACTATAAAACACGATAAAACAAACAAAGTAAGCTTTATAGCTTAGTAAGCTCATATGAAATAAACTCAATTTAATTATAAATACACAATTCAACAAATTGAATATATATAGCAACATTTAACTCATATTTTCTAACAAACCTTTCAGTCATTCAATCATAAGATTATATGTGAACTTTATAATTTATTTGATTTAAAGCTTATACGGTTCATATACATACCTGTACCATCTCGTATCAATCTCATACACAACCACATATTTCATTTACCCATTGAACCATTCGGAATGCTATCGGATACACAGGAATCTTACACCCGAAGTGCCACATATATAGTCGAAGCTATCTCAATCTCATATCACATATACTGCTCACAGTAGAGCTATTAATGGGCCTGCTCACACAAGTTATGGGTCAAGACGTAGCTACACGGTGCTGCTCACACAAGCTGTCAAGTAACTGCAACACATGCCGATATACTCAGCCATCAGTATGACGTAAAGGACTAGTACCCGGATCACATAGTAATAATAATCCCCTAATGACATGTCACTAGTAACCAAAACTATTCCTTAGGTTCAACTGGGGTTTCCAATGTCGAATCATAATTGAATCTTTGTCGAACATGTCCAAAGACTCGTATTCACAATTTATGCAATATCAAAGCATTTAAAACACAATTATAACAATGCTTATTATATCGAACTTACCTCGAATGTAAAAACAACTAAATTGATCAATTAGTCGAAAACTTTGTCTTTCCCTCGATCTAGATTCGAGTTTCACTTTTCTTGATCTATATGTAATCAAAATCAACTTATTTAATCATCTCTCTATTCAATTTAGTCAAAAATTCACTTTAAGGCATTTTTACACAATTGCCCCTAATGTTTCACATCTTTTACAATTTAGTCCTTATTTCATAAAAATACAAATTAATGCAATTCAATCACAACCCATACTAGCTGAATTACAAATAAGTTCCTAGAAGTCCATTTTTATCATTTATTTCACATTTTAACCACAAAGTTTCCACATTTCACAATTTAATCCCTAATTTGCATTTTCACTAAAAATCACTTAACAAAACTTGTATAACTATCAGCAAACATTCATAATGTATCATCAATCATCTAAACACATGCTTATTCATCAATGGAAAAATCTTTAACAGTTTTGCAAAATAGCCCCTGGGCTAGCTGGACTTAGTTACAACGATAACAAAAATATAGAAATCATTAAAACATGATAAGGACCACTCAACTATTGAGCTAGAAAGCTTGGCCGAATGAAATGGATAGAAAAATGGCTTCTCTTACCCTAGAAATTAGTTGAAGAAGATGGTATGGAATAAGATTTAGTTTTATTTTATTTAATTTAACATTATTTACAAATTACCATAATTAACCTTAAAAATATTCAATAATTACACCAAATGCCATGCCACTAACATGCACTAAGTTATAAATATGATAATATTCGCATAAGGACCTTTATTTTAAAGTTTTATAGCTATTAGACACCTTTAGCTAATAGAACAACACTTTTGCACTTTATGCGATTTAATCCTTTTTCTCAAATTAACAAATCAAACGGTAAAATTTCTTAACGAAAATTTCACACAAACATATTATCATGCTGTAGACATTAAAATAATAATAAAATAATTATTTTGACCTCAAATTTGTAGTCTCAAAACCACTATTCCAATTTGTCTAAAATTGGGCTGTTACAACTCTCCCATCTTTAGGGATTTTCGTCCTCGAAAATCTTACCAGTGAATAGGTTAGGGTACTATTTTCTCATAACTTCCTCGGGCTCCCTCGTAGCCTCTTCAACATCATACCATTGCCGTAATACTTTTACTAAAGCTATGCTTTTATTTCTCAACTGTTTAACCTATTGAGCTAAAATTCTGATCGGTTCTTCGCTATGCGTCATATCAGATTGAATCCTAATCTCTGAAGACGAAACTACATGCGATGGATCTAATCAATAACAACATAACATCAACACAAGAACTACATTATGAATCTTTTCTAGTTTAGACGATAAAGCTATCTGATATGCTACTGGCCCTATTCTTTCGATGATCTCATACGGCCCGATGAAACGCTGACTCAGTTTACCTTTACGACCAAATCGAATGATTTTACTCCACGGAGTCACTTTCAGAAATATGTTATCACCAATCTGAAAGTCAATATCTTTTTGTTTTAAATCCGCGTACAATTTTTGTCGATCTGAAGTTGCTTTCATAGTATCGCAAATTACTTTCTCTTTATCTTCAGTCTCTCAGATTAAATCAACCCCGTGAATTTTTCTCTCACTAAGCTTGGTCCAGTACAACGGTGTTTGACTTTTGTGACCATACAAAGCTTCATACGGTTCCATCTTTATGCTCGATCAAAAGTTGTTATTATACGCAAATTCAACCAATGGCAAATATTTTTCCTGGTGCCTTCAAATTCTAAAATACTACAACGAAGCATATCTTCAAGATTCTGAATTACTCTCTATGACTGACAGTTAATTTGTGGATGAAATGCTGTACTAAAATTCAAACTCTTACCTAGAGCTTCTTGTAATTTCTTCCAAAATTGTGATGTAAATTGTAACACCCCGAACCCGAGACCATCG
Source organism: Gossypium arboreum (assembly GCF_025698485.1). NCBI lineage: Eukaryota > Viridiplantae > Streptophyta > Magnoliopsida > Malvales > Malvaceae > Gossypium > Gossypium arboreum. The sequence goes on from NC_069075.1 coordinate 68,254,810, forward strand.
CCGGTGTCGGACACGAGGGGTTAACGAGCTAAATCCTCTTAAAGCACCGACCAATTTGGCATTTCCAGACAGGCTGGAAAACTGCGTCACTGTCGCCTTAAAAATCATATCTCGAGTTTCAAAACTCGGAAACTGGTTCCGTAAATTTTCCCTGAATTTAGACTCATATATCCTTCCATGGATTTATTTCTAGAATTTTTGGTCGGGCCAATTGGTACAGTTTATTAGTTAAAGTCACCCATATTACAGGGATCGACTGCTCTGACCTTCGCGCGTTACAAATTGAATATCTCTCTGTACAGGGCTTTAATACTGGTACCGTTTATTTCTAATGAAACTAGACTCAAAATGCAATCTGCAAATATAAGGCATGACTTCTAATTCTTTCTGCATGATTTATAGTAAATTTTTAAAGTCGCGACAGGGGACCCAGAAACCGTTCTGGCCCTGTCTCACAATAACTTTAATAACTCTTAACATGTAACTTCTATGACCGTTTCGATTCTTCCATATGAAACTAGACTCATCAAGGTTCAATTACATAACTTATTCACTATTTAATACCATTCCTACAAATTTTGGTGATTTTTCAAAACCACACCACTGCTGCTGCCAGCATCTGTTTTCAAGGTAACCTTTACTAATTTCATGATTTCCACTATTCAATTGGCCCTTATTGCATACATAGCACAAAGTGTGATCATGATTAACCATTCCAATGGCTAATCTTTTCAAAACAATTCCATACCCCATAATGATCATCATACAAACGATTATAGAACCATACTAAAAACGTATATAAGCCATTTTCGCATGGCTATCCAGGCTTACACAAAATCGAAAGGTACATGACTTCAACAATAGGGTAGTCCTATACATGCCATTTCAAAGTTCAACCAAAATTATACCAAAATGGAGGCTTTGATAGTGTATATGACTTCGACTTTAATGATCCCGAATCCGATCGCTAACGAGCAAAATCTATAAAACAGAGAAACAAAGGAACGGAGTAAGCAATTTATGCTTAGTAAGTTTCGAGCCATAATTTACACACAACCAAAGCATAGCATTCAAGTAGCAAAACAATAATTCATATGCACAATTTCTCAATGACATGCTTACTTCACAATCCCAACTCCTATATTCATACACAAATAACGGCTTAGTTAAGGCCGATAACTCGTTTATCATTGGAGCAAATATTCATACGCACTTACTCCTAGTGTGCAAAGCACACACAACACATACCTTGTTGTTGGGAATTTCACAAGTGCATTAACTGAAAATTTTCCAGCAAGCTTATAATTTTCAAATCACATACCTTCGAGTTTAACGGATATAGCTACTCGTTCAAATGCCTTGGGACATAGCCCGGTTATGGTAACCCGCACAAATGCCTTCGGACTTAACCCGGATATCACAACTCGCACAATTGCCTTGGGCTTAGCCCAGATATCATACTTCGCACCATTGCCTTCGGCTTAGCCCGGATATCACAACTCGCACAATTGCCTTGGGCTTAGCCCGATATCACTGGTCGCACATTCATACACATCTCTGTTTCAATTTCATAACAAACTTTTATGCACAATTTACTTAATCAAGAATATCATTTCGGCTCAATGGCCACATACAAGGGCACAATTTCGATTGCTTATTACTTTGTTCAATCGAATCAAAATATAAGTTTCGATACTCGAAAACTTACCTTGGAGATTATCGGCGCTTCCAACGGCTATTCAATCACCTTTTCTTTTCCTTTATTGGAGCTAGTTCCCTTTGCTCTTGAGCTTAATGTTAACAAATAAATTGATTTAATCGTTTTGAATATCAAAGGGAATCCAAGGTACTTAGCCCTTATAAGGCCTTTTACACTTACATCCACATACTTAAGCTCAATAATTATAACATAGCATCAAGCACTCATATGGCCGATTATACTTAGTCATACTTGCACAAATCAACAATAAATTTCGAGATTTTCACACCATATAAGTACTAGGCCAAATATACATGCAAGTTTCACAAACATTCTTCAACCATTTCTTCTTTAAACAAACATATTTATCATTTACTTCATAACCAAATCATCATGTGCAAACACATATACACATATAGGTGCAAGGTCAATTTCAAGGTGTTCATAACCATCCAAAACACAAATTTTAACTAACATGCAAGAAACATAAACCATGCTCATGAGCATGCCATGGCCGAATACCTCACACACCATACTCCTTTTAAATTTTTGGTCATGGTTAAACAAAGGACTCAATGCCCTACTCAAGAATACTAAAAAGAAATTTCAAGAGTAGTCAATCCATCATTGCATGCATCATCATCAAGCTTCACATTTAGCATGCAATGGCTTTATCACAATATCAACTTTGACCAAATACCACTTCCATGGCATAACAAGGATTTGAACCATGGCTAACATGAACATCAAGTTGGCAACTAAAACATGCATGAATCTCATGACACAACCTCATACATACCTTAATCTTGATGCAAGTTTAGCCAAATCTCCTTCTAGATCTCTTCTAAACAAAGAAAATGAAGCAAAAATCTCTTCTTCCTCTTAGTATTTTCGGCCAAAAAGGAGAGAACAAGGATGAACAAAATTTTTTGTTTTCTTTCTTAGTTACCAACAATGGGGGGGGGGAATGCTACACTCTCACACACATTTTTTTTTGTTTCTCTTCCCACATCTAATTATTAATCATTTCTTTCATGCTCCATTAACAAAACATGTTTCAACATGTTTTCTTTGCCCATAAACCATGTCATGGCCGGCCACCACCTATAAAAGGGGGAATTTGACATGCAAGTCCATTGTTTTGCATGCATGCTTTAATTAGTCATCACACATTTCCCTATCGTACTTTCAAAGTTCACTACTAAGTCCTTTCTAGTGGAATTCACCTTTATAACACTAAATCAATCATCAAAAATGTCACACATGAGCACACACATATTATAGGCATCAAAATAAATTTTAAATTATTTTTATGCCTCGGTTTTGTGGTCCCGAAACCACATTTCGACTAGGGTCAATTTTGGGTGTCACAACTCTCCCCACTTAAGAAATTTTGTCCCGAAAATCTTACCGGTAAATAGGGTTGGGTATTGCTCTTTCATAGAGTTCTCGGTTTCCCAAGTAGCTTCTTCTATCCCGTGTTTGAGCCATAACACTTTCACTAGCGGAACCCGTTTGTTTCGCAACTCTTTCACTTCACGTGATAGGATACGAATCGGTTCTTCCTCATAACTCATATTGGCTTGAATTTCAACCTCGATGGACTAATCACGTCGACGGATCGATCTATAGCGTCAAGCATCGAAACATGAAAGACATCGTGAATCTTTTCGAGTTCGGGGCAAAATCAAATGATATGCAATCTGGACCGACTCGCTCGGATATCTCATATGGCCCAATGAACCTCGGGCTCAACTTGCCCTTACGGCCGAATCGAGTATCTTTTCCAAGGCGAAACCTTGAGAAACACTTTATCCCCCACCTGATGCTCGATGTCTTTACGCTTCAGATCCGCGTACGACTTCTGACGGTCGGAGGCTATCTTCAGACTTTCACGGATTACTTTCACTTTCTATTCAGCATCTCTAATCAAATCCACCCCGAAAATTTTGCTTTCACCGAGCTCAGTCCAAAACAATGGTGTACGGCATTTACGACCGTACAAAGCCTCGTAGGGTGCCATCTTAATACTTGATTGAAAGTTGTTGTTGTGGCGAATTCAATCAAAGGCAAATACCGTTCCCATGAACCATCGAACTCGAGGATGCAACATCTCAACATATCCTCAAGTATCCGAATTATCCGCTCAGATTGACCATTGGTTTGGGGGTGAAAGGCGGTCTTTGAAATGCAACTTGGTACCCAAAGCTTCTTGCAACTTTTTCCAAAATCGCGAGGTAAATCTCGGATCTCTATCCGACACGATGGAAATAGGCACCCGTGTAATCTCACAATCGAGAAACGTCTGATTCAGCTAGTTTGTCCATTGAAAAATCCGTGACGTCACGGGGACAAAGTGAGTGACTTAGTCAATCTATCTACCACGACCCAAACCGCATCCTTCTTACTCACGACAATGGCGGTCGAATACAAAGTCCATTGTGACTCGATCCCATTTCCACTCGGGTATCGTGATCGGTGAAGTAATCCTGAAGGCACTTGATGTTCCGCTTTCACTTGTTGACATATTAAACATCTCAAACAAAGTCGAGATGTCTCGTTTCATACCATGCCACCAAAACCGACGTTTCAAATCGTTGTACATCTTCGTACTCCCGGGTGGATCGCCATTCGGCTACAATGGGCTTCGTTCAAGATATCGAAATAAGTTCAATTCTTTGGAACACACAGACGACTCTGAACCTCAAACAATCGTCATCATCGATCTGAAACTCCGATTCCTTGTTCGAACACACTCGCCCATTTTGCAACCAACTCATTGTCGACCTTCCGAGCTTCACAAATTTGATGTATCAACAATGGTTTGGCTTTCAATTCAGCTACTAACACGTTGTCGGATCGAGCGGACAAGTGCACATTCATCGCTCAGAAGCGAATAATGATTTATGACTCAAGGCATCCGCAACCACATTCGCCTTTCCGGGTGATAGTCAATGACCAGCTCATAATCCTTTAACAACTCGAGCCAACGTCTTTGTCGCAGATTTAAGTCTCTTTGAGTCATCAAATATTTGAGACTTTTGTGATCCGAATACACATGGCACTTCTCACCAAATAAGTAATGTCGCCAAATCTTTAAAGGCGAATACGATGGCGACCAATTCGAGATCATGGGCGGATAATTTTTCTCATGTGGCTTTAATTGCCTCGGACGCATAGGCCACAACTCGACCTTCTTGCATCAATACACAACCTAACCCAAGTAGGGAGGCGTCACTATAGATGACAAACTCTTTGCCAGATTCGGGTTGCACTAGAATTGGGGCTTTAGTCAAATAAGTTTTTAGTTGATCGAAACTTTTCTGACATTTCTCCGACCATTCGAACCTTACGTCCTTTTGGAGTAGCCGTCATTGGCGTGGCTATCGTTGAGAAACCTTTACAAATCGTCAGTAATAACCGACCAGCCCCAAAAGCTCGAACCTCGGTAATATTTCTGAGGCTTCCAGTTAAGTATGGCTGAAATTTTGTTCGGTCGACTACCGATGCTGAGATATCACATGCCCCAAGAAGCTAACCTCTCTTAACGAACTCACACTTGCTGAACTTAGCATATAATTGCTTATCCCGTAGAATTTGCAGCACTAACCTCAGGTGTTCAGCATGTTCGGTCTCATTTCTTGAATAGACCAATATGTCATCAATGAACACGACTACGAACCGATCCAAATATGGTCTGAAGATCCGATTCATCAAATCCATAAATACCGCAGGGGCATTAGTAAGCCCAAACGGCATCACTAGGAACTCGTAGTGACCATATCTCGTTCTGAAGGCAGTCTTGGGTACGTCCGAATCTCGAATTCGCAACTGATAATAGCCCGATCTCAAATCTATTTTCGAGAACACTGAGGCTCCCTTCAGTTGATCGAACAAATTGTCGATACACGGTAACGGATATTTGTTCTTTATCGTCGCTTTATTAAGCTGACGATAGTCGATGCACAGCCTCATGGTTCCATCCTTCTTTTTCACAAACAACACTGGCGCACCCCAAGGTGAAAAACTCGGACGAGCAAAACCTCTATCCACCAATTCTTGCAACTGAGCTTTCAACTCCTTTAATTCTATTGGTGCCATACGATACGGAGCTATCGAAATTGGAGTGGTACCAGGTACCAATTCGATGCCAAACTCTATTTCCCAAACAGGTGGTAAACCCGGCAATTCTTCAGGGAAAACATCCGGGTATTCACAAACCACCGCACAGATTCGGGTTTCTTTTCGACTCCTTGTAATCGAGTACATATGCAAGGTACGCCGCACCCTTTTCTTACATATTTACGGGCCAACATTGCTGAAATTACGGTGGCAACCCTTTAAGTCCGTAGACTCAACCCGAATTATCTCGTTATTCGCGCACCTCGGATCGATAGTCTTGCTTTTGCAATTTACAACCGCATCATGCATGGTCAACCAATCCAAACCAAGAATAACGTCAATTCATCGAACGGCAAAAGCATCAAGTCGGTAGGAAAACAAGAACCTCGAAATACTAGGGACTTTTCTTACACACTTTGTTGACAAGCACGTAATGACCCAAGGGTTTGACACGAATTACAAACTCATGAGACTCAATAGGCAAAGTCTTCTTGGATGCTAAGGTTTCGCATATATAAGAATGAGTAGAACCGGGGTCAATCAAAGCAATCACATTAGTATCGAAAAGAGTGAAAGTACCGTAATGACATCCGGTGAGGCAACATCCTCGTGTGCGGCGTATGGCATAAGTCCTAGCAGAGCACGAGCCTTGGGTCTTGTTGTAGCATCTCTCGACCCTCTCGACCGCCACTAGCATTGCCGTATTTACGGATGGCCTACTTGACGTTGGTAGCACCGGGTTTCCACTCGACTTACATTTTGTTCAAGCAACCTCGGGCAATCCTTGATAAAGTGGTGGCCGATCCACACTTATAGCGGGGCGATCACGGAACCCTCAGATCCCGAATGCCATTTGCCACAATGTCGACACTCCATTCAATTTCGACGATCATTCCTAACACCGAGACCGAAGTGCCTCGTATACCCATTGGGGTCGATCACGATCTCGTCTAAAAAGGCCTGAAGCGCCTCTAGACCGGCTCACATCTTCTCGAAATCTCTTCGATGCTGTTGAAGAGACTTTCCGATGACCTTTTCGAAATTCTCCGGTTCCCACATCAACTTTTTGATTCTCCTTTCTAAGCTCTTGACTTTACAAGCTCGCTCAACAAGTACTACGAACTCTCGTATTTCGAGAATGCCAACAAACATCCTTATATCATCATTCAGCCCATCCTCGAAGCGTTTTACATAATAGCTTCGGACGAAACACATTTCGGCGTATCTCTGAGTCTAACAAATTTTCGCTCGTAGTCGATCGGACATAGAGCCTTGCTTAAGATCAAGAAATTCCTTTCGCTTTTGGTCGATGAATCTCGATCGATATACTTCTTTGAACTCGGTTTGGAAAAACTCCCAAGTTACTTGCTCCTTAGGCACAACCGAAGTCGAGTACTCCACCAATAGTAGGCGGAATCGCGTAGCAAGGAGATAGTACACTTTAAGCACTCATCGGTGTACAAGATAGCTCATCGAGCACCGGATAGTGTTGTCCAACCAAAATTCAGCTTGCTCGGCATCATCGTCATCCGTAGCTTTAAATTCAGTGGCCCCATGTTTTGAATCTCGTCGATTGGGGCTTACTTGACCTTATTTGGTCGATTCTTGGAGGTATTGTAGGTGCGGGGTTGCGTTTGTCGGGAATGGAGGTTGTGGAACAGTAGTGTTAGTTCGAATGTATTGGTTAAACCAATCATTCATCACACTATAAAAGGCTTGCCTAGACTCATCATTCGGATTGCTGGCCATAGGTTGAGAGTCCATGGCGCTGTCCCTTGCGCGGGAGCAGGCACCACACTCTCCACATCATCAGCTATTGCTCGGTTGGGATCGGGATCCATTGCTATAAACAAACACAAAGTCAAATTGTCAGAAATCACCACACTATCAATTCATCATTTAATGGCATGTATAGCTAGACCCCAAACATATCACGGTAGTCCTAGAATCGACTAAACTGTAGCTCTGATACCAATAAAATTGTAACACCCCGAACCCGAGACCATCGCCGGTGTCGGACGCGAGGGGTTAACGAGCTAAATCCTCTTAAAGCACCGACCAATTTGGCATTTCCAGACAGGCTGGAAAACTGCTCCACTGTCGCCTTAAAAATCATATCTCGAGTTTCAAAACTCGGAAACTGGTTCCGTAAATTTTCCCTTAATTTAGACTCATATATCCTTCCATGGATTTATTTCTAGAATTTTTGGTCGGGCCAATTGGTACAGTTTATTAGTTAAAGTCACCCATATTACAGGGATCGACTGCTCTGACCTTCGCGCGTTACAAATTGAATATCTCTATGTACAGGGCTTTAATACTGGTGCCGTTTGTTTCTAATGAAACTATACTCAAAATGGAATCTGCACATATAAGGCATGACTTCTAATTCTTTCTGGATGATTTATAGTAAATTTTTAAAGTCGCGACAGGGGACCCAGAAACCGTTCTGGCCCTGTCTCACAATAACTTTAATAACTCTTAACATGTAACTTCTATGACCGTTTCGATTCTTCCATATGAAACTAGACTCATCAAGGTTCAATTACATAACTTATTCACTATTTAATACCATTCCTAAAAAGTTTTGTGATTTTTCAAAACCACACCACTGCTGCTGCCAGCATCTGTTTTCAAGGTAACCTTTACTAATTTCATGATTTCCACGATTCAATTGGCCCTTATTGCATACATAGCACAAAGTGTGATCATGATTAACCATTCCAATGGCTAATCTTTTCAAAACAATTCCATACCCCATAATGATCATCATACAAATGATTATAGAACCATACTAAAAACGTATATAAGCCATTTTCGCATTGCTATCCAAGCTTACACAAAATCGAAAGGTACATGACTTCAACAATAGGGTAGTCCTATACATGCCATTTCAAAGTTCAACCAAAATTATACCAAAATGGAGGCTTTGATAGTGTAGATGACTTCGACTTTAATGATCCCGAATCCGATCGCTAACGAGCAAAATCTATAAAACAGAGAAACAAAGGAACGGAGTAAGCAATTTATGCTTAGTAAGTTTCGAGCCATAATTTACACACAACCAAAGCATAGCATTCAAGTAGCTAAACAATAATTCATATGCACAATTTCTCAATAACATGCTTACTTCACAATCCCAACTCTTATATTCATACACAAATAACGGCTTAGTTAAGGCTGATAACTCGTTTATCATTGGAGCAAATATCCATACGCACTTACTCCTAGTGTGCAAAGCACACACAACACATACCTTGTTGTTGTGAATTTCACAAGTGCATTAACTGAAAATTTTCCAGCAAGCTTATAATTTTCAAATCACATACCTTGAGTTTAACCGGATATAGCTACTCGTTCAAACGCCGGGACATAGCCCGGTTATGGTAACCCGCACAAATGCCTTGGGACTTAACCGGATATCACAACTCGCACAATTGCCTTGGGCTTAGCCCGGATATCATAGCTCGCACCATTGCCTTGGGCTTAGCCCGATATCACAACTTCGCACAATTGCCTTGGGCTTAGCCCGATATCACTGGTCGCACATTCATACACATCTTTGTTTCAATTTCATAACAAACTTTTATGCACAATTTACTTAATCAAGAATATCATTTCGGCTCAATGGCCACATACAAGGGCACAATTTCGATTGCTTATTACTTTGTTCAATCGAATCAAAATCTAAGTTTCGATACTCGAAAACTTACCTTGGAGATTATCGGCGTTTCCAACGGCTATTCAATCACCTTTTCTTTTCCTTTATTGGAGCTAGTTCCCTTTGCTCTTGAGCTTAATGTTAACAAATAAATTGATTTAATCGTTTTGAATATCAAAGGGAATCCAAGGTACTTAGCCCTTATAAGGCCGCATACACTTACATCCACATACTTAAGCTTAATAATTATAACATAGCATCAAGCACTCATATGGCTGATTATACTTAGTCATACTTGCACAAATCAACAATAAATTTGAGATTTTCACACCATATAAGTACTAGGCCGAATATACATGCAAGTTTCACAAACATTCTTCAACCATTTCTTCTTTAAACAAACATATTTATCATTTACTTCATAACCAAATCATCATGTGCAAACACATATACACATATAGGTGCAAGGCAATTTCAAGGTGTTCATAACCATCCAAAACACAAATTTTAACTAACATGCAAGAAACATAAACCATGCTCATGAGCATGCCATGGCGAATACCTCACACACCATACTCCTTTTAAATTTTTGGTCATGGTTAAACAAAGGACTCAATGCCCTACTCAAGAATACTAAAAAGAAATTTCAAGAGTAGTCAATCCATCATTGCATGCATCATCATCAAGCTTCACATTTAGCATGCAATGGCTTTATCACAATATCAACTTTGACAAATACCACTTCCATGGCATAACAAGGATTTGAACCATGGCTAACATGAACATCAAGTTGGCAACTAAAACATGCATGAATCTCATGACACAACCTCATACATACCTTAATCTTGATGCAAGTTTAGCCAAATCTCCTTCTAGATCTCTTCTAAACAAAGAAAATGAAGCAAAATCTCTTCTTCCTCTTAGTATTTTCGGCCAAAAGGAGAGAACAAGGATGAACAAAATTTTTTGTTTTCTTTCTTAGTTGCACGGCAATGGGGGAATGCTACACTCTCACACACATTTTTTTTGTTTCTCTTCCCACATCTAATTATTAATCATTTCTTTCATGCTCCATTAGCAAAACATGTTTCAACATGTTTTCTTTGCCCATAAACCATGTCATGGCCGGCCACCACCTATAAAGGGGAATTTGACATGCAAGTCCATTGTTTTGCATGCATGCTTTAATTAGTCATCACACATTTCCCTATCGTACTTTCAAAGTTCACTACTAAGTCCTTTCTAGTGGAATTCACCTTTATAACACTAAATCAATCATCAAAAATGTCACACATGAGCACACACATATTATAGGCATCAAAATAAATTTTAAATTATTTTTATGCCTCGGTTTTGTGGTCCCGAAACCACATTCCGACTAGGGTCAATTTTGGGCTGTCACATAAATCTTGGATCTCTATCCAAAATAATCAAAACTGGCACCCTGTGCAATGTAACAATCTATGTATAGTTCAGATAATTTATCAAGCGAATAGTCAGTACGTACCGGAATGAAATGTGTAGATTTCGTCAGTCGATCAACGACAACCCATATAGCATCTTTCTTCTTTTGAGACAGGGGTATCCTGAGACAAAATCCATTGTAACTCTATCCCATTTCCATTCTGGTATCATCACAGGTTGTAGCAATCCTGAAGGCACTTGATGTTCAACTTTAACTTGCTCACACACCAAACATCTCGATACAAATTTTGAAATATGTCGTTTCATACCCGACCACCAATACAATTATTTCAAATCATTATACATTTTGGTCCTCCCTGGATGAATAGATAAACAACCACAATGTGTTATGTGCAAAATTTTCTATATAAGTTCTGGATCTCTCGGTATGCAAAATCTACCTTGGAACAATAAGCAATCATTGGATCTGACCTGATAGTCTGAATCACTAATCGACTCACATTGCATTCTTTTAGCTTGTAACTTGGTATCACACTTTTAAGCTTCAAAAATTTATTGTAGAAAAACCGGTTTAGCTTTTAACTTTGCTAGAATCGAACCATGATCAGACAAAGTCAATCTTGTATCCATTGCTCTCAACGCAAACAGAGATTTTCTACATCTGTGACCACATTTGCTTTCCCTGGATGATAATCAATTATTAATTCGTAATCTTTCAATAGCTCGAGCCATCTTCGTTGTCATAAATTCAAATCTTTCTGAGACATTATATACTTTAAAATCCTGTGATTTGTAAAGATATGACACTTTTCACCGTACAAGTGATGTCGCCAAATTTTCAATGCGAAAACAATAGCTGCCAACTCTAAATTGTGCGCCAGATAATTCCTTTCATGTGGCTCAACTGTCTAGAAGCATAAGATATAACTTTTTCTTCTTGCATCAAAACACAACCCAAACCATTCAATGATGCATCACTGTAAATCAAAAATTCTTTACCCGACTCAAGTTGAATCATAACTGGTGCTTCAGTTAACAATGCTTTCAACTGTTCAAAACTCTGTTGACATTTTTTTGACCACTCGAACTTCATCTTTCTGTAGCAATCTAGTCATCAGTGTAGCAATCATTGAAAATCCTTTAATAAAATGTCAATAATATCCAACTAACCCTAGAAATCTTCTGACTTCAAATACATTTCAAGGTGGTTTCTAGTCAACAACTGCAGAAATCTTGCTCAAGTCAACTTATATACCTTTAGCTGAAACAATATGTCCCAAAAATCTGACTTCTTTGAGCCAAAACTCACATTTACTGAATTTAGCAAACAAATTCTTATCTCTCAATGTTTGTAGCACAATTATCAAATGCTCGGCATGCTCAAACTCATCTCATGAATAGATCAAAATGTCGACAATAAACACAACAATGAATCTGTCTAAATACAGTCTAAAAATCTGGTTCATCGAATCCATAAAGACTATAGGAGCATTAGTCAATTCGAGAGGCATAACAAGAAATTCATAATGTCTGTACCTCGTTCTGAACACAGTATTCAGTACATCTAAATCTTTCACTCGTAAATAATAATAGCTAGATCTCAAATCAGTCTTCGAAAATATTGTTGCCCTTTTCAACTGATCAAACAAATCATCTATTCTCGGTAATGGATACTTGTTCTTTATTGTAACCTTGTTGAGCTATCGATAGTGAATACACATCTTATTGATCTGTCTTTCTTCTTTACGAACAATACTGGCGCACCCCAAGGTGAAAAATTAGGTCGTGTAAAACCTCTATCTATTAATTCTTGCAACTGAGATTTCAACTCTTTCAATTCTGTCAGAGCCATTTTGTACGGAGCTATAGATATTGGTGATGTTCTGGATACTAAATCAATAGCAAATTCAGCCTCTCTTATCGGCGGTAACCTTGGTAATTCTTTTGGAAACATATCCAGAAACTCACAGACTATCGGCACTGATTTAATTTTTTATTCAGAGACTTTTGTATCTAGCACATAAGCAAAGTAAGCTTTGCAACCTTTCCTCACACATTTCTAAGCTGACATCGATGAAATCACAATTGGCAACCCACTCGACTCATCAGGTTCAATTTGAAGGATTTCATTATTCTAACATTTCAATTCAATAGTCTTTCGTGTACAATTCACAACAGCATCATGGAGCGTCAACCAATCTATACCCGAAATTACTCTAATTCATCAAAAGCTAGTAGCATCAAATCAGCCGGAAAATAGTAACCCCTAGTCATTAAAGGACAATTTTTGCAAACTTGATCAACTAGCACATACTTGCCTAAGGGGTTCAATACTTTAATCACAAATTCAGTAGGCTCAATAGGCAAATTCTTACTTAACACTAAATTTATACAGATATACGAATGACTTGATCCAGGATCAATCAGTGCAATCACATTAGTGTTGTAAAGAAAAAATGTACCAGTGATAACATCGGGTGACGATGCCTTTTTACGAGCACGAATAGCGTAAGCTCAAGTAGGTGCTTTTGCTTCGGATCTCATAGTCGAATCCTTTGTTGCACCTCTACTACTAGTCAGATTTCCAACATTTCTCAGTGGCCTCCCTCTAGTGGCTATGTTATTCAGTCTTATATTCTAAAACTCATCTTTCTCAACTAATTCAGGGCAACTCTGTATGAAATGATCTTGCGAACCACATTTGAAACAAGCACGATTATTTGTTCTACATTCACCAAGATGTCTTCTTCCACTTTGTTGACATTCAAGTCTATAGTTTCTCACACTGCAAAAACACGATACTGATGTGGCTTGAGTTTTAACTTGATAGAAGCATTTGGATGAGTGTACGAGTCTCTGGATTTCTTTGACAAAGATTGATATTGCTTATTCATCGATCTTTTTCTCAAGTCTCTTGCCTCTGAATCTGCTTTTCTCTTTTCTTTGCTAAGCTCCTCAGCTTTGCAAGGTCTATCAACCAGGACAACAAATTCCTTCAATTTTAGAATCCGACTAGAAGTTTAATATCCTCATTCAACCCATCAACAAACCATTTACACATAATTTATTCAGTAGAAACATACTCTCGAGCATACTTGCTTAACCGTACAAGTTCTCTTTCATACTCAGTCACAGTCATACGGCCCTGTTTCAGTTCTAAAAATTTTTTGTGCTTTTGATCAAGAGACGTTGACTTATATATTTCTTTCGGAACTCAGACTGAAAGAATTCCCAAGTAACTCTTTCTCTCGACACCACAGACACTAAAGTATTCCATCACTGATATTTTGTATCTCTCAATAATGAAATAGCACACTTTAAATACTCAGCTAGCATGCATGAAAGTTCATTAAATACCCAAATAGTGTTTTCAAGAAAAAATTTAGCTCTCCCGGGATCATCTTCAACGATAGCTTTGAACTCTTCAGCCCCGTATTTATGGATTTTATCAACTAGCTGTTTATTCAATCTTTGAAATTCCACAACTTGAGGAGTACGTGAATTGGTTGAGGATTAGGTGGGGGTGGGGGAAGGGTGGAGGTTGTTGTGCAGTTGAATTTGTCCGGAAAAATTGCGTGAACCATTGATTCATCATTTGGAAAAAATCTTCTTTAGCCTCTCCTCTATGACTACTTGATACGTTTCTAGAATCAAATGGTGCTGCCCCTTGAGCAGGAGCTGACCATTACTCTCAACATCGTCAGCTACAGCTCGATCGGGATCCATTTATGTAACACCCCTCGCTCGTATCCCTCACCGGAACAGGGTTCGAGGTGTTGCTCGACTTAAACTCAGTCAATCACACAAAAATAGTGCTGAAAAATTTCAATCAATTTAAAACTTTTCTTTTCACATGCAATCTGTCCCATACATAGGCTTACGAGGCCCAAAACATCACTAGCCAACACCTTTGGCTAAATTATAATATCACATACTCAACATTAAAACCCTATACATGCCATAGACTCAAAATACTAGGATTTACTTACACTAATAGCGTGAGCTCGACAGTGTGATAATATCTCCGGCGAACTCCAACCCGAGCAGGTAACCAAAGTCAGCAATCTATAAAACAGAGGAATGTAACAATGGAGTAAGCTTTCATAAGCTTAGTAAGTCTTAAGCAATGCAAACAAATAAACACAATTATACTTCGATTATTCAATTTCTTAAGTGGCCATATTCTAGGTATATTGCCATCTGGCCGAATACACACAAACACATAATGCACGTTCAGCATTCTTATCACACTTAATCTGAATTCGTATAAAATAATTAAATCGAATACTTTCACATACTTTCACACCCTGACCCGATGTATCATGATCATAGATATAGTTATAAAATTTATTCACGTATGTATCACAATGCACGCTTATGATTCATTGCAGATCAAACTCACATATGAGTACATAATGCGTACCTGGCCCACTTAACGTACTGAATGTATTCATTTGTCAAACTAACACGAGGTACCTTAGTCATGGACTTTTCTCAAATCAACGGCATTTCACTGTTAGGCTCGAGGCCGATATCAGTTCACCAAACATTATAGCACTGCTAGGCTCGAAGGCGAATAGTATCTCACGGCATTATAGTTTGCTAAGCTCAAAGGCCGAATAATCAAGTCAACAAGTTCCATATAACATATTCATATCAATTAAGTACTAACATCATTGAGCGTATATAATTATACATCTCAAACACTTTTCTTTCATCTCATTTTCACACTTAGCATTTGATAGCTTATGCATAACATTTCACTCACGTTCATTTCAAACTTATCATTCGATTATAAAAGCATATTGCATTTTTACCAACATGTTATACTTGCCATTAGGCCATATAAGCATGATACAATACATTATCATTTCATTTTTAACATTCGGCTAAACCCTTATCTTACAAGGAACACCGAATTCACATAACATATCATTTCACCGGAATTACGCCTGCTAGGTACGAAGGCCCGAATACACATCACTGACACGAAGCCTGCTAGGCACGAAGGCCCGAATACAGATCACCGGCACTAAGCCTGCTAGGCACAAAGGCTCGATTACACATCACAGGCAGTAAGCCTGCTAGGCACAAAGGCCCAAATATAATACCAGCACAGGCCTTCAGGATTTATCCCGGATATAATACCAGCATGAAGCCTGCGGGATTTAACCCGAATACACATCAAATATCATGCATATTTAATCATATATTAATACAACTCATTCAACATATCACATTCATAGTCATTTGCAACATTCGGGTATAAGCTCTATATGAACACCATCATTTACATTTCGGTTCAAAAGTCATTCATAAATATCACATATCCATTTCACCATTCAAACTTAACCCATAGTGACCATTCGACTATAAGTCATATACATAAATTATTTATCGCACAACTTAATTCAAGTAGAACCAAAAGGTCACGATTCATCTAATATATACATATTGCTCACTGATTCACACACAACCTTTCAAATTAACAATTATAAGATGGTTCCGCACATAGCCTATCCTTATCGATAATTTACGATGGTTTTACCCTTACTCACATATATGTCATAGGCATTTTTACCTATGCTTCGCAATTCACATTCATGATTCAATTCCAATCAATTTAACATGCATAAGTACATATCACATACCTTAATAATTTACTTTACGGAATGAATCCACATATCGTATTAGCCCATAGTCTTATAGCACCACACTTTTAATAGTTTACCTCATCAAAGTTCACATTTAATCACTTTAGTGCCAAGCCATATTCGGCTACCACAAAGGACTAATAATAATAATTTTATACACATCATGGTTTCCTTTAGGTATTTAATAATCACATATCGTGATATCTCCACCAACACATATACGGCACAATTTATTCATTGTAACACTCATTTAGTGCATCAAATTTCCAAATCCAATTCAACTTAAGCATAATAGCCATAACCGGCTTATAGCCTTAAATCATTACATATTCGGCACATTAACTAAATAAAATTTACATTCCCTTTTCCATATTAATTTAACTCTTGGGCATATAAAAAGGAATCAAGTTTAAACACTTAAGAACTTACCTTGAATGTTGCCGAACGATTACAACGGCTATTCGATTACTTTCTCTTTTCCCTTCCGAATTTGCCCCTCTATGCTCTTGAGCTTAAATTCAACAATTTTAAACTTAGTCATTATTCGACTTTCACACATACAGATCATAGTAAGCTTATAAGAAATCAATAAGCAACTCATTAACAAATTTTTGTTAATGTTTACCACATAATTATAATTTCACTGCAAGCTATCTTCCTGAGCAGCAGTCACTAAATCATTTATAACCGGAGCTACGAAACTCAAAATCAATTTCTGTTAATTTTACATGAAAATAAACTCATATATATTCTATTCATAAAATTTTCAGAATTTTTGGTTCGGCCAATCAAAACCAGATTTTTCTTAAAGTTTCCCTTGTTTCACTATTTGACTAATCTGACCACTCTACACTACAAATCAAATTTCTCATTGTACAGAATTCAAAATATGTTATCGTTTATTTCATTTGAAACTAGACTCATTAAGGAGTCTAAGCATGTAAACTTCATCTTATAACCATTTTTGTACAATTTATAATGATTCTATAAAAACAGAATAGAGGATCTAGAAGTCATTTTGACCCTGTCCCACATCACTTCAAATATCTCATTATCAGAAATTCTTTTACTTACACGGTTTATTTTATAAGAAACTAGACTCATTAAGCTTTAATTACATAATTTATCCAGCTTCTAAATCATTTCCCTCAATTTATGGTGATTTTCCAAAATCACATTACAGCTGCTGTCTCAAGCAGATTTATTACAATATACTAATTCACAACTCTTTACATTCATATTATTAACCAAACATAGTTATGCAACCAAAACACAAATCATATATACCTTGTAATATGCATATCAAGATAATTAGGTTACTTAACACCTAACTCACATAACCAAAGTACATATAACATTAATGTCCAAATATTAATACCACCCAAAATTCTTATGACTTAACCCTTAACCCCATTTTGCCGAATATTCATTAAATATTTAGTTCACATACACATACATAAACGATTTGAAAATTTCCTTTAACCAAACATACATTCGGCAATGGTCACAACGACTTAACAAGTCTTAGAAACATTCTTTAACATTTTAACTTCATCTTATTACCCCCAAAGACCGAATGTACATATATATAAAATAATAATAATAATAATGTCGAATGCCATTAACTAATAAAGCCATACACACAACTTATATACAAAATTCATCCTTACATAGCCTATAGCTCATTCGGCCATTCATCACTCAAACCTAACAAAGCTTCATATCAAACTCCTATGACCGAGCATACATATACTTACATTCCAATACGCATAACATTCAAAAACACATTCTAAATAAAAGAATCATGAACAATGCCGAATAGGTGTTCAATCATCTAATTTACTCAATTCAAGACATCGAAACAACATTTGTTCAAGACATCAAGCATTTTTTTATTTTCAGCTATTACATATATGAGCATTAAAAATTCATATTTTTAGCAAGATCAATTTCTTTCTTCAACACATTCTTCATCAAAACTTAAAGGAAATAATCAAATTCCTTCTTTGATAACCATAGCCGAATGCTCATCCATCCATCAAAATTTAAAATTTAGCATGGGCTGAGTAAGAACCATGATGATTAACCTAAAACAAGCTAAAATTTCACAACTTTAACACAATATACTAACCTTCTTAAGCCTTCAAATGACCGAAAGTCTTCCCCCTTTTCTTTCTTCAATATTTTCTTTCCCCAATTTTGGCAATCAAGATAAAAGATGAACATCCATTTTTTTTGTCATCTTTTATTCTTTTACTAATTAATTTATTTCAAAAATAAAGCCATCACTTATTATAATACTAAAATAAAACATATATTATACATCAACCATCATTTATGGCAGACCACTAAACAAAATTGGTCCATTTGACATGCAAATCCCTCATGTCATTATTTCATGCATCATTTGGTAATTTAAAATTTACCAATCACACTTTCAAGTTTTATCACATGAGTCCTATCTTATAAATTTCACATACAAATGACCAGATTAAAGCATAAAACTTTCACACATGCATTTACACATATAATAAATACAGAATTTAACAGTTAATTATTTTTATGACTCGGTTTTGTGGTCCCGAAACCACTTTCCCACTAGGGTCAAATTAGGGCTGTCACAATTTACTATATGAAAACACATTTTAAATTGTCAAGAGTCATCACACTATCACAGGTTATATATGGCATGTATAGCTAGTCACTCACACACGCTACGTTACTCTGAGAATCGACAAAACCGTAGCTCTGATATCAACAAATGTGACACCCCTCACCCATATTCAACGCTATAATAGGGTTACGAAGCATTATCAAACTTATCACACATTTAAACATACATTACACATGCAATTTAATCCATTCAAATACAATTCAATCATATTGTCCCTAATATGAGCCTATGAGGCCCTAAACATGCATTGGGAGTGGTTCGGGACTAAACTGATAACTTTGGAAACTCTTAGAAAACTTAAAAATTGTTTCTCAAAAATAGCGGACAGACGCCTAGTGGCCCGGCTGTGTCTCTCACACGGCCAAAGACACGCCCGTGCCACAGGCCTTGTGGACATTCGAAATGGAAGCAGATGGCCATGTCCCAGCCTGTGCCTGACCCTGTGTAACTCTCTAACTTGAGTCACATGGCCAACACACATGCCCGTGTGCTTAGCCTGTGTGCCCTAAAAATGACCATACATGCCCATGTGCCAGGTCGTGTGCTAGGCCGTGCCAAACCTGTTGGGTATACTAACTTATGCCACACGGCTAAGTCACACACCCGTGTGTGAGGCTGTGTAGAGCATACTGACTTGATTTTAATTTCAACACTAGTGGACACACGGCTGTGTACATGACCATGTGTCACACACGGGTGAGACACACGTCCGTATCTCCGCCCGTGTGGACAAAAATAGGCTATTTACCAAGCCAATTTGCCACTGATAAACCGTAATTTATACATATTTTTACCCCATGTTTAATGCATTTTATGGATGATTTTCCATTAGAATTGGTGAATTCAATGCTCCTAATGCTTTAATTTCATGTCTTATACTTAGGAAAACATAGGAGAGAAAAAGGAATGAGAAACGGGCCAAAGTATGAAATCAACACGGCCTGGACTTCCTCACACGGACAGCTCACACGGTCGTGTCAATTTGGTAGAATCGAAGCATGACTCACACGGGTATAACACATGCCCATGCCATTCTATCAGGCTCGAACACGACCTGAAATAATCGCACAAGGGCGTGTCCCTACTGAGCCCAAGTTGAGTCCAAATTGAAAAAGGCTAATTTTGAGGGCTCTTAGGCATTCCAAAGCCTATAAATACACCCTCGAGGAGGAAGAAAAGGGAGACAGAGAATAAGGGGTAAGGAATTACTCCAAGAAAGCCGATTGATCCATCTCAGAAGCTGGATTCATCATCAAGACTGAAGATCTCTCCTCAATTTCCACTTTAGGAATTTTGGGTTTTCTTTATGTTTTGTATTCTTTATTATTTTGAGATGTTTTCTTATTTAGTTATGAACTAAATCCCCTAAATGCCTAAGGGGAATGAAACCTAAGACGAATCTTGTTATTATTTTCTAAATTGTATGATAAATATTTAACTTGTTCTTAATTATGTGTTCTTAATTCTTGTTTTGATATCCCATGATTCAAGATAAGCTCTTATTCAGAGGAGGAATAGACCCTATCTAAGAGTACATTTGTCATAATTAAGTGGAGTTGATTGTGCGCCTAAACATAGGGTGATAAGATTTTGCTAGATTAGGGTGAAAGCTAATAAGGGGATCCATATATCGAGTTAATGCAACCCTAGAGTGTTAATTAGAGAAAGGTCTCAATTATTCAATCTAGGGATTACACGTTATTAGTCTTGAATAGGGATAATAACATAATGTAACGCCCCAATTTTTGGGTTTTCTGTGTTTCTGTGATTTTTAAATTTTGTGTGTGTTCTGATTGGTTAATATATATATATTTTAGTAGGTTAGTGAGCCCTTGGAAGGCCCAAACTTAAGTTAAATCCATGGTAGTCTTCAGAATTTTAATTTTATGAACAAGTGATGCAATTGGCGTTTGAGCTTTTAAGAGTAAAGGGGTAGAAGATGACACAAAAAGGAGTGTGGTGTAGTGGCAAGGTGGCGCCACTTAGGTGACAAGGAAGTGACGCCATAGAGGAAGCAAGGGGTCCAAGGTTCAAGTCTTGGCTCTTGTAATATATTTTGGTTTTTCTTTTCAATAAATCTGGAAGCAAGTAGGTGCGCTTTAAAGTTTAATGTGTTGGATTTATGACACAAATGAGTTGATGGCCTAGTGGTGGTGGTGTGAGCTGGCATGTGAGAGGATTTTGGTTCGAATCCCTTAGCATGGAAAGGTTGATTATTTTGCTATGTTGGGACGGTAAGAGTTGGTGTTGGTTTTAAACTCTAGTGATGGAGGGATCCCACATCGGGAAGCTAACATAAGAGTAGATGGAGAGCTGGCTTTAAATAGAGCAAACCATGAGGAGAGTAGGCATACCCTTCTTGGCTGATCCCTTTCGCTTTGTGATGTGTTCGTTTGGGTTGGGCGTCAGCTAAGAGTGTTTGGAGCGCGGATTAATTGTAGTCTCCTAACATGTGTGTATTTCTCATTACTCTAGCAGTAGGATGGCTATTTCGGGCCGCGATGGGCTGAAATGGGCCATTGGGTCCCAATGGGTCCGTAGGCCCAAGTGGATAACTTGTAGAGTTACTGAAATACCCCTGTAAGGTAGAATTACCGAAATACCCCTGTAGGGTAGAATTATTGAAATACCCCTGTAGGGTAGAATTACCGAAATACCCCTATAGGATAGAATTACCGAAATACCCCTGTAGGGTATAATTACCGAGATACCCTTGTAGGGTAAAATTACCATTTTGCCCTATGGTGTTAAATGACTATTTTGCCCCTCGTGCGTAAATGACTAACTTGTGTGATGATTGGGTTAGTTGACGTGGATTTATGTTAGTTATCGTTAATTCGTAAGTCTAATGTGTTAGTGATCGATTGTAGGATTATTGCATGGTGATATCGTCATCAATCGTCATCAACCAGGTGTGTAAACGACACCCTCCCTTAGACTGAATTGGTAAAAGTCGAAATACCGAAACATTGGTATTTTGTGAACTCGCGAGCGTGTGAGTGCTCGTGAGACAGTTGTTAATGAATATGGTGCATTTGGATGATTAGAGTGCAGAGTGTGCATTTTCGTGCACAATGGTATTTTTGGGCTTAATGGGCCGAAAACGGGCAAATGGGCCAACGGGCCCACTTTGGTAAAAAGACGAGGTAAGTACTTCTGATTACTTGGCAAACATTAGAATGAGCATGAAACCTTAGCAATAGGTAATAATTACTGAAATACCCTTATGCATGCAAAATTACGATTTTACCCCTAGGGTTATTTTTTTCTGAAAAGCATGATGTTACATTTACGTATCGTATGCCATGACATATTATTTCTATTGCATGGGACATGGGTTTATATTGATGGAGGAAGTGTTCTGGTAGCCTCGCTGCAATCTAGTGGCTTCGCCACATATATCTGTTATGATGACTTCGTTACAATATCTGGCGACCTCATTTGCAATTTGAGTAACCGCCACATGTATATATCTGCTACGGTGGCCTAGCCACAATATACATATCTGGTGACTTCGTTACAATATCTAGTGACTTATTTGCAATTCTTTGTGGTGTGTAGCGGTTGGGTGGGTCGAGTAGTCTCCCCACATGGTGTAAGGCTGGTATGGGGGTGTTATGGATGTGAAACAACTAAGAAATAAAAGTGTTGCACTTGTGAAAGTGTTGTGGCAAAAGCATGTGGTAGAAGAGACTACATGGGAAACTGAAGAAACTATGAGAAACCAATACCCACACTGTTTCTGGGTAAGATTTTCGAGGACGAAAATCTTTAAAAGGGGAGGAGAGTTGTAATATCCTAAATTAGGGCTTAACCGGAATAGTGGTTTCGTGACCACAAATCCGAGATAGAAATAATTATTTTACAATGATTTTGATGTTTATGATATGATTGCATGATTGTGTGAAAATTTCGTGATGAAATTCTATGCCTAAAGTGCTTAAATTGAAAGTAGGGACTAAATCGAATAAGTTGCAAAACTTGCATTCTAGAAGTTTTTAGTATGAAATTGTTTTGGAATATTAATGAGGAGGTCTTAAATAGCAATTTTACCAATTTTAAGTTCATGGACAAAATTAGGACATGGAAGGAATTTTTGGAAAGTTTAGTAGTAAGGGTATTTTGGTTATTTAGTTATTAAAATGAATTAAAAACAAAATTAAAAGCCAATTTTGTCCATCTTCTTCATTAGGCCGAAATTTCAAGGGTTCTCCATAGCTAGGGTTTGTTTCAAGCTTCCAAGCTCCATAGTAAGTGATTCCAAGCCCGCTTTTAATGATTTTTACGTTTTTGAGATCCATTAACTCGATAAAGCTTATGTTAGCAATAATTTAACCTAGGGTTTATATTTGGAAAAATACCCATAGGTGAAATTTGTGTATTTTGATGTTTTATGATAGAATATGAAGTTTTAAATTATGTTAGACAACTTGTACTACTCGATTTTAAGCAAAAGCGAGTAAAAGGGCTTAATCGGTAAAAATACCTAATAGTCACAAGTACATGTTAGAGTGAGAATTTGATGTTGCCATAGAAGAGAAAAGTGATCAGCATGTTGTAAAACATAAGAATAAGGAATAAAGTTTAATCCGAGCCTAGGGGCAAAAATGTAAATATGCAAAAGTTTAGGGGTAAAATTGTAATTTTTCCAAAATTTGAGTTAAGGATTAATTTGATAATGTGAGTATTAAATAAGCTAAATGTGTTATTTTAGATCAAGAAAGACGTGAAATCGACCTCAATCGAGGAAAAGAAAAGATTGTGGACTAAATTGCAAAATCTTTGTATTTTGGTACCAAGGTAAGTTCATGTGTAAATAATGTAGCATAATTGTTATTTTAAGTTATTGATATTAATTATGTGTTATGCTGAATTTCATTATGAAATGTATGCTTTGTGGTTAATTTCAAATAATGTGTAAATTATGTGAGCTACTTGTTAAATATAATTGTTACCAGAGTATTGATTTGGCATTCTACGGAAGGCGGCAAGGATAAGTGTTCGAGGAAAAAGCCCGTTTGAACCTTAGGAATAGATTAGGATACAAGTGACATGTCACTAGGATGGTTGAGCATCCGAACTCGTTGAGTTGAGTCCGAGTTCACTTATGGATGCGAATGTCCGAACTCGTTGAGTTGAGTCCGAGTTCGTGAGATGTAACTAGGCATCCGAACTCGTTGAGTTGAGTCCGAGTTCACTTATGGATGCGAACGCCCGAGCTCGTTGAGTTGAGTCCGAGTTCGCTATGGGCGGGTTACATGATTGCTTGATTGAATATGTGGCACTTATGTGCAAGTTATCCATGTATCCGAATTATATTCCGATGTGTTCAGCGGGTAAAGTTCTACTCAAATGGAGGAAAATTTGAGATGTAAAGAGGCGTATTGGTAAGTGATATGAAATGGATATTTTGGACAGGTATGTATTTAACCCTCGGGTTGAGTATTGATACAACCACGATAAGGTAATAAGATGATGAAGAATGATTAAAAATGTGATATGTGTTTTAGTGATGTATGCTAATGTTGGTGGTATAACTGTTTGTTATGTTACTTATTATTTGCATATGAACTTACTAAGCATTTATGCTTACTCCTCCTTCTTACTCATTGTAGTTTTGGACAAGCCAGCTCGAGAGTCGGGATAGGTCGAAGGCTCATCACACTATCCGGAAGATTTTTGGTAAATGGCTTGTAAATTTAAGTATGGCATGTATAGCAATATACCCATTTTGTGTAAATGATCTTATGGTATGGTTGTGAAATGGTTGAAGAAATGCTTGATAATGATAAATTATGAAAATGGTTAGTTTAGATTATGTTTGATGTTAAGGAAAACTATTAAGATACTTAGTGCATAAAAACTCATAAAAGGATGAAATTTACCATAAACAGAATACCGCAGCAATACTAACGCGAGTTTGAAAATTTACTAAAATCATAGAAATTGAATTTGGTGGTGAAATACATATCAAATTGAAGCTTATTATGTCTAGTTTCACATGAAACAAATGAAACAAGTAAAGGAAGTATATGTTAGAAGATATTTTAATTTTAGTGAAACAGAGTCATAGCAGTTTCTGAATCCCTGTTCCTACTTTAGAAATTCACCATAAATTGTAAAGATATAATTAGGTGGTGTATTTTATATCCTCAGAATCCTTATTTACTCTAGTTTTATTATAAACAAACCTCATAGTCATATGAATTTTGTACAGAGAGAAATGTGGTTCGTAGTAAACAGAGGTCAGACCAGTCGAGTCTTGAAACAGGGTAACTTTAACTAATAAACTGTACTAATTGGCCCAACCAAAAATTCTAGAAAAAAATTAGTAGATAGTTTTATGAGTCTAGATTCAGGGAAAATTTACGGATCTTAATTTCGAGTTTTGTAACTCGAGATATGATTTTTCTTGTGACTATGACGCAAGTAGCTTAAAAGCTGTGAATGTAGAAACAAATAATTCAAAGTTCTAAAAATGTTAAACTAAGCTTAGTAACACCTCATACTCGACTCCGGCGAGGGTCTCGGGTGTGGGGGCGTTACAGGATGGATCTGGGTTAGGATTTCTACATTCATGATATATTTGTTCTGTATCTGCTATGGGCCTATGGGTTTCATTCTGATATCCGTACTAGGCCAAGGCCTAGATAAGTCTGACTCTGAGGTTTGATTTGTCTTGAAATCACCGTTCTGAATAGGGTTAAAAATCAGGTTCTTACATGTGGTGCCAAGAGAATGGATCACGTGGGATTTCTTTCAAACTGAGTTCAAAAAGAAATATATAAGTCAGCGGTTCTTGATCAAAGGCGCAAGGAAATTCTAGAATTGAAATAGGGTCGTATTGTGACAGCCTTAAAATGACCCTAGTCGGAATGTGGTTTCGGGACCACAAAACCGAGGCATAAAAATAATTTAAAATTTATTTTGATGCCTATAATGTGTGTTAACTTATGTGTGACATTTTTGATGTTTTGATTTAGAGTTATAAATGTGAATTTCACTAGAAAGGACCTAGTAGTAAACTTTGAAAGTATGATAGGAAATGTGTGATGACTAGTTGATCATGCATGCAAAAATGAGGGGTTTGCATGTCAAATTTCCCCATTTAAGAACTAGTGGCCGCCATGACAAGGGGATGGGCAAAACATGTCATGAAACATGTTTTGTAAGTGGTTTATGTTGGAATAAATAAAATAAGTTGTATGGTAATAAAAAATGAAAAAAATGTGTGTGAAGGCTTCTCCCCTCCCTTTGCCGTGAGTTGAAGAAAAGCAAAGAAAAAAAATTGTTCATCCTTTTCACTCCTTTTGGCGAAAATACTAAGGAAGAAGGAAGGAGTTTTGCTTCATGCTTGGTTTGGAAGAGGATTAGGAGGAGGTTTGGCCATACTTGTATCTAGATTAAGGTATGTTTGAGGTTGTGCCATGAGATTCATGCGTGTTTTTAGTTGATAGCTTGATGCTCTTATTAGCCCATGGTTCAAATCTTTGTTATATCATGGGGATGGTATTTGGCCAAGGTGGATTTTGTGTTAATGCCATTGCATGTTAAATATGAAGCTTGCTAATGATACATGTGATGGTGGATTGATGGCTCTTGGACTTTCTTTTTAGTATTTTTGAGTAAGACATTAAGTTCTTTGTTTAATCACGACAAAAATTATGGTGTTGTGATGTATTCGCCATGGTACATCCATAAGTATGATTTATGCTCATTGCATGGAAAGTAAGATTTGTGTTTTGGATTTATGTTCATGTTTAGTTACAATCAACTTGAGATTCGGCTCTAGCATATATATATGTATATATGTTTGCACATGATGTATTGGTATGACATATATACTATCTCAAGGTATATATTTACTTATGATGATGTTTGGTTATGAAGGAAATGATAGATGTGTATTGAGTTACAATATGGAATCGTTAGTTAGTAAAATGTATGCTGTTTTGTGTGGTATTAAGTGTATAATTGGCCTCAACATGGACATGCATATTCGCCACATGAGGGAATTGGTGTGCATGCATTCGGTTAGAGGCAAGCATATTGATGCCTATTCTTGGCTTAGAAAATTGACTAAGGAGAGTACTAACTAATGTGTTGAGTTGATTTATGATTTCCGTACATATGTGACTTTAATGTCTAATGAAAATATGTGGGCTAAGTACCTTGAATTCCTCTTTCGATGCTCAAATGATTAAATCAATTTATTTGTTAAATTAAGCTCAAGAGCAAAGGGGAGCTAAATCCGATAAAGGGAAGGAAAAAGTAGTCGAAATCGTTCGACCACGTCCGAGGTAAGTCTTGATAATGACCCTACTTGAATTATATTGAAATGATTTGTCATATTATGGCGAGACAGTAGAATGTGCGTAGGGACTAAGTTATAAAGTCAATTGAAATCATGCTCTTTGTGTGTGGCTATTGAGCCAAAATTGGAAAGGTTTGATAAATGTTTTGTGTTTGAGCCTTAGTAACGAGAATGAAATATGGATGTGTCGTGATTATTGATATATGTGTACATGAGCATTTGAATGATACCCGGGCTAAGTCCCGAAGGCATTTATGCTAGTGATTATATCCGGGCTAAGACCCGAAGGCATTCGTGCGAGTTGTTATATCCGGGCTAAGACCCGAAGGCATTTGTGCAAGTTACCAAATCCGGGTTAAGACCCGAAGGCAATTGTGCTTGTGGTTATATCCGGCTAAATTCCGAAGAAGCTTGGTTGAAGGTGAGCATTTTGGTACTGTAATAAATTCAATTAATACGCTCGAAAAACCCATACGATAAGGTATGTTTACATGTGCATCGGAAAAGTCGATTCGTTTGAAATAGTGTTCGTTTGATCGACTAACGAACTTTCGGCTCTTAGATAGGTTGATACCTTGTGTGTGTATATGTTGATGAAGTGTGAAGTAAGTATGATTATGAGAATGTGTATTACTAAAGTGATTCATTTAGCTATGTGAATGTAATACTTTAGTCAAAGCTGATTTCATTACTTGAGACTTACTAAGCATTAAAATGCTTACCCCGTTGCTTTGGCTCTCTGTTTTATAGATTTTGCTCGTTAGTTATCGGATTCAGGATCATCGAAGTCGAAGTCATCCACACTATCAAAGCCCTTTGGTACTCTTTTAGTTGAACTCTGGATATGGCATGTATAGGACTACCCTTTGCTGTTTTTTTCAAATACGTTTTGTGATGTATGTGTGTATGACCATGCGAAAATGGCTCGTAAAAGTGGAGTATGGCATTAGACCATTTGTGTTTATGTATATATATATGGTTTCATGATGTGACTATGGACTGGAATGGAAGTGTTGGGCAATGATCAGCCCTTGGAATGGCTAAATATGATCATATGTGGACCTATGTATGACAAAACTCTAGTTGGTCCATGGAAACCACGAAATAGGTAAGGTTTACCTTGAAAAGCAGATCTTGACAGAAGAGTGGTTTGGATTTGAAAAATCACTAAAAATTGTAGGAATGGAATTAAATAGTGAATAAATTATGTAAATGAACCTTGATTAATCTGCTTTCATATGAAAGAAACAAAACGGTAATATGAGTTATATGTTAAGAGATATTGAAGTTCTCGTGAAACAGGGCCAGAACGGTTTCTGGATCCCCTGTTCCGACTTTTGAAATTCATTATAAATTAACCAGAGATAATTAGGAGTCATGCCATATATGTATAGATTTATCTCTGAGTTCTATAGAAACAAAGCGGCATCGATATTGAAGCCCGCATGCAGGGAGATATCCAATTAGTAATGCGTGAAGGTCGGTGTAGTCGAACCACGGATTAGGGAGACTTTAACTAATAAACTGTACTAATTGGCCCGACCAAAAATTCTAGAAAAAATATGTTTATGGAATTATGAGTCTAGTTTCAGGGAAAAATTACGAAAGTGATTTTTGAGCTTTAAAACTCAAGATATGATTTTTAAGGCGACGGTGGACGCGATAACCAAACTAGTCTGGAAAATTTTTTTTATGGACTATGAAAACAATTAAGTTAAGTCTGTGTGCACCTTGTGTTCGACTCCGGTAATGGACTCGGGTACGGGGTGTTACACGTATAACCGTAATCGAGTATGAAAGAGAATTCATGAGACTGAGTAAATATGCTCGAGAATGTGTTCCCACTGAAGAAATTATGTGTAAGTTGTTCAAAGACGTGTTGAACAAAGACATTAAACTTCTAGTCGGATTCTTGAACTAAAAGAATTTTTTGTGTTAGTCAATAGAGCTTGCAAATTCGAGAAGCTTAGCAAAGAAAAGAGAAAAGTCGATTCTAAGGCTAGAGACTCGAGAAAGAGGTCGATGAGTAAACCCTATCATTCCTCTTCAAAGAAATCAAGGGATTCTTATAATCATTTGAATGCTTCAGTGGGGTATTCCAATAGAGATCGTGGATAGCAACACACAAGTCTAAAAGCTCAAGCTACTTTAGTATCTAGTGTTGGTAGTGTCCAAGCCAACAAACCTGAATGTCAATAATGTGGAAGACAACATTTTGGATATTGTTGGATGAATAATAAAGCCTATTTTAGATGTGGCTTGCATGATCATTTTATTCGTAATTGTCCTGAGTTACCTGAGAAAGATGAATTTCCAACTACCAGGACGAGTAATACAGCTGCTAGAGGGAGACCACTTAGAAATACTGGAAATGTGATTAGTAGCAATGGTGCAACAAGGGATTCTGCTGTAAGATCCGAGGCTTGAGCTCCAGTAGAGTTTATGCTATTCGTGCTCGCAGAGATGTATCAGCACCAGATGTTATCACCAGTACATTTTCTCTTTATGAAACAGATGTAATTGCTTTGATTGATCCTGGATCGACTCATTCATATGTTTGTATGAATTTAGTGTCTAGTAAGAGTTTACTTGTTGAGTCCACTGAATTCGGATTAAAGTATTGAACCCCTTAGGTTAGTATGTCTTAGTTGATAAAGTTTGAAGGAATTGTTCTTTGATGACTTGGGGTTACTGTTTTTTGGCAGATTTGATGCTTTTATCATTTGATGAATTCGATGTGATTTTGGGTATGGATTTTTGACTCTACATGATGTTGTAGTGAACTGTAGATGAAAACTGTAGATGAAAGACTACTGAATTGAAATTTTAGAATAGTGAAATTCTTTGTATTGAATCCGATGATTCGAGTGGGTTACCTTATGTGATATCGATGATGCTAGCACAGAAATAAGTGAGAAAGGGTTACAATGCCTACCTTGCATATGTACTTGAAATAAAAGTGTTTGAATCAAAAATTGAATCGGTGCCAGTGGTTTGTGAATATCCAGATGTGTTTCCAGAGGAATTACCCAGGTTACCAGCGATCAGAAAGGTTGAATTTACTATTGAGTTAGTACCAGGAACATCACCGATATCGATAGCTTTATATAGAATGGCTCCTATGTAACATCCCGAAATAGGGCCTAAGTAGAAAAGTGGTTGTGAAACCATAAATATTAGGTAGAAAAAATTATTTTATTATCATTTTAAGGTCTATGGCATGATTGCATTATTGTGTGAAAATTTCGTTTAGAAATTTTATCGATAGAGGGTCCAATTTGATATTTAGGACTAAATTGCAAAGTTATAAAATGTGTGTTCTAATTCACAAAGGTACTAAGTACTTGAGAGTAATGGATTTTTAAAGTGGAGGTACTTGGACAGTAATTAAACCATTATACTAGTTTGGACAAAAATACCTAAAGAAAGATAAAACACCATAGTTTTTAATTAAGGGCATTTTGGTCATTTAGTTATTAAAATGAATTAAAAACAAAATTAAAAGCCAATTTTTGTCCATATTCAACCCCTTGGCCTAATTTCAAATGAGAAAGACATAGCTAGGATTTTTCAAGCTTCCAAGCTTGATTGTAAGTCCGTTTTAGCCCCGTTTTTAATGTTATTTAAGTTTTTGGAGTCCCAGTAACTTGATTAAGCTTATTCTAGCAATAATTTAACTTAGGGTTTATATTTGGAAAAATAAACATAGGTGAAATGTGTTTATTTTGATATTTTATGGTACAATATGAAGCTTGAAATTGTGTTAAACAACTTTTGCTAAGCGATTTTACGTGAAAACGAGTAAAACGACATAATCGGTAAAAATACCTAATGTTCATAAGTACATGTTAGAGTGAGAATTTTATGTTACCATAGAAGGGAAAAATGATCAGAATGTCATAAAACATAAGAAAATAGGATGAAGTTTAATTTTCGAGCCTTGGGGCAAAAGTGCAAATATGTAAAAGTTTAGGGGCAAAAATGTAATTTTGCAAAAGTTTAAGTCAAGAACTATTTTAATAAATGTGAGTATTAAATAAGCTAAATTTGTTATTATAGATCAAGAAGAACGAAATTCAAGTTAGACTGGGGAAAGAAAAAGATAGTGGACTAAATCGATATAGTTGATCGTATTTTGTTTCGAGGTAAGTTTGCGGTAAATAAATGCAATATTCTATTATTTTATATTAATGTCGTTAATTTCTAGCATGTGTATATTTATTTTATGAAATTATTCAAAGAAGACTTAAGCGTGAATTGACGGAGAAGTAATTTCAGAAAGTCCTAGTTGAACCTTAGGAATGTGTAGGATACAAATGTCATGACATTAGGGTTTAAGAATACCATGTAAGACCATGCCAAGGCATGGAAATTGGTAAGATTTCTAAGGCAAGGATATCATGTATGACCATTTCAAGACATGGCATTGATAAGTTTATATAAGGAAAAGGTCCTATGTAAGACCATGCCAAGGCATGGCATTGGTGAGTTCATAAGGCAAGGATACCATGTAAGACCATGTCGAGACATGGCAATGGTAAGTTTCAAAAGAATAGCATGTAAGACCATGAAAAGTAATGGCAATGGTGAGGTAACCATGCATCCTTAGTATTCCAAGTGGTTCAACTGGAAAATTTAAAGAGAATATCAAGGTAAGGCAAGTTATACTAAAAAGGGTAAGACAAGTTCATGCTAGAAGAGCAAATGTAAGTATATAATGTTCATGTATGCTGGATAAGGAAAAAGGTAAGTAAAAAGTATTAATAAATTTGATTAAGTAAGTAAGTATTTAAGTAAGTGAGTAAGTGAAGAAGTTTAAAATATGTCTATGACAATTAATGAAGTTACATTAAGTAGTATCATTCCAAGTAGTCAGATAATTCTTATGAATGTTGTTATTTATTTGCATGCAAACTTACTAAGCTTAATGCTTATCCCCATTATTTTCCTTCTTTTTATAGTTTTTTCAAGCTAACTTGGGGATCGTAAAGTACGGTCGGAGTCCGGGCACACTATCACAAGGATTGTTTTGGTATAGCTAGACGTTTCATTTTGAGTATGGCATGTATAGCATCGTAGCCATTTTGTGCGTATGATCTTATGTTATGGTTAATGAATGGTATTTAAATGGTTGATAATGATTAGCTATTGGAATGGCTAATCAAGGACATGTTTGGTGTTATGTATGCCTAAATGCTAGTTATTCCATGGAAATCATGAAAACGGTGAAATTAGCTTTAAAACAGTATCGAATAGCAGTAATGACCTGAATTTGAAAAATCACTAAAAATATTAGAAATGGATTTAGATAGTTAATGAGAGCTATAATTAAGTCTTATTTAGTATATTTTGATATGAAAGAAACATAGTAAATAAATGAGTTGTATTTTATGAGATATTTAAATTTTGGTGAGACAGGGTCAGAGTGATTTCTGAATCCCCTGTTCTGAATTTAGAAATTCACTAAACATTGTACAAAAAGAATTAGGAGTTATAATTTATATGTATATATTTCTCATTGAGTATACTTTTAAGAGAAATAAAAGGCATGATTTTTTGAATTCTGTATAGGGATAAGATTAATTCGTAGTGAACAGAGGTCAGAGCTGCCGAACACTGAAACAGGGGAAACTTTAACTAATAAATTGTACTAATTGTCTAGACAAAAAAATTCTAAATAAAAATTAGTTAGATGATATATGAGTCTAGTTTCAAATAAAATTTATGGATTTTAATTTTGAGTTTCATAACTCGAGTTATGATTTATTTAGTGACTATGACGCAGATGGACAGTTTATTTATTAAAGACGAAATAAATTGTTTTGATTTGTTTAAGTGATCGAAAATTTTTTATTGATTCCTGTTTGTTCCCGAACCGTGTCAATTTCATATTTTATGGTCTCGAGGACCCTTTTTAGGAAATAATGAATGAATGAAACTATATTAATTTTAAAAGCAAATTTTTATGCCCTGAATTAGTAAGCTAAGTCTGGTAACACCTCGTGCTCAACTCCGGAGACGATCTCGGGTAAGGGGTGTTACATTGGTATTAGAGCAAAGGATTAGTCGATTCTCGAAATATTTAGTATGAGTAAGATTCTAGCTATACATGCCATACTTACATGTTGATAGTGTGACGACTCTTGACAATTTTAAAATGTTTTCTTGTATAGTTATGGGTCCCGAACAAGCTGGTGCAGATGATGTAGAGAGTAACGTGCCAGCTCCCGCAGAAGGGACGGTGCCACCAGATAGTAGTGAAAGGCTCGTGACAGTTAGTTAGGGAGGAGGGGCTCAAGAAGCCTTCTTGCAAGCTATGAATGAATGGTTTGCCGAGTTCGTTCATACGAATTCGGCTGTTAGACCTCCACCCCCTCATGATCATCAGACCACCCATGTAGCTCCCCCAGTCACAGGTATGGTTATAAGAGAAAAGCCACCAGTTGATAAAATCAAAAAACAAGGTGCCGAAGAGCTTCGAGCTACAAACGATGATGATGCAAAAAAGACAAAATTTTGGCTCAAAAATACTATCAGAGTCTTTGATGAGTTATCCTGCACACCTAAGGAATGTATGAAATATGTTGTATAACTTTTTAGTGATTTGACCTACCATTGGTGGAAGACACTTGTTAAACTATGATAGTGAGAGATTTGTTGACCAGAAAAGCAAAGAGTTTCTAGAGTTGAAACAAGGCACTATGATAGTGACTGAATATGAGCGCGAGTTTGTTAAACTCAGCAGTTATGCTCGAGAGTGTGTGTCTGCAGAGGCTCTTATGTGCAAAAGATTTGAGGATGGGATTAATGATGACATCTGATTGTCGGTTGGTGTCCTAGAAATAAAAGAGTTTTTTGTCCTAGTTGAGAGAGCCTGTAAGGCAAAGGAGCTATTAAAAAGAAAGGGAAAAGTTGAAATTGAGATGCAATACACGAAGAAAAGACTAATGAGCAAGTCATTTCAGTCTACATCCAAGAGGCCTAGAGAGTTCTCCACTACATCTGATTTTTCAGCTGGATATTCTAGCCATAACAGAGGCGGAAGATTTATGAGTCTGAAAGCTCAGACCACTTCAATTGCAAGTGTTGGCAGTGTTCAGCCTGATAGACCAGGGTGTCCCTGATGTGGTCAACGTCACCTAGGTCAGTGTCGAGCAACTGAGACAGGTTGTTTCCGATGTGGTGCACTAGATCATTTTATTCGGGAGTGTCCCGAGATGATTTAAAGAGAAACAATACCGAGTGTAAGATCAGGCAACGCTCCTGTTAGAGGCAGACCATTAAGAAATCTGAGAGCTAGGGCAAGTAATAGAGGTGCATCTAGATATTCAGCAGTGAGGCCAGATGTTAGAGCACCTGTAAGGACCTATGCCATCCGTGCTCGCGAAGAGGCATCCTCCCCCAATGTGATTACGGGTACATTTTCTCTCCGTGATACTAGAGTTATTGCTTTGATTGATCTGGGTTTGACCCATTCATATATTTGCATAAAATTGATGCCTAGTATGAGTATGCCTATAGAATCTACAGAATTTGTGATTAAAGTATCAAATCCATTAGGCAAGCATGTGTGACAGCCCAAAATTGACCCTAGTCGGAAGGTGGTCTCGGGACCACAAAACCGAGGCATAAAAATAATTAAAAATTTATTTTGATGCCTATAATATGTGTGTGCTCATGTATGACATTTTATGATGATTGATTTAGTGTTATAAGGGTGAATTCCACAAGAAAGGACTTAGTAATGAACTTTGAAAGTATGATAGGGAAATGTGTGATGACTAATTAAAGCATGCATGCAAAATAATGGACTTGCATGTCAAATTCCCCCTTTTATAGGTGGTGGCCGGCCATGACAAGGGAGGATGGGCTAAACATGTCATGAAACATGTTTTGTTGGTGCATTAGGGTGAAATAATAAACAAAGGTGTATGGGTGATAAAAAATGAAAAAAAAAATGTGTGTGAGTGTGGTAATCCCCCCCCATTGCCGTGAGTTGTAGAGAAGGAAAGAAAAAAATTTTGTTCATCCTTTCTTTGAGCCAAAACTAAGGAAGAAGGAGGATTTTTGCTTCATGCTTGGTTTGGAAGAGATCTAGAAGGAGATTTGGCTAAGTTTGCATCAAGATTAAGGTATGTATGAGGTTGTGTTAGGAGTTTCATGCATGTTTTGGTTGCTAACTTGATGTGCATGTTAGCCATGGCTCAAATCTTTGTTAAGCCATGGAAATGGTATTTGGCCAAAGTTGTTATGGTGATAAAGCCATTGCATGCTAAGTGTGAAGCTTGATGATGATGCATGCAATGATGGATTGTCTACTCTTGAGTAAGATTTTGAGCTTTCTTTTGTTTTATCATGATTGAAGTTGAAAAGGAGCATGATTGTCATATTCGCCATGATGCATTCATGAGCATGGTTCATGCTTCTTGCATGTTAGTTAAAATTTGTGTTTTGGATGGCTATGGACACCTTGAAATTGGCCATGCTCATATATGTATATATATGTTTGCACATGATGTTTTGGTTATGAAGGAAGTGATGAATAAGTTTGTTTAAAGAAGAAGATGTTGAAGAATAATTGTGAAATTGTAAGCACATTCGGCCTAGCACACATATGAGTGCTTGATGCTATATTGTAAGTTTTGAGCTACAATATGCAAAGCATTAACTAGTAAAATGCATGCTGTTTTGTGTGGTATTAAGTGCATAATTGGCCTCAACATGGACAAGTATATTCGGCCTTGGGTAGCCTATTGAAGGCCTTAGCTTTTCCTTGATGCTCGAATAAATTGTATTGAATTGCTTGATGTAGTATAAAATGTGCATGACCATTGTGTATTCAAGCTAAAGGGTGGCCATATGACCATTTAAATTCCTTGTCATATTCGGCCATAAGCTAGCACAATGAGGTTTTGATAAATTGAATTTGTTTGAATTAGCTCAAGAGCTAAGAGGGCCACAATTGGACAAGGGGAAGGAAAAAGTAATCGAATAGCCGTAAAAGCCGTTCGACAACATCCGAGGTAAGTCCTCAAGAAGTGACCTTACTTGAATTATGTGGAATGAAATATGGATGTATTGATTATTGATTTATGTGTGTATGAGTATTGAATGATACGGGCTAAGTCCCGAAGGCGATTATGTTAGTGATTATAATTGTGTTTGAGCCTTAGTAACGAAAATAAATATGTATGTCCAATGATTATTGATGTATGTGTGCATGAGAAATTGAATGATATCGGGCTAAGCCGAAGACAATTATGCTGGAAATTATAACGGGTTAAGACCGAAGGCAATTGTGCTAGTGGCTACATCCGGGCTAAGACCGAAGGCATTAAATGCGAGTCATTCTATCCGGGCTAAGACCGAAGGCATTTGTGCAAATCGTGATATCCGGGTTAAGTCCGTGAGGCCTTGGTGCGGGTTACCATAACGGGCTATGTCCCGGCGATTGATCGAGTAGCGACATCCGGTTAAACTCGAAGGTATGTGATTTGAAAATTATAAGCTTGCTGGAAAATTTCAGCTAATGCACTTGTGAAATTTCCCAATGACAAGGTAAGTGCGGTGTGTGCTTTATGCGCTAGGAGTAGGCGTGTGAATATCCGCTCCTATGATGGAACGAGTTATCGGCCTTAATGAAGCCGTTATTTGTGTATGAACATAAGAGTTGGGATGGTGAAGTAAGTATGATTATGTGAATGTGCATTAATGAAATGATGCATTTAACTATGTGAATGTATTGCTGTAATTAGAGTTGATTATATTCCTTGAGACTTACTAAGCATAAAAATGCTTACTCATTGCTTTGGCTCTCGGTTTTCTAGATTTCGCTCGATAGCAATCGGATTCGGGATCGTTGAAGTCGAAGTCATCCACACTATCAAGCCCCATTTTGGTATAAATTCTTGGTTGAACTTGAAATGGCATGTATAGGACTACCCTTGTTGGTTTAAATATGTTATGATGTATATGTATACGGCCATGCGAAAATGGCTCGTAATAGTGAAGTATCAACTTAA
The DNA here is from genome assembly GCF_025698485.1 of Gossypium arboreum. Lineage (NCBI taxonomy): Eukaryota > Viridiplantae > Streptophyta > Magnoliopsida > Malvales > Malvaceae > Gossypium > Gossypium arboreum. The sequence goes on from NC_069075.1 coordinate 68,292,381, forward strand.
ACTATTTGCGGTTTGTATATATATATATGGTGTCATGATGTGACTATGAATTGGAAATGGGAATGTTGGTCACATGATCAGCCATTGGCATGGTTAAAATGATCATATGTGGACCTATGTAAGGCAAGACTAGTTGGTTCATGGAGACTACAAAATAGGTAAGACCTACCTTAAAATAGATGCTGCCAGCTGCAGTAACGTGAATGTGAAAAATCACCAAAATTTGTAGGAATGGTATTAAATAGTGAATCAGCTATGTAAATGAACATTGATGAGTCTATTTTCATATGGAAGAAACGAAATGGTCATAGGAGTTACATGTTAAGAGATATTAAAGCTATTGTAAGACAGGGCCAGAACGGTTTCTGGGTTCCCTGTCGCAACTTTAAAATTTACTATAAATTATCCAGAAAGAATTAGGAGACATACATTATATGTACAGATTCCATTTTGAGTCTAGTTTCATTAGAAACAAACGGCACCAACATTAAAGCCCTGTACAGAGAGATATTCAAGTTATACCGCGCGAAGGTCAGAGCAGTCAATCCCTGTAACATGGGTGACTTTAACTAATAAACTGTACCAATTGGCCCGACCAAAATTCTAGAAATAAATCCATGGATGGATATATGAGTCTAAATTCAGGAAAATTTACGAAACCAGTTTCGAGTTTTGAAACTCGAGATATGATTTTAAAGGCGACAGTGACGCAGTTTTTCCAGCCTGACTGGAAATGTCCAATGGATGGGCAAAACAAGTGAACTTGGCTTGCTAACCCCTCGTGTCCGACACGGCGATGGTCTCGGGTTCGGGTGTTACAATTTATTGGTATCGAGCCACGGTTTAGTCGATTCTAGGACTACCGTGAGGTGTTTGGGGTCTAGCTATACATGCCATTAAATGATGAATCGATAGTGTGGTGATTTCGACAATTTGACTTTGAGTTTGTTTATAGGAATGGATCCGATCCCAACCGAGCAATAGCTGATGATGTGGAGAGTGTGGCGCTGCTCCGCACAAGGGACAGCGCCGGCGGACTCTCAACCTATGGCCAGCAATCCGAATGATGAGGCTAGGCAAGCCTTTTATAGTGTGATGAGCGAATGGTTTAATCAATACATTCGAACTAACACGGCTGTCCCACAACCTCCATTCCCGACAAATGCAACCCCGCACCTACAATACCTCCGAACTGACCAAATAAGGTCAAGTAAGCCCCGATCGATAGGATTGAAAACATGGGGCCACTGAATTTAAAGCTACGGATGATGATGATGCCGAACAAGCTGAATTTTGGTTGGACAACACTATCCGGGTGCTCGATGAGCTATCTTGTACACCGATGAGTGCTTAAAGTGTACCATCTCCTTGCTACGTGATTCCACCTACTATTGGTGGAGTACTCGACTTCGTGGTACCTAGAGAGCAAGTGACTTGGGAATTCTTTCAAACCAAGTTCGAAAAAAAAAGTATATCGATCGAGATTCATCGACCAAAAGCGAAGGAATTTCTTGATCTTAAGCAAGGTTCTATGTCGGTTACCGACTATGAGCGAAAATTTGTGAGGCTTAGCCGATACACGCGAGAATGCATTTCGTCGAAGCTATTATGTGTAAACGCCGAGGATGGGCTGAATGATGATATAAGGATGTTCGTTGGCATTCTCGAAATACGAGAGATCGTAGTACTTGTTGAGCGAGCTTGTAAAGTCGAAGAGCTTAGAAAGGAGAAACAAAAAGCTGATGTGGGAACTGGAGAATTCCGAAAGAGGTCCTCGGGAAAGTCTCTTCAACAGGCACCGAAGAGATTTCGAGATGATGTGAACCGGTCTAGAGGCGCTTTGGGCTTTTCTAGACGAGGACGCGATCGACCCCCTGTGACCACACGAGTCACTTCGATCGCCAGTGGTGGAAATGATCGCCGAGAGAGGGCGAAGTGTCAACATTGTGGCAAATGGCATTCGGGGAGCTGTTGGTTTCGTGATCGCTCTGCTATAAGTGTGGATCGGCCGACCACTTTAGGAAGGATTGCCCGAGGATGCTTGAACAGAATGTGAGTCAGAGTGGAAACTCGGGTGCTACCACTGCTCGAGGTAGGCCACCTAGAAATATGGGCAATGTCAGTGGCGGTCAGAGAGGATCTAGAGATGCTACCATCAGATCTGAGGCTCGTGCTCCTGCGAGGACTTATGCCATCTGGCACGCGCGAGGATCTTGCCTCTCCGGATGTCATTACGGTGCTTTCACTCTTTTCAATACTAATGTGATTGCTTTGATTGACCTGGTTCTACTCAATCTTATATATGTGAAACCTTAGCATCCGGTAAGACTTTGCCTATTGAGTCTCTTGAGTTTGTAATTGGTGTCAAACCCTTGGGTCATTACGTGCTTGTCAACAAAGTGTGCAAGAAAAGTCCCTTAGTGTTAGAGGTTCTTGTTTCCGGCGGACTTGATGCTTTTGCCGTTCGATGAATTGACGTTATTCTTGGTTTGAATGGGTTGACCATGCACGATGCGGTCGTAAATTGTAAAAGCAAGACTATCGATTTGAGGTCGCGAATAACGAGATAATTCGGGTTAAGTCTACGGACTTAAAGGGTTGCCGGTGTAATATCAGCAATGTTGGCCCGAAAATATGTAAGAAAAGAGTGCGAAGCGTACCTTGCGTCGTGCTTTCGATGACAAGGAATCGAAAAGAAACCCGAATCTGTGCCCGTGGTTTGTGAATACCGGATGTTTTCCACGAAGAATTGCGGGTTTACCACTGTTCGGAAATAGAATTTGGCATCGAATTGGTACTGGTACCACTCAATTTCAATAGCTCCGTATCGTATGGCACCAACGGAATTAAAGGAGTTGGAAGCTCGATTGCAAGAATTGGTGGATAGAGGTTTTGCTCGCTTGAGTTTTTCGCCTTAGGGTGCGCCGGTGTTGTTCGTGAAAAGAAGGATGGAACCATGCGGTACGTGCATCGATTATCGTCGACTTAATAAAGCGATAATAAAGAACAAATATCCGTTGCCACGTATCGATGACTTGTTCGATCAACTAAAGGGAGCCTCGGTGTTCTCGAAAATAGATTTGAGATCGGGCTATTATCAATTGCGAATCCGAGATTGGACGTACCCAAGCGCCTTGAGCGAGATATGGTCACTATGAGTTCCTAGTGATGCCGTTTGGGCTCACTAATGCCCTGCGGTATTTATGGATTTAATGAATCGGATCTTTAGACCATATTTGGATCGATTCGTAGTCGTGTTCATTGATGACATCTTGGTCTATTCAAGAAATGAGACCGAACATCTTTGAACACTGCGGTTAGTCTTTGCAAATTTTACGGGATAAGCAATTATATGCTAAGTTCAACAAGTGTGAGTTACGGTTAAGAGGTTAGCTTCTTGGGTCATGTGGTATCTGCATCGGGTATTCGAGTCGACCGAATAAAATTTCAGCCATACTTAATTGGAAGCCTCAGAAATATTCTTGAGGTTCGAGCTTTTTGGGGCTTAGGTTATTACCGGCGATTTGTAAAGGCTTCTCAACGATAGCCACGCCGATGTGGCTACTCCAAAAGGATGTTAAGTTGAATGGACGGAGAAATGCCAAAAAGTTTCGATCAACTGAAAACTTATTTGGTGAAGCCCCAATTCTAGTGCAACCCGAGTCCAAGCAAAGAGCTTGTCATCTATAGCGACGCCTCTCTACTTGGGTTAGGTTGCGTATTAATGCAAGAAGGTCGAGTTGTGGCCTATGCATCGAGGCAATTAAAGCCACATGAGAAAAATTATCCGACTCATGATCTCGAATTGGCCGCCATCGTATTCGCCTTAAAGATTTGGTGACATTACTTATTTGGTGAAAGGTGCCATGTATACTCGGATCACAAAAGTCTCAAATATTTGATGATCCAAAGAGACTTAAATCTGCGACAAAGGCGTTGGCTCGAGTACATTAAAGGATTACGAGCTGGTCATTGACTATCACGGGAAAGGCGAATGTGGTTGCGGATGCCTTGAGTCGTAAATCATTATTCGCTTCGAGCGATGAGCGTGCACTTATGCATTCGATCCGATAGTGTGTTAGTAGCTGAATTGAAAGCCAAACCACTATTGATACATCAAATTCGAGAAGCTCGAGAAAGTCGACGACGAGTTGGCGTAAACGCGGTGAGTGTGTTCCAAACAAGGATTGAGTTTCAAATCGATGATGACGATTGTTTGAGGTTCAAAAGTCGTCTGTGTGTTCCAAAGAATTGAACTCATTTCGATAATTCTGAATGAAGCCCATTGTAGCGAATGGCAATCCACCGGGAGTACGAAGATGTACAATGATTTGAAGCGTCGGTTTTGGTGGCATGGTATGAAGCGAGACATCTCCGACTTTGTTTGAGATGTTTAATATGTCAACAAGTGAAAGCGGAACATCGGTGCCTTGAGATTACTTGACCAATCACGATACCCGAGTGGAAATGGGATCGAGTCACAATGGACTTTGTATCCGGACCGCCATTGTCGACAAGTAAGAAGGATGCGGTTTGGGTCGTGGTAGATCGATTGACTAAGTCGGCCCACTTTGTCCCCGTCGTCTGATTTTCAATTGACAAATTAGCTGAATTATACGTTTCTCGGTTGTGAGATTACGGGGTGCCTATTTCCATCGTGTCGGATAGAGATCCGAGATTTACCTCGCGATTTTGGAAAAAGTTGCAAGAAGCTTTGGGTACCAAGTTGCATTTCAGCACCGCCTTTCACCCCAAACCGATGGTCAATCCGGCGGATAATTCGAGATACTTGAGGATATGTTAAGATGTTGCGTCCTCGAGTTTAGTGGTTTATGGGAGCGGTATTTGCCGTTGATTGAATTCGCTTACAACAACGACTTTCAATCAAGTATTAAGATGGCACCCTACGAGGCCTTATGCGATTCGTAAATGCCGTACACCATTGTTTTGGTGAGCTCGGTGAAAGCAAGATTTTCGGGTGGATTTGATTAGGGATCTTTGAGCGAAAGTGAAAGTAATCCGTGAAAGTCGAAGATAGCCTCCGATCGTTAGAAGTCGTGCGCGGACTGAAGCGTAAGGATATCGAGTATCGGTGGGTGATAAAGTGTTTCTCAAGGTATCGCCTTGGAAAAAGATACTCGATTCGGCCGTAAGGGCAAGTTGAGCCCGAGGTTCGTTGGGCAATATGAGATATCCGGCGAGTCGATCCGGTGGCATATCGTTTGATTTTGCCCCGAACTCGAAAAGGTTCACGATGTCTTTCACGTTTCGATGCTTTGGCGCTATAGATCCGATCCATCGCATGCGTGATTAGTCCATCGAAATTGAAATTCAAGCTAATATGAGTTATGAGGAAGAACCGATTTGTATCCTATCACGAGAAGTGAAAGAGTTGTGAAACAAGCGGGTTCCGCTAGTAAAAGTCTTATGGCTCAAGCACGGGATAGAAAAAGCTACTTGGGAGACCGAGAACTCTATGAAAGAGCGATATCCAAACCTATTTATCGGTAAGATTTTCGGGACGAAAATTTCTTAAGTGGGGAGAGTTGTGACAGCCCAAAATTGACCCTAGTCGGAAGGTGGTCTCGGGACCACAAAACCGAGGCATAAAAATAATTAAAATTTATTTTGATGCCTATAATATGTGTGTGCTCATGTATGACATTTTATGATGATTGATTTAGTGTTATAAGGGTGAATTCCACAAGAAAGGACTTAGTAATGAACTTTGAAAGTATGATAGGAAATGTGTGATGACTAATTAAAGCATGCATGCAAAATAATGGACTTGCATGTCAAATTCCCCCTTTATAGGTGGTGGCCGGCCATGACAAGGAGGATGGGCTAAACATGTCATGAAACATGTTTTGTTGGTGCATTAGGGTGAAATAATAAACAAAGGTGTATGGGTGATAAAAAATGAAAAAAAATGTGTGTGAGTGTGGTAATCCCCCATTGCCGTGAGTTGTAGAGAAGGAAAGAAAAAATTTTGTTCATCCTTTCTTTGAGCCAAAACTAAGGAAGAAGGAGGATTTTTGCTTCATGCTTGGTTTGGAAGAGATCTAGAAGGAGATTTGGCTAAGTTTGCATCAAGATTAAGGTATGTATGAGGTTGTGTTAGGAGTTTCATGCATGTTTTGGTTGCTAACTTGATGTGCATGTTAGCCATGGCTCAAATCTTTGTTAAGCCATGGAAATGGTATTTGGCCAAAGTTGTTATGGTGATAAAGCCATTGCATGCTAAGTGTGAAGCTTGATGATGATGCATGCAATGATGGATTGTCTACTCTTGAGTAAGATTTTGAGCTTTCTTTTGTTTTATCATGATTGAAGTTGAAAAGGAGCATGATTGTCATATTCGCCATGATGCATTCATGAGCATGGTTCATGCTTCTTGCATGTTAGTTAAAATTTGTGTTTTGGATGGCTATGGACACCTTGAAATTGGCCATGCTCATATATGTATATATATGTTTGCACATGATGTTTTGGTTATGAAGGAAGTGATGAATAAGTTTGTTTAAAGAAGAAGATGTTGAAGAATAATTGTGAAATTGTAAGCACATTCGGCCTAGCACACATATGAGTGCTTGATGCTATATTGTAAGTTTTGAGCTACAATATGCAAAGCATTAACTAGTAAAATGCATGCTGTTTTGTGTGGTATTAAGTGCATAATTGGCCTCAACATGGACAAGTATATTCGGCCTTGGGTAGCCTATTGAAGGCCTTAGCTTTTCCTTGATGCTCGAATAAATTGTATTGAATTGCTTGATGTAGTATAAAATGTGCATGACCATTGTGTATTCAAGCTAAAGGGTGGCCATATGACCATTTAAATTCCTTGTCATATTCGCCATAAGCTAGCACAATGAGGTTTTGATAAATTGAATTTGTTTGAATTAGCTCAAGAGCTAAGAGGGCCACAATTGGACAAGGGAAGGAAAAAGTAATCGAATAGCCGTAAAAGCCGTTCGACAACATCCGAGGTAAGTCCTCAAGAAGTGACCTTACTTGAATTATGTGGAATGAAATATGGATGTATTGATTATTGATTTATGTGTGTATGAGTATTGAATGATACCGGGCTAAGTCCGAAGGCGATTATGTTAGTGATTATAATTGTGTTTGAGCCTTAGTAACGAAAATAAATATGTATGTCCAATGATTATTGATGTATGTGTGCATGAGAAATTGAATGATATCGGGCTAAGCCCGAAGACAATTATGCTGGAAATTATAACCGGGTTAAGACCCGAAGGCAATTGTGCTAGTGGCTACATCCGGGCTAAGACCCGAAGGCATTCGTGCGAGTCATTCTATCCGGGCTAAGACCCGAAGGCATTTGTGCAAATCGTGATATCCGGGTTAAGTCCGTGAGGCCTTGGTGCGGGTTACCATAACCGGGCTATGTCCCGAAGGCGATTGATCGAGTAGCGACATCCGGTTAAACTCCGAAGGTATGTGATTTGAAAATTATAAGCTTGCTGGAAAATTTCAGCTAATGCACTTGTGAAATTTCCCAATGACAAGGTAAGTGCGGTGTGTGCTGCTGGCGCTAGGAGTAGGCGTGTGAATATCCGCTCCTATGATGGAACGAGTTATCGGCCTTAATGAAGCCGTTATTTGTGTATGAACATAAGAGTTGGGATGGTGAAGTAAGTATGATTATGTGAATGTGCATTAATGAAATGATGCATTTAACTATGTGAATGTATTGCTGTAATTAGAGTTGATTATATTCCTTGAGACTTACTAAGCATAAAATGCTTACTCATTGCTTTGGCTCTCGGTTTTCTAGATTTCGCTCGATAGCAATCGGATTCGGGATCGTTGAAGTCGAAGTCATCCACACTATCAAGCCCCATTTTGGTATAAATTCTTGGTTGAACTTGAAATGGCATGTATAGGACTACCCTTGTTGGTTTAAATATGTTATGATGTATATGTATGCGGCCATGCGAAAATGGCTCGTAATAGTGAAGTATCAACTTAAACTATTTGCGGTTTGTATATATATATATGGTGTCATGATGTGACTATGAATTGGAAATGGGAATGTTGGTCACATGATCAGCCATTGGCATGGTTAAAATGATCATATGTGGACCTATGTAAGGCAAGACTAGTTGGTTCATGGAGACTACAAAATAGGTAAGACCTACCTTAAAAATAGATGCTGCCAGCTGCAGTAACGTGAATGTGAAAAATCACCAAAATTTGTAGGAATGGTATTAAATAGTGAATCAGCTATGTAAATGAACATTGATGAGTCTATTTTCATATGGAAGAAACGAAATGGTCATAGGAGTTACATGTTAAGAGATATTAAAGCTATTGTAAGACAGGGCCAGAACGGTTTCTGGGTTCCCTGTCGCAACTTTAAAAATTTACTATAAATTATCCAGAAAGAATTAGGAGACATACATTATATTTACAGATTCCATTTTGAGTCTAGTTTCATTAGAAACAAACGGCACCAGCATTAAAGCCCTGTACAGAGAGATATTCAAGTTATACCGCGCGAAGGTCAGAGCAGTCAATCCCTGTAACATGGGTGACTTTAACTAATAAACTGTACCAATTGGCCCGACCAAAAATTCTAGAAATAAATCCATGGATGGATATATGAGTCTAAATTCAGGGAAAATTTACGAAACCAGTTTCGAGTTTTGAAACTCGAGATATGATTTTTAAGGCGACAGTGACGCAGTTTTTCCAGCCTGACTGGAAATGTCCAATGGATGGGCAAAACAAGTGAACTTGGCTTGCTAACCCCTCGTGTCCGACACGGCGATGGTCTCGGGTTCGGGTGTTACAATTTATTGGTATCGAGCCACGGTTTAGTCGATTCTAGGACTACCGTGAGGTGTTTGGGGTCTAGCTATACATGCCATTAAATGATGAATCGATAGTGTGGTGATTTACGACAATTTGACTTTGAGTTTGTTTATAGGAATGGATCCGATCCCAACCGAGCAATAGCTGATGATGTGGAGAGTGTGGCGCTGCTCCGCACAAGGGACAGCGCGGCGGACTCTCAACCTATGGCCAACAATCCGAATGATGAGGCTAGGCAAGCCTTTTATAGTGTGATGAGCGAATGGTTTAATCAATACATTCGAACTAACACGGCTGTCCCACAACCTCCATTCCGACAAATGCAACCCCGCACCTACAATACCTCCGATGGCTGACCAAATAAGGTCAAGTAAGCCCCATCGATAGGATTAGAAAACATGGGGCCACTGAATTTAAAGCTACGGATGATGATGATGCCGAACAAGCTGAATTTTGGTTGGACAACACTATCCGGTGCTCGATGAGCTATCTTGTACACCGATGAGTGCTTAAAGTGTACCATCTCCTTGCTACGTGATTCCACCTACTATTGGTGGAGTACTCGACTTCGTGGTACCTAGAGAGCAAGTGACTTGGGAATTCTTTCAAACCAAGTTCGAAAAAAAAAGTATATCGATCGAGATTCATCGACCAAAAGCGAAGGAATTTCTTGATCTTAAGCAAGGTTCTATGTCGGTTACCGACTATGAGCGAAAATTTGTGAGGCTTAGCCGATACACGCGAATGCATTTCGTCCGAAGCTATTGTGTAAGCGCTTCGAGGATGGGCTGAATGATGATATAAGGATGTTCGTTGGCATTCTCGAAATCGAGAGATCGTAGTACTTGTTGAGCGAGCTTGTAAAGTCGAAGAGCTTAGAAAGGAGAAACAAAAAGCTGATGTGGGAACTGGAGAATTCGAAGAGGTCCTCGGAAAGTCTCTTCAACAGCACGAAGAGATTTCGAGATGATGTGAACCGGTCTAGAGGCGCTTTGGGCTTTTCTAGGCGAGGACGCGATCGACCCTGTGACCACACGAGTCACTTCGATCATGATGGTGGAAATGATCGCCGAGAGAGGCGAAGTGTCAACATTGTGGCAAATGGCATTCGGGAGCTGTTGGTTTCGTGATCGCTCCTGCTATAAGTGTGGATCGGCCGACCACTTTAGGAAGGATTGCCGAGGATGCTTGAGCAGAATGTGAGTCGAGTGGAAACTCGGGTGCTACCACTGCTCGAGGTAGGCCACCTAGAAATATGGGCAATGTCAATGGCGGTCAGAGAGGATCTAGAGATGCTACCATCAGATCTAAGGCTCGTGCTCCTGCGAGGACTTATGCCATCGCGCGCGCGAGGATCTTGCCTCTCCGGATGTCATTACGGTGCTTTCACTCTTTTCAATACTAATGTGATTGCTTTGATTGACCCTGGTTCTACTCAATCTTATATATGTGAAACCTTAGCATCCGGTAAGACTTTGCCTATTGAGTCTACTGAGTTTGTAATTCGGGTGTCAAACCCCTTGGGTCATTACGTGCTTGTCAACAAAGTGTGCAAGAAAAGTCCCTTAGTGTTCAGAGGTTCTTGTTTCCGGCGGACTTGATGCTTTTGCCGTTCGATGAATTCGACGTTATTCTTGGTTTGAATGGGTTGACCATGCGATGCGGTCGTAAATTGTAAAAGCAAGACTATCGATTTGAGGTGCGCGAATAACGAGATAATTGAGTTAAGTCTACGGACTTAAAGGGTTGCCACCGTAATATCGGCAATGTTGGCCGAAAATATGTAAGAAAAGAGTGCGAAGCGTACCTTGCGTCGTGCTTTCGATGACAAGGAATCGAAAAGAAACCCGAATCTGTGCGTGGTTTGTGAATACCGGATGTTTTCCACGAAGAATTGCGGGTTTACCACTGTTCGGAAATAGAATTTGGCATCGAATTGGTACCTGGTACCACTCCAATTTCAATAGCTCCGTATCGTATGGCACCAACGGAATTAAAGGAGTTGGAAGCTCAGTTGCAAGAATTGGTGGATAGAGGTTTTGCTCGCCCGAGTTTTTCGCCTTGGGGTGCGCCAGTGTTGTTCGTGAAAAAGAAGGATGGAACCATGCGGCTGTGCATCGATTATCGTCAGCTTAATAAAGCGATAATAAAGAACAAATATCCGTTGCCACGTATCGATGACTTGTTCGATCAACTAAAGGGAGCCTCAGTGTTCTCGAAAATAGATTTGAGATCGGGCTATTATCAATTGCGAATCCGAGATTGGACGTACCCAAGGCGCCTTGAGCGAGATATGGTCACTATGAGTTCCTAGTGATGCCGTTTGGGCTCACTAATGCCCCTGCGGTATTTATGGATTTAATGAATCGGATCTTTAGACCATATTTGGATCGATTCGTAGTCGTGTTCATTGATGACATCTTGGTCTATTCAAGAAATGAGACCGAACATCTTTGAACACTGCGGTTAGTCTTGCAAATTTTACGGGATAAGCAATTATATGCTAAGTTCAGCAAGTGTGAGTTACGGTTAAGAGAGGTTAGCTTCTTGGGTCATGTGGTATCTGCATCGGTATTCGAGTCGACCGAATAAAATTTCAGCCATACTTAATTGGAAGCCTCAGAAATATTAATGAGGTTCGAGCTTTTGGGGCTTCTTTGGTTATTCTGGCGATTTGTAAAGGCTTCTCAACGATAGCCACGCCGATGACGGCTTACTCCAAAAGGATGTTAAGTTGAATGGACGGAGAAATGCCAAAAAGTTTCGATCAACTGAAAACTTATTTGGTGAAGCCCCAATTCTAGTGCAACCCGAGTCCGGCAAAGAGCTTGTCATCTATAGCGACGCCTCTCTACTTGGGTTAGGTTGCGTATTAATGCAAGAAGGTCGAGTTGTGGCCTATGCATCGAGGCAATTAAAGCCACATGAGAAAAATTATCCGACTCATGATCTCGAATTGGCCGCCATCGTATTCGCCTTAAAGATTTGGTGACATTACTTATTTGGTGAAAGGTGCCATGTATACTCGGATCACAAAAGTCTCAAATATTTGATGATCCAAAGAGACTTAAATCTGCGACAAAGACGTTGGCTCGAGCTGTTAAAGGATTACGAGCTGGTCATTGACTATCACCGGGAAAGGCGAATGTGGTTGCGGATGCCTTGAGTCGTAAATCATTATTCGCTTCTGGCGATGAGCGTGCACTTATGCATTCGATCCGATAGTGTGTTAGTAGCTGAATTGAAAGCCAAACCACTATTGATACATCAAATTCGAGAAGCTCGAGAAAGTCGACGACGAGTTGGTCGTAAAGCGAAAGTGAGTGTGTTCCAAACAAGGATTGAGTTTCAAATCGATGATGACGATTGTTTGAGGTTCAAAAGTCGTCTGTGTGTTCCAAAGAATTGAACTCATTTCGATAATTCAGAATGAAGCCCATTGTAGCCGAATGGCAATCCACCCGGGAGTCTGAAGATGTACAATGATTTGAAACGTCGGTTTTGGTGGCATGGTATGAAGCGAGACATCTCCGACTTTGTTTGAGATGTTTAATATGTCAACAAGTGAAAGCGGAACATCGGTGCCTTGAGATTACTTGACCAATCACGATACCCGAGTGGAAATGGGATCGAGTCACAATGGACTTTGTATCCGGACCGCCATTGTCGACCAAGTAAGAAGGATGCGGTTTGGGTCGTGGTAGATCGATTGACTAAGTCGGCCCACTTTGTCCCCCGACGTCTGATTTTTCAATTGACAAATTAGCTGAATTATACGTTTCTCGAGTTGTGAGATTACACGGGTGCCTATTTCCATCGTGTCGGATAGAGATCCGAGATTTACCTCGCGATTTTGGAAAAAGTTGCAAGAAGCTTTGGGTACCAAGTTGCATTTCAGCACCGCCTTTCACCCCCAAACCGATGGTCAATCCGGCGGATAATTCGGATACTTGAGGATATGTTAAGATGTTGCGTCCTCGAGTTTAGTGGTTTATGGGAGCGGTATTTGCCGTTGATTGAATTCGCTTACAACAACGACTTTCAATCAAGTATTAAGATGGCACCCTACGAGGCCTTATGCGATTCGTAAATGCCGTACACCATTGTTTTGGACCGAGCTCGGTGAAAGCAAGATTTTCGGTGGATTTGATTAGGGATGCTTTGAGCAGAAAGTGAAAGTAATCCGTGAAAGTCGAAGATAGCCTCCGATCGTTAGAAGTCGACGCGGACTGAAGCGTAAGGATATCGAGTATCGGTGGGTGATAAAGTGTTTCTCAAGGTATCGCCTTGGAAAAAGATACTCGATTCGGTAGTAAGGGCAAGTTGAGCCGAGGTTCGTTGGGCAATATGAGATATCGAGCGAGTCGATCCGATGGCATATCGTTTGATTTTGCCCCCGAACTCGAAAAGGTTCACGATGTCTTTCACGTTCGATGCTTTGACGCTATAGATCCGATCCATCGCACGTGATTAGTCCATCGAAATTGAAATTCAAGCTAATATGAGTTATGAGGAAGAACCGATTTGTATCCTATCACGAGAAGTGAAAGAGTTGTGAAACAAGCGGGTTCCGCTAGTAAAAGTGTTATGGCTCAAGCACGGGATAGAAGAAGCTACTTGGGAGACCGAGAACTCTATGAAAGAGCGATATCCAAACCTATTTACGGTAAGATTTTTCGGGACGAAAATTTCTTAAGTGGGGAGAGTTGTGACAGACCCAAAATTGACCCTAGTCGGAAGGTGGTCTCGGGACCACAAAACCGAGGCATAAAAATAATTAAAAATTTATTTTGATGCCTATAATATGTGTGTGCTCATGTATGACATTTTATGATGATTGATTTAGTGTTATAAGGGTGAATTCCACAAGAAAGGACTTAGTAATGAACTTTGAAAGTATGATAGGAAATGTGTGATGACTAATTAAAGCATGCATGCAAAATAATGGACTTGCATGTCAAATTCCCCTTTATAGGTGGTGGCCGGCCATGACAAGGGAGGATGGGCTAAACATGTCATGAAACATGTTTTGTTGGTGCATTAGGGTGAAATAATAAACAAAGGTGTATGGGTGATAAAAAATGAAAAAAAATGTGTGTGAGTGTGGTAATCCCCCATTGCCGTGAGTTGTAGAGAAGGAAAGAAAAAATTTTGTTCATCCTTTCTTTGAGCCAAAACTAAGGAAGAAGGAGGATTTTTGCTTCATGCTTGGTTTGGAAGAGATCTAGAAGGAGATTTGGCTAAGTTTGCATCAAGATTAAGGTATGTATGAGGTTGTGTTAGGAGTTTCATGCATGTTTTGGTTGCTAACTTGATGTGCATGTTAGCCATGGCTCAAATCTTTGTTAAGCCATGGAAATGGTATTTGGCCAAAGTTGTTATGGTGATAAAGCCATTGCATGCTAAGTGTGAAGCTTGATGATGATGCATGCAATGATGGATTGTCTACTCTTGAGTAAGATTTTTGAGCTTTCTTTTTGTTTTATCATGATTGAAGTTGAAAAGGAGCATGATTGTCATATTCGGCCATGATGCATTCATGAGCATGGTTCATGCTTCTTGCATGTTAGTTAAAATTTGTGTTTTGGATGGCTATGGACACCTTGAAATTCGCCATGCTCATATATGTATATATATGTTTGCACATGATGTTTTGGTTATGAAGGAAGTGATGAATAAGTTTGTTTAAAGAAGAAGATGTTGAAGAATAATTGTGAAATTGTAAGCACATTCGGCCTAGCACACATATGAGTGCTTGATGCTATATTGTAAGTTTTGAGCTACAATATGCAAAGCATTAACTAGTAAAATGCATGCTGTTTTGTGTGGTATTAAGTGCATAATTGGCCTCAACATGGACAAGTATATTCGGCCTTGGGTAGCCTATTGAAGGCCTTAGCTTTTCCTTGATGCTCGAATAAATTGTATTGAATTGCTTGATGTAGTATAAAATGTGCATGACCATTGTGTATTCAAGCTAAAGGGTGGCCATATGACCATTTAAATTCCTTGTCATATTCGGCCATAAGCTAGCACAATGAGGTTTTGATAAATTGAATTTGTTTGAATTAGCTCAAGAGCTAAGAGGGCCACAATTGGACAAGGGGAAGGAAAAAGTAATCGAATAGCCGTAAAAGCCGTTCGACAACATCCGAGGTAAGTCCTCAAGAAGTGACCTTACTTGAATTATGTGGAATGAAATATGGATGTATTGATTATTGATTTATGTGTGTATGAGTATTGAATGATACGGGCTAAGTCCGAAGGCGATTATGTTAGTGATTATAATTGTGTTTGAGCCTTAGTAACGAAAACAAATATGTATGTCCAATGATTATTGATGTATGTGTGCATGAGAAATTGAATGATATCCGGGCTAAGCCGAAGACAATTATGCTGGAAATTATAACCGGGTTAAGACCGAAGGCAATTGTGCTAGTGGCTACATCCGGGCTAAGACCGAAGGCATTCGTATGCGAGTCATTCTATCCGGGCTAAGACCGAAGGCATTTGTGCAAATCGTGATATCCGGGTTAAGTCCGTAGGCCTTGGTGCGGGTTACCATAACGGGCTATGTCCCAAGGCGATTGATCGAGTAGCGACATCCGGTTAAACTCGAAGGTATGTGATTTGAAAATTATAAGCTTGCTGGAAAATTTCAGCTAATGCACTTGTGAAATTTCCCAATGACAAGGTAAGTGCGGTGTGTGCTTTTGGCGCTAGGAGTAAGAGCGTGTGAATATCCGCTCCTATGATGGAACGAGTTATCGGCCTTAATGAAGCCGTTATTTGTGTATGAACATAAGAGTTGGGATGGTGAAGTAAGTATGATTATGTGAATGTGCATTAATGAAATGATGCATTTAACTATGTGAATGTATTGCTGTAATTAGAGTTGATTATATTCCTTGAGACTTACTAAGCATAAAAATGCTTACTCATTGCTTTGGCTCTCGGTTTTCTAGATTTCGCTCGATAGCAATCGGATTCGGGATCGTTGAAGTCGAAGTCATCCACACTATCAAGCCCCATTTTGGTATAAATTCTTGGTTGAACTTGAAATGGCATGTATAGGACTACCCTTGTTGGTTTAAATATGTTATGATGTATATGTGTACGGCCATGCGAAAATGGCTTGTAATAGTGAAGTATCAACTTAAACTATTTGCGGTTTGTATATATATATATGGTGTCATGATGTGACTATGAATTGGAAATGGGAATGTTGGTCACATGATCAGCCATTGGCATGGTTAAAATGATCATATGTGGACCTATGTAAGGCAAGACTAGTTGGTTCATGGAGACTACAAAATAGGTAAGACCTACCTTAAAAACAGATGCTGCCAGCTGCAGTAACGTGAATGTGAAAAATCACCAAAATTTGTAGGAATGGTATTAAATAGTGAATCAGCTATGTAAATGAACATTGATGAGTCTATTTTCATATGGAAGAAACGAAATGGTCATAGGAGTTACATGTTAAGAGATATTAAAGCTATTGTAAGACAGGGCCAGAACGGTTTCTGGGTTCCCTGTTGCAACTTTAAAAATTTACTATAAATTATCCAGAAAGAATTAGGAGACATACCTTATATGTACAGATTCCATTTTGAGTCTAGTTTCATTAGAAACAAACGAAACCAGCATTAAAGCCCTGTACAGAGAGATATTCAAGTTATACCGCGCGAAGGTCAGAGCAGTCGATCCCTGTAACATGGGTGACTTTAACTAATAAACTGTACCAATTGGCCCGACCAAAAATTCTAGAAATAAATCCATGGATGGATATATGAGTCTAAATTCAGGGAAAATTTACGAAACCAGTTTCCGAGTTTTGAAACTCGAGATATGTTTTTTAAGGCGACAGTGATGCAGTTTTTCCAGCATGACTGGAAATGTCCAATGGATGGGCAAAACAAGTGAACTTGGCTTGCTAACCCCTCGTGTCCGACACCGGCGATGGTCTCGGGTTCGGGGTGTTACAGCATGTATTAGTAGATAAAGTATGTAGAAATTGCCTTTTGATGATTAGAGGTCACTGTTTCCCGGTCGATCTCATGCTATTGCCGTTTGATGAATTTGATGTGATTCTTGGTATGGATTGGTTGACTACACATGATGTGATAGTGAATTATGGAAAGAAATTGATTGAGTTGAAATGTGAAAATGGTGAAACTACTCTTAAGGTTAATTCAGAAGAGTCAGATAGTTCATTTGCCATGATTTCTGTTATGTCTACTCAGAAATGTTTGAGAAAATGGTATGAAGCTTATCTTGATTTTTTTTTGAACACTAAAGATCTAGAATTGAAAATTGAACCAGTGCCTATGGTATGTGAGTTTCCCGATGTGTTTCCAGAATAACTACCAGGTTTGCCTCCTGTTAGAGAAGTTGAGTTTGGTATTGAGTTGATTCCAGGTACTACACCCATTTCTATTGCTCCTTATAGAATGGTCCCATTGGAATTGAAAGAATTGAAAGCTCGGTTGCAGGAATTAACAGATAAAGGCTTTGCAAGACCTGGTAGTTCACCATGGGGTGCATTAGTGCTATTTGTGAAAAAAAAATACGGATCGATGAGATTGTGCATAGATTATCGGTAGGTTAACAAGGTAACAGTAAAGAATAAGTATCCACTACCTAGAATTGATGATTTATTTAATCAATTGAAGGGAGCCACTGTGTTTTCCAAGATAGATTTGAGATTCGGATATTATCAGTTGTGAGTTAAAGAGTCAGATGTCCTGAAAACTGCTTTTCGGACTAGGTATGGTCATTATGAGTTCCTTGTGACGCCATTCGGCTTAACTAATGCTCTTGCCATTTTCATGGACTTAATGAATCGAATTTTCAGACCGTACTTGGATAAGTTTGTAGTTGTGTTCATTGATGATATCTTGATTTATTCTCATGATGAGACTGAGCATGCAGAGCATTTGAGGACAGTTTTACAAATTCTGAGAGATAATCAGTTGTATGCAAAGTTCAGGAAAAGTGAGTTCTGGTTACGAGAAGTTGGTTTTCTTGGAGATATTGTCTCAGGTGAAGGTATCAGGGTTGATCCGTGAAAGATTTCAACTATTGTTGACTAGAAGCCTCCTAGAAATGTATTAGAAATTAGAAGTTTTCTTGGTCTCGCCGATATTATAGACGATTTGTAGAGGGATTTTCCATGATAGCTACCCCGCTGACAAGATTGCTATGAAAGGATGTCAAGTTTGAATGGACTGAAAAGTTTCAACAGAGTTTTAACAAGTTAAAGACCTTATTGACTGAAGCTCCTTTTTAGTACAACCAGAACCAGGTAAGGAGTTTGTGATTTACAGTGATGCATCCTTGAATGGACTTGGTTGTGTACTTATGCAGGAAGGAAAGGTAATTGCTTATGCCTCTAGACAGCTAAAGCCACATGAGAAGAACTATCCGACATATGATTTAGAGCTATCTACCATTGTTTTTGCGCTGAAGATCTGGAGACATCATTTGTACGGTGAGAAGTGCCTCAATATTCACTGATCACAAAAGTTTGAAATATTTGATGAATCAAAAAGATTTGAACTTAAGGCAAAGAAGATGGCTTGAGTTGATTAAAGATTATGAGATAGTGATTGATTATCACCCAGGTAAGGCAAATGTCATTGCTGATGCTTTGAGTAGGAAATCTTTGTTTGCATTAAGAGCTTTGAACACTAGTCTAACCTTATCAGATGATGGTTTTATCTTAGCTGAGTTGAGAGCTAAACCGATGCTTCTTGAAGAAATTTGTGAAGCTCATAAAAATGACAGTGAGTTGTTAGCCAAAAGAGCTCAGTGTGAGTCGGATATAGAGTCAGATTTTTAGATCAGTTTTGATGGCTGTTTGATGTTTAGAGACAGGGTATGTGTACTGAAGAATGATGAGCTTATTCGAAAGATCTTATAGGAAGCACATAGTAGTTCTTTGTCTATTCATCCAGGTAGTACAAAGAAGTATAATGATTTGAAGAAAATGTACTGGTGGGTAGGAATGAAAAGGGACATTTCAGAGTTTGTTTCTAGATGCTTGATCTGCCAGCAGGTAAAGGCCGAACATCAGGTACCTTCAGGTTTATTGCAGCTTGTGCTAGTCCCTGAGTGGAAATGGGTGTGACAGGATAACTGTTGACACCGAGAAAGAAAGATGCAGTATGGGTTGTGATTGATAAGTTAACGAAGTCGGCTCATTTTATCCCAGTTTGTATGGATCATTCAGTTGACAAGTTGGTCGAACTGTATATTTCAAATATAGTCAAACTACACGAGGTACCATTATCGATCATTTCAGATAGAAATTCAAGATTTACTTTACGGCTTTGGAAGACACTATAGGAAGCTTTGGGCACAAAGTTGAGTTTTAGTATAGCTTTCTATTCTCAGACCAACGGTCAGTTAGAGAAAGTTATTCAGGTACTTGAAGATATGCTTAGATGCTATGTACTGAAATTTCAAGGTAGTTGGGAAAAGTACTTACCATTAATAGAGTTTGCCTACAATAATAGTTATCAGTCGAGTTTGAAGATGGCACCTAATGAAGCATTGTATGGACGTAAATTTCGCACACCTTTTTATTGGACAGAGCTTAAGGAAAATCAGATTTACGGGGTTGATCAAGTTAAAGAAACAGAAGAGAAAGTAAAAGTCATCAGA
Source organism: Gossypium arboreum (assembly GCF_025698485.1). Lineage (NCBI taxonomy): Eukaryota > Viridiplantae > Streptophyta > Magnoliopsida > Malvales > Malvaceae > Gossypium > Gossypium arboreum. The sequence continues at coordinate 68,311,890 of NC_069075.1, forward strand.
AATTGCTTGAAAGCAGCTTCAGACAGACAGAAGTCGTATGCAGATTTGAAGAGAAAAAATATTTAGTATCAAGTTGGTGACAAAGTGTTTTTGCCAGTATCCCTGTGGAAGAAAGTTCTCAGATTTGGCAAGAAAGACAAACTAAGTCCACGTTTTATTAGACCGTTTGAAGTGAGTGAGAGAGTCGGACCATTAGCATATCGGTTAGTTTGCCAATTGAGTTAGAGAAGATTCATGATGTATTTCATGTGTCTATGCTACGTTGTTATCGTTCAGATCTAACACATGTGATTTCTCAAACAGAGGTTGAGATTCAGCCAGACATGACTTACGGTGAAGAACCGGTAAAGATTCTAGCTCGAGAGGTAAAGTAATTAAGGAACAAAAGTATTGTAGTTGTGAAAGTAAAGTATTATGAAATAGACATGGGGTAGACAAGGCTACATGGGAGCCTGAAGAGGCTATGTGAAAACAATACCCAAATCTCTTCACAAGTAAGATTTTCAGGGACGAAAATCCTTAAATGGGAGAGAAATGTAACATCCCGAAATAGGGCCTAAACAGAATAGTGGTTACGAAACCATAAATTTGAGGTAAAAAATTTATTTTATTATCATTTTAAGGTCTATGGCATGATTGCATGATTGTGTGAAATTTTCGTTTAGAAATTTTATCGATAGAGGGTCCAATTTGATATTTAGGACTAAATTGCAAAAGTTGTAAAATGTGTGTTCTAGTTCACAAAGGTACTAAGTACTTGTGAGTAACGGGTTTTTAAAGTGGAGGTCCTTGGATAGTATATAGACCATTATACTAGTTTGGACAAAAATACCTAAAGGAAGATAAAACACAATAGTTTTTAATTAAGGGCATTTTGGTCATTTAGTTATTAAAATGAATTAAAAACAAAATTAAAAGCCAATTTTTGTCCATCTTCAACCCCTTGGCCGAATTTCACATGAGGAAGACATAGCTAGGGTTTTTCAAGCTTCCAAGCTCGATTGTAAGTCCGTTTTAGCCCCGTTTTTAACGTTCTTTACGTTTTTGAAGTCCTAGTAACTTGATTAAGCTTATTCTAGCAATAGTTTAACCTAGGGTTTATATTTGGAAAAATACCCATAGGTGAAATGTGTTTATTTTGATGTTTTATAGTAGAATATGAAGCTTGAAATTGTGTTAAAAAACTTTTGCTAAGCGATTTTACGTGAAAATACCTAATGTTCATAAGTACATGTTAGAGTGAGAATATTATGTTGCCATATAAGGGAAAAATGATCAGAATGTCATAAAACATAAGAAAATAGAATGAAGTTTAATTTTCGAGCCTTGGGGAAAAAGTGTAAATATGTAAAAGTTTAGGGGTAAAAATAAAATTTTGCAAAAGTTTGAGTCAAGGACTGTTTTAATAAATGTGAGTATTAAATAAGCTAAATTTGTTATTATAGATCAAGAAAAACGAAATCCAGAGTTAGACCGGGGAAAGAAAAAGATAGCGGACTAAATCGCTATAGTTGATCGTATTTTGTTTCGAGGTAAGTTTGGAGTAAATAAATGCAATATTCTATTATTTTATGTTAATTTTGTTAATTTCCAGCAGGTGTATATTTATTTTATGAAATTATTCAAAGAAGACTCAAGCATGAATTGATGGAGAAGTAATTTCAGAAAGTCCCGGTTGAACCTTAGGAATGTGTAGGATACAAATGTCATGACATTAGGGTTTATGGATACCATGTAAGACCATGCCAAGGCATGGAAACTGTTAAGGTTTCTAAGGCAAGGATATTATGTAAGACCATGTCAAGACATGGCATTGATAAGTTTCTATAAGGCAAAGGTCCCATGTAAGACCATGCCAAGGCATGGCATTGGTGAGTTCATAAGGCAAGGATACCATGTAAGACCATGTCGAGACATGGAAATGGTAAGTTTCAAAAGGATACCACGTAAGACCATGACAAGTCATGCCAATGGTAAGGTACCCGTGTATCCTTACTATTCCAAGTGGTTCAACGGGAAAATTTAAAGAGAATATCAAGGTAAGGTAAGGTAAGATAAGTTATACTAAAAAGGGTAAGACAAGTTCATGCTAGAAGAGCAAAGGTAAGTATATAATGTTCATGTATGCTTGATAAGGAAAAAGGTAAGTAAAATGTATTAATAAATTTGATTAAGTCAGTAAGTATTTAAGTAAGTGAGTAAGTGAAGAAGTTTAAAATATGTCTATGACAATTAATGAAGTTACATTATGTAGTATCATTCCAAGTAGTAAGATAATTCTTATGAATGTTGTTATTTATTTGCATGCAAACTTACTAAGCTTAATGCTTATCCTCTTTATTTTCCTTCTTTTTATAGTTTTGTCAAGCTAACTCGGGGATCGTAAAGTACGTCGGAGGTCCGGGCACACTATCACAAGAATTATTTTGGTATAGCTAGACGTTTCATTTTGAGTATGGTA